>NW_027507685.1:156694292-157264292 GCF_037356315.1 Lithobates pipiens | reverse complement strand
TCCAAGTCCAATTTTCTTCCCAATGTTGTTTCTTCATTTTACCTTAACCAGGGCATTGTTCTTTTATCCCTCTGTCAAGCTTTGAAGAATCCTAAGGAGATTTCTGGATGTGGTACACGCGGTTCGAGTCCATCTCTCAGCTACAGCTCCCTTTCAATAGTCTAATTCTTTGTCATTCTGAAAGTCCCCATAGGGGTCAAGCTGCTTCATGCGCCATTATTGACAAATGGATTCAACCATTTCTATTTCTAAGCCTATAATCTCAAGTGCCATGCTTCACCTTTCCCTGTCAAAGAGCGCTCCACCAGGTCACTTAGTGCTTCTTGGGCTTTTCAGGTTCAGGCGTTTGCTTTTCAGATTTGCTGCTACCCTATCTTCTGTTCACCCCAGCTGAATGTTCAGGCCTCAATTGATACTGACTTTGGTCATAAGGCTCTTGGGCTCTGTTGAACCCTCTCTGCTGTTGTTTTTTGTGGGTCTGTTAGCCCTTCCTGTGCTTTGTTGCTTACAGTTCAGTTGGACTGCTTTTCGATGTCCCAATGAATGCTGCATCCTGTGTTCCGTAATGTACTACGGTATTAAGGAAATAGGATTTTGACTTGCCATATAATCCTTTTCATATTCATGCAGTACATTTGGCGTCAAAGACCCTCTCCCCAGTCCTTGTTCCTCTGGTCTATTCCTACTATTACTTGCTACAGCACTGTAGACGGCTGGGAATGGAAGGGAATATACTGGGCTGTCCTCCCAATATACCTGAATAAATTCATCCTATGTCTCCTAAGCAGCCCATAGATGAGTCTTTTTTTTTTTTCTTTCTTTCTTTTTTCGTTCAACAGTTTTGAATTAAAAAAAATATGGATGCGGGAATCCTCCCCACTGAGCCTTTGTATTCAGACAACGGAGAGACTCCCTCGCTATCAGAATACACTGATCAGCACTGCTGCCATAACTGATTGCGCTGGGAAAATCTAACAGGCTGATTGTGCAGAAGTGGATCAGTAGATGGACTTCTGTACAACTAGCCTGTCCATACACGCATCGAAATGCTGCCAGTCCCTGCTGAACCAACCAAATTTTGATCCATGTATGGCCATCTTTAATGTGTCAAAGAAAAGGATTTTACAGTAAGTCAGAAATCCAATTTTTCATTGCAGCTAGTATAAGTACCTACATTTGCAGTTTTGTGAACTGACAGTTCAGGAAGGGAAAGGGGTGGCCAAATTAGCAAGAAGACCCAATGTAACCCTGAAACTCTAGTGGTAAGATATTACCACAGGACTTCCTAAAGTGGGGGATTTTTATTTACAGCAGGTTAAATCAGCATTGAACACGTTACCATTTTTCTAGGTAAATATATTTCTAAATGTGCTATTGACAAGAAAGGTTCACCACCTGTTGGTAACAACCCATGCAATCCATACATACAAAGAAACCAAAACAAATAAGTTCAAAATTGAAGTTATGTGTAATACAATCGAATGAAACAGGGAAAAAATATTGAGCACATGAAGAATGGGAGGTGCAAAAAGACATGAAAAGCCAAGACACCAGCTGAAGTCTTTCGGTATTCAGAAAGCATTCCTGCCCCTCGTCAGTGCAAATTAATATCCGCTGGTTCAGTCTCAACTGATGGCCTATAAAAAGGTGACTTGTTAGTCTCCACAGACTATTCACCAACTTTCAAGCCACACATGACAATGTGGGCACTAGAACGGTTGCCTCCTTCGATATTGAAAAGGCATTCAATCGAATGGCCATTTCTCTGGGAAACTCTGTGGAGGATGGGATTTCCGTTGTTTTTATTGCCTGGCTGCAAACTATATAGAAATCTCTGAGGGTGCCCATCAGACTGGGGGGTGACATCTCTCCCACCTTTCCACTGTCCAGGGGTACCAGGCAGGGCTGCCCTCTCTCTCCGCCACTGTTTGCAGTGGCTATGGAACTGGTGGTGGAGGCACTGCGGGTCTCGCCACATAAAAGTACTAAAAAATAGCATGGCTGGAGGAGAGGGTAGCTCTGTATGCAGATGACCTCCTATTCTTTCTGAACAATGCAAACTCCTCCCTTAGAGGAGCGCTGCAATTATTCACTGAATTCTCCAAAATAATAGGATTATGGGTGAACTGGAAAAAATCCCAGTTGCTAGCTATTGACCCTGAGGCAAAAAGACTAGTCCCGATCTCCAACTGCAATAGGTAGACGAAATGGTGTACTTGGGGGTGCGCGTCTGAAGAGACGCATCCAGCTTTATCCCCCTTAACCTAGAACTGGTGGTCCAAGCAGTCAAGGCCAGACTAAAAGCCTGGGAGAACCTACCTCTATCCTTATTAGGCCGCATTAACTTAATTAAAATGAAAATCATGCCTAAATTTACCTACCTATTCCATAATTCCCCATAATGGATACCTTGCTAATTTTTTCCAAAATTGAACTCCATTTTCTCCTTCTTCCTCTGGGGCCCAAACCCCCTTAGATTTAAACTGTCCACACTGATGCATCCAGTGTCGCAGGGGGGTTTGGGGTTTCCAGACTGGCAGCCCAGCTGGTCACAGCAGTTTGGTGGCCAACTCCGCAGCAGTTCTAGAGGCTGCAGGGGTCCCTTCTGTGGAGGCCCTAACACATTTACCCCTTTGAGGTCCCAAAGCTCCATACAACTTGACCACATCCATGCACACGACTCTAAAGGCCTGGAACTTGAGAAGATCCCACGGAATGCAGTCTCCCCACACGCTCCCCCCTATGGAACAATCCTACCTTACCCCATCTTTACTCACTACCAGACCCTAAATGGGGGCCAAATGTGGTATTAAACTGTTATCTGACCTCACCTCCGGCACGGCTATACACCCCTTCAATCATCTAGTATCCCACAATGATGTGCCTCCCTCGCATCTATTTCACTATATGCAACTGTCTCATGCGTTTAAATATTATATAAATATAATATATATTACCCAACGACACGCAAATCATGCAATTCGATCTGGAGAGGGTCACAAGATATGAATGCCCCAGGAAACCGACCTCGAACTTCTATGCACATCTTTTTAGAGTTTCCTCTCCAGATTTGTCAAAGCTTTGTCAACGATGGACACAAGACATCCTGGGACTGGACTCCGAGGATTGGGAGGACATGTGGGACTTCCCCTTCAAAATCCTGGTCTCACTTTGAGAGTGTCTCATACAATACAAAATACTACACCGGGCATATATTACCCCGTATAGAGATATGCATAAAATGAAAACCTCCCTGTCCTCGGAGTGTTGGAGATGTACTTGGGTTCCAGGCAACTTTATACACATCTTCTGGTCCTGTCCAGCAATTAAAAACGACTGGTCACAATTACTATCTGTAATAAAAGAAGTGGTGGGAATAGCACCAACCCCGCAGATATGCATTCTAGGCTTAGTAGAAAAATTTGCCCCCAAGATAGCTGAGAGAATTCTGATAGGACTCCTGATTTTCCAGGAAAATGATCACTCTGCTGGAAAAAAACATGCCCCGCCATCAATATTGCTATGGAAAACACACATCAATAAAGTACTACCACTCTATAAGGAAACCTACCAAAAAATACAATAGAGTGTGGACCAAATGGCTAGCTGAGGCCTCCACGGCAACTGCAGACCGATTGAGCATGTACATAATACCACTCTAAGGGAGGATGGAATTTTGATACATTGGGTGACTTTGTATTGTAATCTCTGATATGGGTTTATTTGATATCTATTATTGTCCCTTGGGTCTCGACTGAAAGATTTGATCCTTGGATATTTCAGTTGAGCAGGAGCCAATACAGCACTAGGTTGGTTGTTTTTTTTGTTTTTTTTTCTTGTGGACGTGCTGCAGCTGTATGTCACTAATGCTGGAAGCAGCCCAGATGCCGGCTGCCACTGACCCCTGCATGGGTCTAGTCCCAATGCTGTGGCAGGTCTACTGTTTGTCTGTTTCCATGTCTTATACTCAATAAAATGATAAAAAAAAAAAAAGGTGACTCGTTACCAAGATGTCACACAAGAAACATCTCATGATGGGTAAAAGCAAGGAGCTCTCTCAAGACCTCTGCAACCTTATTGTTGCAAAACATACTGATGGCATTGATTACAGAAGGATTTCTAAACTTCTGAATGTTCCAGTGAGCATTGTTGGGGCCATAATCCGGGAGTGGAAAGAACATAAGTTCACTATAAACTGGCCATGACCAGGTGCTCCTCTCAAAATTTCTGACAGAGGAGTGAGAAGAATTATCAGAAGAGTTGTCCAAAAGCTGAGGACCACTTGCGGAGAGCTTAAGAAAGACCTGGCATTAGCAGTAAAATAGTTTAAAAGGAAACAATTGGTAATTCACTCAACCACCATGGCCTTCTCACCACACAAACTCCATTGGTGAAGAAAAAGCATGTTGAAGCTTGTTTATAGTTTGCTGCACAATATTTAAAGAAGCCTGTGAAATAATGGGAGAATATAGACTGGTCAGATGAGACCACATTTGAACTCTTTGGATAACATAATACACACCATGTTTGTAGGTAAAATGGCACTGCACATCACCCCAAAAACACCATACCAACAGTGAAGTTTGGAGGTGGGAACATCATGGTGTGGAGCTATTTTTCAGCATACGGTAATGTCAAACTTCATATCTTTGAAGGATGGATGAATTGAAAAATGTACCAAGACATTCTTGCTAAAAATCTGCTGCCATCTACCAGGATGATGAATATGAAACGAGGGTGGACATCACATTTCAGCAAAACAATGAACCCAAACGCAAAGCAATGGAAACTCTCAAATGGTTTCAAAGAAAGACAATAAAGCTGGCAGAATGGCGCAGCCAATCACCCGACCTGAATCCCATAGAAAATCTATGGAAAGAACTAAAGATCAGAGTTCATAGAAGAGGCCAACTGAACCATCAAGACTGTGTGGAAGAATGGGCCAAAATCACACCTGAGCAATGCGTGCGACTAGTTAATCCATACATTAGGCGTCTTGAAGCTGTCATTGCCAACAAAGGATTTTGTACGAAGTATTAAATAAATTTCAGTTAGTGTGTTCAATACTTTTTCCCTGTGTCATTCAATATAATTACACATACTTCATTTCTGAACTTATTTGTTTTGGTTTCTTTGTATGTATGGATTGCATTGGTTGTTACCGACATGTTGTGAAAATTTCATGTCAATAGCACCTTTAGGAATATATTTACCTAGGAAAATGGTGACGTGTTCAATACTTATTACACCCGCTGTATATATTAGGGATGCACCGATACTTGTTTTTCACTTGCAAGTAGGAGTACCGGCGTGGTTTGGCCTCTGAAACACGACGTGATTGAACACAGCATCCTGGGCATCTGACAGCACCTGTGTCAGTCTCCTGATTTCTGTTGCAACTGTCAGGCCTCCCTGGGACTCTTCTTATCTGGTAGGCCTGTCCCCCCATTCCCGAAATTTTGGGACTCATCTTTGAAACCTCCTTACTCAGGAAATCGGTCTCCAATACCCCGGAACTCCCCCTTATAATAACCCTTTTACCTCTTTCGCTATCTCGAGCAAAAAACTCTTCTTCTTCGACACTGGAAATCCTCTACCATCCCTTCGTTCCCTGAATGGATTGAGACTTTCAACATGCACATGCAGAATTGGTAGCCAAAAATCATGATACTTATGAGAAATTTAAACAGGTCTGGCTGGCTTAGATAATGTTAAAGAACCGTCCTCAGCAACATAACGTTTTGGAGGACCTTTGCTGGAGTCCACTGTTGGTTTCTCATTCACTTCTTTCTCAGAAATTCATGCTGCCATTGGGGGTTCCCCCTAACACCCTCATCAGTACATGAGTGCCACTGCCAACCCTTTACTCTTGCTGTTCACTCCCCTTCCTCTCTTATCTTTTTTCTTTCTATCTTCTTCTTTCAACCTCATCACTCAGGGAGTATGGTACTCCCCTAAGCAACGGTACATGAGACTTCCATTCCTCCAGCTTGCGCTAATGTATTCATGTATGTATGTAGATATGGTTTATTATCTTTGTTTTCAATTGTCTTTTCTTTTTGAAAAAGTATTTAAAACATGTTTGTCTAACTTACTCTAGGAAATTTTAATATCAAAATAAAGGCTTAGTTGTATGGATGCTTGCCATTAGGCAATGGTGGGAACTGCATAATTACTAAAGAAATAAAAATATATTTTCATTCAGTTTTCCAGGCCTGGTGGCTTCATTTGTGTTCTTTTTTTACAATGATTTTTCTTTTATTTTCAACTGGTAACCCAACCCATCCATAGTATGTTGTGGGTTGTTCTGTAATTCATAGATGTGACCAGTGTAGGACTGACAACACTGCTTGAGATAACACAGCAGAGCTCACATGACAGAACTGAATTTTTCAAGAAGATTGGGTATTTATTGTACTTATTAAACACGTATAATAAAATGTTTTCAATAGCATTTAATGAAAAAAAGGGAAGAAACATAAAACGTTAATTGTTAGGGTTTAAATGCACCTATATATTGTCACTATAAGAGAAAAGATGTTATGTACAAATTTATAGGAGTGTATATAACATATGCTCATAAGTTTGGTAGGAATTACCCTTGCTGTATTAATTGTATCACTAATGTTTGCCTTGTTCTTAACCGATTCAGCCCCAGAAGATTTTACCCCCTTCCTGACCATAGCACTTTTTGCGATTCGGCACTGCATCGCTTTAACTGACAATTTCGCGTTCGTATGACGTGACTCCCTAACCAAATTGACATCCTTTTTTCCCACAAATAGAGCTTTCTTTTGGTTTTATTTGATCACCCCTGCGGTTTTAATTTTTTGCGCTATAAACAAAAAAAGCGACAATTTTGGAAAAAAGCATTATTTTTTACATTTTGCTATAATAAATATCCCCCCAAAAATATATAAAAAAACATTTTTTTTTCCTCGGTTTAGGCCGATACGTTTTCTTCTACATATTTTTGGTAAAAAAAAATTGCAATAAGCGTTTGATTGGTTTGCGCAAAAGTTATGGGATACAAAATAGGGGATAGTTTTATGGCATTTTTATTAATACTTTTTTTTTTTTTTTTTTACTAGTAATGGCGGCGATTTGCGATTTTTATTGTGACTGCAATGCTATGGCGGACACATCAGACATTTTTGACACATTTTTGGGACCATTGTCATTTATACAGCAATCAGTGCTATACAAATGCAGTGAAGGGGTTAACCACTAGGGGGCATGGTAAGGGTTAAGTGTGACCTGGGGCGTGTTTCTAACTGGGGGGGCATGGCTACATGTGACAAGTCACTCATCTCTGCTCCCAATCACAGGGAGCAGAGATCAGTCACACTGTCACTAGGCAGAATGGGGCGATGCTTTTTTACTTTAGCATCTCCCCGTTCTTCCTCCCCATGAGACGATTGCGGGTATCCCCGCGGCGATCGTGTCCGCGGGACCCACGATCCGACTTATGGAGGTCTCAGCCGGCACGCTGCGGTGCGTACGCGATGGCATGGGGCAAATTTAAAGGGACATACCTGTACGCCCATTTGCCTGTCCATGCCATTCTGCCAATGTACCGGTCGGGAACCGGTTAATAATATAATTGTCATAATTTTGATGAAAAGATTGCGTGTCCAAATAATAAACTATGCTAAGTAATCATTTGCATTTTTTACATCAAAAAGGGATGACCCATCCTGGCAGAAAATCCAGTTGTGTGTGTGTGTGTGTGTGTGTGTGTGTTTTTTTTTTTCTTGTATCAAATACATTTTCAATCAAAACAATCTTGAAAGATGTAAGGCGATCAAATCGTTGCTCTCTCATTCATTTAATACAATAAAAACTTAGTGATTGTAAAGCCACTGTATCATAAACATACTGTACAATCCCCTCTGTTAGACAACATATGCCCCAGTATCTGTGCTTTATTATAAAAAAAAATGCAGATTTCTACCTCATTTCACAGCGTCTTCCGGCGTTTACATGACTGCATGACTCTCTCCTCTCCCAGGCTGAAAACTACAGCGGGAGGGCTCAAGAACTCCCACTGATGTCAACTGAGAGGAGAGAGCCGCGCAGTCACGTGAGCGCTGGGAGGCGTTTTGAAATAAGGTAGAAATCGGCATCTTTTTTTAATAAAGCACAGACACTGAGAGACTTAATATTAGCTAACTGAGTGGATGGTATGATTATGATACAAGTATTATAGCAGCAGGAAGGGACAGGGAGAAGAGCGGCACAGACTAGCTGACAGGAAGGGAGGTGGGGGAGAGAGAGGACAGAGGAGAGCTGCGGCTGATGGAGGCACGTATACTGACCACTGTGTCAGGGCTCAGCAGCCATGATAAACCACGGTCAGTTTACAGGGGGGAGGGAAGAACCAGGTAGGATAAGCCAGTTTTTTTAGGTTAAACAAGGGGCCAAATTACACAGCACTGTGTGGTTATGCATGCTTTAAGGGAACAGGATCATTTTTTTTGGGGGGGGGGGGGGTTACAAAAACTTCAAGAGAAGGACATATTCTAAAGGACTATCACTAGACTCGAATCCATGTCCGAAGAATTTCTCTTTCACTAAATTTGTATGTCCATGGGTTTACCACCACCTATTCCTCCTTTAAGTGATCCCATTTTTTGTTTAGTCAAACTGGAAGGTGCTAATAATTTCCTTAAATTATTCTTGTGTTACCAGAGCAACAGCATTAAACAGCTAATACAGCATGTCTGTAGAAATACCACATCACATGACTTTATAATTGCTTTGGAAAGAATGTTTCAACATGGTTCCATGGCAGAGTCATTTGGCTTGGAGCGCAGACAAGTAAATTGCACCTCTTTGCAGTTTTATGCTATTGGTAGTTGGGGGATTCTGCTGTGTCACACTGCATGTTAATTCATCTCACGCCAATCTACCGTCACTCATAACCCCCCCTGTTTAGCCGCAGACAGCAGTTTTCTCTTTTCTCATCTCTGATCACCGGGCACACCAATGAATATGGATTGTATAATTTTTATGAGCTTGGAGTTCAAGAACAGCCATGGTAATCCTTCAAATTTCCTGCAGCCCTGTTCCCTGCCTGATGCATGTTGGTGCACAAGTCAATGGTTAATACATGGCAACACTTTTGTGTCTGCGGGAAGAAATGTTCTGTGGTTTCATCTGCTTGTCTTATTCCAGGGACTCTGCTCCCAATCAAACTCCAGCTGCAGTCAAATCACAGCATAAGATGTTTGCCTTCTATAGATATTCTAGAAATGCTTACATATGTATATGCAAATGATTCCTGTAAACCATAAATGTGGTCGATACTTGAAAAAATAAAATAAAATCCTTGATGAATATATCATTCTAAAAAAGCTATTCAAATTCTGAATGCAGCTGGATACATTTAAAACATTTATGGTTGTAATATTGAACCCTCAGAGGTTTTTTTTAGCTACTTTTAGCTAGTAGGAAACTACAAAAGTCTTATTATTGGCATGACTTTCAGTGTTTACGAGATTATGCTTTGTAACTATCTCCTTGAGGCTCAGGCTCAGTAGTGATTGATTGTTCGGTATCCTTTGGCTTCTTGGGCGAGCACCAGCTCTTGCACCAATTCCTTGCTTTTCCTCATCCCTTTTCTTTTTCTTTTTTTTTTTTTGACACTCGTTCCTCCCTGATCCCCATCTATGTCCTAACTTAGGCTTTATAGATAAGAAAAAGAAACCACGCTCTTATGGCTTAAGCTTGCATGGGTCGGACCCCTGTTATCCACTAGTATTATATGTTCTTGCATTGTATGTTCTAGGGGCCTTGTTCGGAGCTAACATTTTCCATGTAATTGGATCCCCAATGGTCATAGAATTAAACAAATGTGAATTGACATATTTCATGGTTTATTACTGTTAACTTCTTTATGTAGTTTTCTGATCCACCATGGTTGGTACACAATTTTTTTTGTTATGTTGTACTGTACTACATGCTTTGCTGAAGAACGAAATAATGAATTATAAATAAATAAAAAAAAAAAGTCTTACCCGGTACTTGCAGTTTTCAGCTTTCAATGCTACTGGCTTCTCTCTGTACTGTTGCCCTGAACTTCTGGTTTTCACAGAAAAAAGTTAGTGATTCTAAAGGTTGGACATATTTTACCTTAATGCCTTCCCTACATTAAGGTAAAAATGTCCCTGTATTTGTTTCACCCCCCTGCATACGAAGGACGTGCAGTGAGGTCAGTGGCTGGTGAGGCACTGGCTAGTATCAGAGCCAGATACACACAGGTTACATACGCCACGATCGTTATAAGCGTCGCCTATGGGGATTTTCAAGTACTGAAGTTTGGCGCCATTCCACAAGTGTGTGCAATTTTAAAGTGTGACATGTTCGGTATCTATTTTCTCAGAGTAACATAATTTTTCACATTATACAGAAGAAAAGAAAATCGGGCTAACTTCTAACTTTAGTGCTCCCTTTTTTTTTTTTATTCATGAAACCGTTTCTTCCAAAAACAAATGTGTTTGAAAAATTGCTGCACAAACACCATGTAACAAAAAAAAGTTGCAATGGCCACCATTATATTCCCTAGGGTGTCTGCTAAAACAATATATATAATGTTTGGGGGTTCTGAGTAATTTTCTAGCAATGAAATTATAATTTTTACTTGTAGAGAAGAGTAGTGTCAGAATTGGCCTGGGTGGCAAGGGTTTAATTACCGTAAGTAAGTGTTATACAAATAATTATTACATATTGCTTTTAAGGTAATTTACTATATTTTCAAAAACTGTACTCAACCAGGTGACTTAACGGAAAAATTACTGAAGCTGGAATTTTTTTTAACTTCAAACCAATAATTTCACAGTAAATGGATAAATAATAAATTATGTTATAACATATACTGTAGTATAATGATATGATTTAGCTTGATTGAAACGGTACCTTTTCAGCAGCAGAAGATTCTCCTTCTCCCTCTTGGCTGTTAAAAAAACATGGCATTATGGGTACATCTTATACCCATAAACCCATGTTTTTTCCTTCTAGTTAAGAGGGATGGGAGGGAGCATGTGTCTTTTAGACACATGCCCCCATCTAGGACACTGAAGTGAGAGGATAGCCTCCACTGCAGCATTTTTATTGGATAGCTTGGGCCAATGGTACTTTACCATTGGTCCAAGGCTCCAAACTCAAGAAACAATGGGCAGAAGTTTTGAGGCAACTTTGGACTTTCATGGTATGGTAAAGGCTCGCAAAATTTTTTTTTTAATACAAATTTATTGAGGCTAGAATTTCAATAGTGCTGAAATGAACTGGAAAGAATTAACGTGCATCCATACAGGAGAAGGATTAGATATTCGTCACTTGCGACCGCTACATGTTTTATGGTGAACCCGCTTCTTCAGGAGTATAGTTTAGAGTTTATCTCTATAAAGAAATGGACATATACATAAATAATCTTAACGTAATGAAACCAAATAGGCAAATTAGGATTGCAAAATTTTGGGAAAAGGACATGGACCACCTATTGACTGCCATAGAGGTGGGACATCCCATATCCATATATATATATATATATATATTTATTTATATATATTTTTTTTCTTTCCCCTTTTTGTCTGTTTTTCCCTTATTCCTCTTTTTTCCTCCCCTATTGAAGACCAGGTAGCCACTGAGTGGATATTTCTGTCAGGAGTTGGTCATTTATAGCCTCTTCTGAGGCTTGATGAATGTTCTTTGCCTTTGTTCTAAAAGATATGTTGGCACTATGTATATAATAAAAAAAAACGTTTTCTCTATGCAACTACATTACCTGTTCTAGTCTAGCTTTTACATTAGTTCTGTTTCGTTGCACTGTTTCCCCCTTTGTTATTGTTTTCATTCATCTAAGCTGGGTTGCTTGCTTTCCTGCAGCACTGTCTTCTGCGTGGATACATGTTAATTCCTTCCAGTTCATTTCAGAGCTATTGAAATTCTAGTATTTGTATTGTCTTTCCCTCCAAAGGTTTATTTATAACCATGTTATGTCCTAATAAATTTATATATATTTTTTTAAACTATTTTTGTGAGTCTTTACCATACCATGAAAGTCCAAAGTTGCCTGAAATCTTCTGCCCATTGTTTCTTAGAACTGATAGGACGACAGTACATCATTGTATATATATTGGATCAGTAGTGATGATCAAGGCTCCAAGCTGTCCATTGATCTCAGTGCCTCTGACAAGAAATGAGAGGCACTGTGATCTCATCCTCTCAGTCTGCTGCAAACAGTGTGTGCCAGCTTATATCTAAACTGGCCACTCTGTATGTAGCTTCTGACTGGCTGCACAAGGAGCCCCGTATCTCTGGAACCATAGGTCCTAGGAGCCCCACATTTTGACCAGTGGTGGGATAGGACTTTGGCTACCACAGGGTAGGACTTCAGCTTGATCTTTTTTTTTTTTTTTTTTTTTTTTCATGGCTCTGCCTCACATGCCTTCCCTGACTGCATGTCCAAGCTGTATACTGAGCCTGATCTTGATCCAGCACTGTTCCCATATGCAGCGGCTCTTTCCTCTCTCTTTCCTCTCTCTCTCCTCTCTCTCTCCTCTCTCTCTCTGCTCACAGAGGCAGCAGAGGGAGTCATGGATTCCTGCTGCTGTCAATCAAATATTGTGAGCAGAGAGCAGGAGTCAGGGCTGAGCCATGTTGTGTGTGTCAATAGTTGCTCAGGATCAAGCCTGCAGGTGCACTCCCATAGAGAGTGGCTTCCTATGGTGGCACAATGAGAAGCGGAGGAGCCCAGAGTGCCAGCGGGTGAAGAGGAGGTTCAAGGCCACTCTATGCATCACCATTGTGTTGTCACCAACAGTGGCTAACGCTATCTGGAGGCACAGTCTGTTAACTTGGAGAAATAGAGTACATTGCCTTCCTAGCCTGTGGGGCTGTGTTCTTTGATGCATGCAGTGTTGGGAGAGATAATCTATCCCTGCATACATGGGTTGGCTCCATAGGTTGCTGCAAGAGAAAGGAGGCACACTGAAATTGAAAACTGTGGGCAGTTGTCATTGCATCAGTTTACACAGGAACATAGGCAAGGATTAAAAGATAAAGAAGCTGCATGCTCAGTAAATTACTGAATCAGCTTCGAAAGAGGGTTTACTATCACTTTAGCCTAGTGATAGACATTTGTCAGTTGTATGTACCCAAAAGTGGGTAAAGCATGTCTACGATTAACTTTATTAGCCAAATACACTCCTCTGAAACTGGTTTCACTTTGTGCTTGACTTTAGTGTTAAAAGAGAAATGAAGAAGTCCCCCACTGTCTCCAGACCTCTGACAGTAATTGCATGTAGAAAAATCTCACAGCCTGGTTTTACCAAAGTCAATCGATGGATAAAGTTGAGTACAATCAGCCTGCCCATGTCCCTGGGTTACAAACAAGATAGGGCCTGTAGGTTTGTTCTTAAATTGAATCTGTTTGTAAGTTGAAACAGGTACATTTTGTAAGTGTAGCTCCAGCCCCAAAAAATATTTTTAAGCTTTTTGGCTAGCATAGGGAAGAGTTAACACCCCTGTAATGTTTGTTTTGCTGTGTGTGCCTCTTTTCAGAAGCTTTCACCTCACTTTCTGTCCCTATGACAATTGGATTTAGAAAAATTTGGGTTGTTGTGGAAACAAGCCTTGGTGATAAAGCATAATTGAAGGTACCCTTTTCCCATAATATCTCTTACAGGAGTGAATTTTTCTTTCTAGGGGTAGATTTCCTCTCACTTAATGTTGTCTCCCTCCGTTTGTAAGTAGGAGTCTTTTGTAAGTCGGATGTTTGTAACTAGGGGACCGCCTTTACATTAATTAAAATTTGGCCAGTCTCTGCTGAACCGGCCGAATTTCAAACCATGTATGGTCTGCTTTAGTTTGCACACATTCAGCATATTTTTTAAAAGATAAAATAGGTGATTTTTTTTTTTTAAATGTAAAAGGTATTGTGGTATTGCTCAATCTAACAAATCTCAAATTACCTATAACTACCTAGCAGATTTAACATTTTTAGATTCAACTGGGATTTGGTATGTAAAGCTGGTGAATCTTGGCAGCTATGGGAACCAATTTTTTTTAATTCAAATTAAACACGCAATTATAAAAAACTGGCTGAGCTAAGAAGGATGAAGAAGTGCTGCACTTTGCAAAACCTGCAGAATTCTGTTATTCAAGCCTTGTTTCTTTGTGAAGCCCCTGGATTCCAGGGCCATGCTTTTCACATGACCTCAGCTTTTGCCTTTCACTTTTAAGCCCTGCTTGTCCGGGTACTATGCCAGACTCCTATAGCAATGACATGGTAGAACTTCTGTGGTCAGGAAAGGCTCCAGCATTGGTAGAAAAGCAGGGCTTTGCCTTCTGATATCAGAATTGCCCTCCCTGAAGAGTAGAGATCTGATGGCTGGTAGGGCAGTGATTAATCACAGAACCACAAAATGAATGAGCAGAGGCAGGCAGATACTTGCGCTGCAGGTCCTCCGATATAGTTTAATCTCCAGTAAGGAAAACGGTGAACAGCACAGTAGTGACACGGCTAAATCTTACTACAAATCATCTTAGACTAGCAATCAGAGGCAGCGTTGCTATATGATCTCACATTGCAGATATTCAGCTATGAAGCTACGACACAACATTGCATTTGACATGTGATACTGTCACAGGCTAGAATATGCATTGCTATTTTTCAAGAGGAAATTAAGGCAAAATAACTTTTTCAGGGCACTACTTAACCACATTTAACATTTCAAGATGTTCCCTATAATGTAGCAAACGTTTCACGTTTTTGATATAGGTCTACTTTAACTATACCCTGACATGCTTGCTATAACAAAACAAGGCCCACTGGCTTTCCTTTATAGCTTTCTTCTGTGCATATTGGACATGAATTAATTTGTATAAGCAGATGTGTTTCTGTTTCTTCAAATATAGCTTTAGGCTTGTCTTTGGACACAAAAGAATCTCGGCACAGCAGTGCGAGGCTGAACCACATTCCTTTTCAGCATGAGATACATTAAAACTGTATAAACATAGGCGCAAGCCAACCTGAAAAAGTTTAATGAAGATAAAGATTAATGGGTAATCCCACAAGCACAAGTGATGTTACCCAGGTTTTGAGGATTATGCTCTTAAAAGTTCATCTATAGCCAACAACAAGCCAACAACATTTTTTGTTTTATAAAAAGTAGGAAATAAAAGCCCATCAGTCCCCCCCCCCCAAGTTTTTACCCCCAAGTGTCCCCTTGGCGATATTTCCTCTGCTAAAACGCACCAGGGAAGTATAGGAAATCTGTCCAGTGAGACGAAGTTCTCCTTTGGATAGCTGTCTTCAAGATAGGTATCTCCATTGGAGGATCTTTCATCTCTTCTTACAAAGTCACCTGTAACATTTTGGATTTGGCATCAATTTCCATTTGAGTGACAATGGTCACTAGGAAGAATAAATAAAGTGAATATTCCCAGAAGAAGCACAGCCAAGAAAAATACATAGTTTGTAAAGAAAACGATAACCATTTCCCTGCCCTAAAAATATATTTTAAATGAGTAATACCATGCATATGCCATTTAGCGGCATAGGAAGGCATGGCCAACTCCAGGTAGTTGTGGTTGTTTCAGATAGGGCTATAATGAGTGAAACCAGTCACCCCCTGCATCTTGTAAGTAGGGAAAAGTCAGTTAGTTAGATTTAGCAGAGTATTGGGCATCTAATCCTTTAGAGAGAGAGGGTGCATTTGTATGGTGTAATAGAATGCCCAGACAAGATTTGCAGATTGTCCCCTCATTCTCCACTCGAGCCACTAATGCCACATATGCTGCAACTGAGCAGCCAAAAAGTATATCCAGGCATTCGGGAATGCAATCCTCCCTGCACTTTTTGGGCATTGAAGTTGTTCCAAAGGGATTCTGGGTGAGTTCTGCTTCCACAACAGGTGTCGGAAGATAGTTAATTAACCTAAAGATTTTGAGGGGCATTGTGCAAAAAGTAAAGCAACTTGGGCATCATAATCTCATAATCATTTTCACCAGGTTCGCCTGTCCTACCATAGTAGGCAAAAGTTTATGCCAAAGTTTTGTTTTGTCACAAAACTTAGCTAGCAGCGTGGATATTTTTAAACGGGAGTAGTCTGTAATAAACCGGGAAATCACCACCCCTAAGTAGAGGTCGACCGATATATCGGCTGGCCGATATTTGGCGTTTTTTAATTAATCAGCATCGGCCGATTGTGCTGATAAAAAGGCCGATTTAAAGCTTCAGCACGACTTGCAAATGACTTCTGTAATAGAAGTCAATGCAAGTTGCCTGAAGTCTTCCTGTGGAGAAGTTACTTGTGTCTACTCTCTGAGCAGCCTGCCAAGTTTGAGAAAAGAAGCTAAAGAGATACAATGTTTCTTCTTATCAATGAACTGAACTTGTGTGTAGGGGTTCTCAGTTTAACCATTTAAAGACCAAATCTTTTCTGACACTTATTGCTTACAAGTAAAAATCCTGTATTTTCTGCTAGAAAGTCACGTAGAAACCCCAAACATTATATATATATATATATATATATATATATATATATATATATATATATATATATATATATATATATATATATATATTTGTTTTTTTTTTTGCAGAAACACTAGGGAATAAAATATCCGTTGTTGCAATATTTTATGTCACACGGCATTTGCGCAGCGGTCTTTCAAACACAATTTTTTTTTGAAAAAATACACTAATGAATAAAAAAATCTAAAACAGTAGTTGGCCCATTTTTTTCATCCAAAAGTTTTTATTACCTCTTTGCGTATTTAATATTTAAGATATATTTTTTTTAATATAAATTATACATATAAGTGAACTGATTGGAGGTTTGTTTTGTTTAATGTTTAAATGTAAGAAATTTTTTGTGTCACTTACTACTTAAGGCTGCTTACACACTGGAGCGGGCAGGCATTGATGGTAAAACACTGCTAGTTTTAGCGGCGCTATTCGGCTGCTATCGGGGCGTTTATAACCCAGCTATCGGCCGATGAAGGAGTTAAATGTGCCCGTGTAGAGCTGCTGCCGAATCGCTTAGCAGGCGCTTCGGCAGCGGTGCCCATTCATTTCAATGGGCAGGCGTGGTGGGGGAGCAGTATACACAGCTCCAAAGATGCTGCTTGCAGGACTTTTTTTTTTTTTTTAACATCATGCCAGTACATCGCCTCAGTGTGAAAGCACTCAGGCTTTCACATTGAGACTGCAGGAGAGCCGTTTTGCAGGCACTTTTCAGGTGCTATTTTTAGCCGAAAATCTCCTGAAAAATGCCTCAATGTGAAAGGGGTCTAACTGTTAGATTTTATGAGATGAAGGGGAAAAAGAAAAAAAAAAAATCGGCCTACCATATCGGGCCAAAAAAATCGGCATCATATATCGCCCATCGGCTGCCACAATTTCGAAATATCGGCCAGAGAAATACCCATATCGGTCGACCTCTACCCCTAAGTATCTAAAGGAGTCAACCATGAGAACTGGCCAAAAAGGAAGAAAGACCAGAGTTGGGCACCCAAAAGTTATTTTAAAGGCTGACTGTTTGGATTTAATTAACCACTTCGCACCCTGCTAAATGGCCGGGAGGGCGGCCATTTAGCACTCAATCGGCCTGTCCAATGGGAGGTGATCTCATATGTAAACAATCATCTCTCACTGCCAGCAACAGAGACAGCGTGTAAGGAGGGAGAGCTTCCGTGCTGCAGCATCAATGAGTACACACACACACACACTCCCCAGTGCCATCTGTCCCCTGTGCCACCTATCAGTGACATCTGTCCCCAGTGCGACCTGTCCCCAGTGCCATTGTCCCCAGTGCCACCTGTCAGTGCCATGTGTCCCCAGTGCCACCTATCAATACCACCTGTTCCCAGTGCCACCTATCAGTGTCATCTGTCCCCAGTGCCACCTGTCCCTAGTGCCACGTGTCCCCAGGGCCACCCCTCCCTAGTGCCATGTGTCATCAGCGCCACGTATCAGTGCCACCTGTCAGTGTCACATGTCATCAGTACCATGTATTAGTGCCATCTGTCATCAGTGTCAGGTGTCATCAGTGGCATGTATTAGTGCCATCTGTCATCAGTGCCATGTTTTAGTGCCATCTGTCATCAGTGCCACATCAGTGTCACGTGTCATCAGTGCCACATATTAGTTCCATCTGTCATCGGTGTCAAGTGTCATCAGTGCCATGTATTAGTGCCATCTGTCGTCAGTATCACATCAGTGTCACCTGCCATCAGTGCCACGTCAGTGTCACATGTCATTGTCCTGGTGCTCCAGGGCCTTTCAAAAGTGTAATAGGTAGTCAACAAGTTAGATGTGTAATTTATGCTCCTAGAACACATGACGGCGCTCCCTGCATGTTGGGTCTCTCTAAGTGGCCAGGCTGTGAAAAAGTCCTACACGTGGTATTGTAATACTCTGGAGGAGTAACAAAATTTATTTTGGGGTGTCATTTGTGGTATACACATGCCACGTGAGAGAAATAACCTATTACAATGCCAATTTTGTGGGAAAAAAAGAAAAAACAAAAAAAAATTTCATATTGCAAAGAGTTGTGGGAAAAAATGACAACACCAAAAACCTCACCATGCCTCTTACTAAATACCTTGGAATGTCTACTTTCCAAAAAGGGGTCATTTGGGGGGTATTTTTACTTTCCTGGCTTGTTCGGGTCGCAAGAAATGAGATAGGCTGCCAGTACATCAGATGTGATAATTTTTTTATGATTTGCACCACAGATTGTGGACTCTCTAACTTTCACAAAGACCAAAAAATATCCACTAATTTCGATTATTTTTACCAAAGATATGTAGCAGTATAATTTGTGGCCAAAATGTATGAAGAAAAATTTATAATTTGCATAATTGTATCACAGAAACAAAGAAAAATTCTTTTTTTTTCAAAATTTTCGGTCTTTTTTTCATTTATAGCGCAAAAAAAACAACCCAGATGTGATCAAATGCCACCAAAAGAAAGCTCTATTTGTGGGAAACATCATAAACAGAGCAGTGCAGCGCTGAAACAAACCCCCCCTATTAGTACTTTATAAAGTCTCTCAAGAAAAAAAAGGAAAATAATACAAAGTGAATGAACAGTCTATCTTGATATCTATGATATCCTTAATCACCAGAAAACAGGTGCTCCCACCACCAGACAGCCAAACCACTCACCTTAAAGAATTGACCCCTGACTGAACAGATAGGTCAAATGGAGCATTCACCACTGCCAGCGGTCATATACCAGGATTCAGGTGGATCAAAAAGGTGTAACTCGGCTCCTTGGATATCACAGCGTTGTCATCAATGATGGCTTAAACTCCCCACATGGACATTATAAAATAGAAAAATATATATAGTGCAGACCGTATAGATAAAAAAACAAATTTTATTGCCAAAAGGCAGGTACTCACATACAGAGCACTACAACTAGTGCTGGATTATAAGCAGGGATGAACAAAGTTCACTTAAACAATGCAGTAAGGTGGTTGCAGTGACATTCCAGGGTCCTCCCACACACGTATCATCCTAAACGGGACTTCATCAGCGGATAAAGAGGCCCTTGCAACCATTTTCAAACTTATAACCACCCACTGATTATCCCCAGCTGAATGAATCATGATTAAAAACCTGTAGCCAATGAGGGGACAGATATTCAAAACACTATCCATCGTCCCCATTAAGTTAAAAATAATCAACATATATAATCATTCACACGATTTAAAACATATAAATGACACTTACTAATATCAATATTCATCAATTCAGCTTAAAATTCATCTTGCTCGAAGGTAATGTTGTAATGTTATACTCGTCAGTGTCAGCACATGTAGGAAAGCCAAACAAACAAACTCAAGCCACATGTTCCGGTCACATGATCGGAATACAGTCACATGAGTAAGGCAGAGCCAATCACAAGAGAGAAGGAAGGAAAACTCAAGTCACATGTTCCGGTCTCCTGTATTTGTGGGAAAAAATGACAAAAAATTCATTTGGGTACAGTGTTGCATGAGTAATTGTCATTCAAAGTGTGAGAGCACCGAAAGCTGAAAATTGGTCTGGGCAGGAGGGGTGTTTAAGTGCACAGTAGGCAAGTGGTTAAACAAGATTTCCAAAGATATTCTTCTCATTTTAAAAACATATCACTTTTACCTTTGATTCATAGGGTAGGGAAGGAAAACCAGGAAAGCAAGGCGAGAAGGGCAAGCCAGGACGAAAGGTAAGGTCAGGCATCTGCGGTTCACCATGTCTTGTTCCTGGATGACACCTTAACTTGTCTTAATCAGTTATTCTGTGGGCTGTTTAATAGGGAAACAAAGGTTTTGAAGGGCATCTTGGGGAGACAGGATCTCCAGGCCAAACAGGACCCACAGGAAATCAAGGACCAAAGGGAAGCAGAGGCACACTTGGACCAGTGGTAGGTACACAGTTGCCATGCATACATTCTCAAAATGATGTATTCTAAACCCACAGTTTATGGTTGAATGTTCAAATGTAGTCAAAACTGTTTTGAACCTCTGTATAGTTTTATTGATCTCTGTTTCCCCAGTACGGAGATTTACCCTCCATTCTTGGTAACCTCACAGGAAGTGAGAATTATCTCTTTAGTGGAGACACAGAAAACAATAAAAAAGAGTTCTCACCCTTCGTCTCTCTATTAAGCATTGTCTGCATCCCTATTGGGTAGATTCTCACTTCCTGTACTGGTGACACAAACCGCAAAGGTCAAAGCCTGACCGAGAACATGGGGTTTTTGTAGTACAGTGCAACTCTCTGTACTATTTCAGAAATATTTAACTGATGCGTAATGACATTGTGTAATTTTAAAAGAACCATTTAGAAAAGGGCATTTGTACTAATCTCAAATCTTTAAGGGTATCTGAACTTCAAAACAAAAATTTAATATACTGCAGCTTACCTATCTTTAGTCATGGTGCATTGCTTTTTTCAGCCTTCCTGCTTTATTTTCCCTGGTAATCCTTCAAATAACACACTTCCTGTCCTAGAATGGTTACTTTTACTCACTATGGAGTATTGTTGCATCGTTGGACTGAAAAAAGGTCTGTCTAGTTCAACCAATAAAAAAAGAAAACCAAAGGAGAAGGCCTTCAAAAAATATAAGGCTGAGGGTTCATCATCAGCATTCCAAGTTTACAAAGTATTCAATAAGAAATGTAAGGGTGCAATCAGGGTGGCAAAGATAGAACACAAAAGGCACATAGCAGAGGAGAGTAATAAAAAAAAAAAAAAAAAAAAATTATTTAAAGAGGGATTCCACCTACAAAAAAATATTTAAAGCCAGCAGCTATAAATACTACAGCTGCTGACTTTTAATAAATGGACACTCACCTGTCCCGGGGTCCAGCGATGCCGAGGCCGATCGATTGCTCGGCTCTCGGCTGCTGCCGCCGCCACCATTCTAGGTGAGGGAATCAGGAAGTGAAGCGAATTGGCTTCACTTCCCGGTTCCCTACTACGCATGCGCGAGTCGCGCAGCGCAATAGGAATTGTCCGCGCTGTCTCTGGAACCCGTGTGTGTCCCAGCAGACAGCGTGGCAGGACAGGAAGAGGCATAGACTCCCACGGGAGTCTATGGCCGGAAGTGGGTGTAAATACCTGTCTTTGACAGGTATCTCCACCCCCCTCCCCCCCTTAAAGGTGCCAATTGTGACACCGGAGGGGGGGAGGGTTCCGATCAGCGGAAGTTCCACTTTAGGGTGGAACCCTGCTTTAAGTATGTGTAGCGTCGGTACTCCTAATGAGTATGTGCTATGTATTTAAATTTAGTTTTTGCTCAAAACTATAGTAATTTTTGGGGTTAATTGTGCTAAATCGTACTTTAGCATCAGTTTGGCTGGGCTGTATAGAAGTTCTGCCTGGTCATAGGTGGGGTTGTACACCTGTGGGAGGCTTTAGAACGCAGTCTGGTTGGACGCATTGGGTACCAATCTTCATCTCGGAGCCAATCAGTGGGCGCGTTTGTCTCACTACATAATCGGGAGAGGGTACTTAAGGTGCCAAAGTATCGTGGTTCTGGATTCCAGTCCAGAAGTTGTTGACTCCATGGTCCTGGTCCTCCTGACTAGCCCCCAGTGGCCCTCATGGCCTGGGGTGCGGATCCATCAAGGCTGGCTGCTTGGTAAGAGCCTGGAAGCTGAGCTGCCATTGACATTGACTGAATCCACAATTCTTACAGTATCGCCGCAGCGGATGAAAGATTCTGGTACAGTAAGAAAGGTTCCTACTTCTATCCTTACAGTTATAACTAAGTTTCCAACCAAGTCTGTGTGAGAGACTTTGAAAAGCTAGAATTACCTGTTGGCTGCTAAACCCAAACTCAAGGATTTATCCAACAGTTAAAGAATCCAGTTGCGAGTGGCTGTTCCCTGGATTGTGTACAGAGAGAGAGACTTTTATTGAAGTCAGCAGTTCCAAGCACCTGAGATAAACTTTACCCTGATAACCTCTATTCCCAATTTAGAGACTGAGATTGTTCAACTGTTTTATGCAAAATAAAAATCCGAACAAGGAATTCAAGTGTCGGTCTCTACAGTTACTGGGTCTTCAACCCTGGGAACCCCTAGACAAGAACATTGAGTGCGAGCTGGCGGAGGTAATCGGTAAGCCCAGAAAAATTCAGCAGCTTCTTCGAGGGTTAGTGCTACATGTATAAATAGTAAAAGAGGGAGGTCAGGTCATATTGGCCCCATAAAGAACGATGAAGGTAATCTGGTTACAAAAGATGGAGAGATGGCGAAGATATTGAATTTATTCTTGTCCTCAGTCTTCACGAGGGAAATGGGGGCTTCAGTAACCAAAACTGCAAGGTTTATCCTAATGACACGTCACAGGAAGCACCCTCATAGCTAACAGAGGATTAGGAATAGACTTGAGAAACATAACATTAATAAGTCACCAGGATCAGATGGCTTGAACCTGTGGGTCCTTAAGGAACTCAGTCAAGTAATTGCCAGACCATTATTCCTAATTTTTACGTACAGTCTACTGACTGGAATGGTATCAGCTGATTGGAGAAAAGCCAATGTAGCACCAATATTTAAAAAAGGACCAAGATATATCCCTAGGAACTACCAACCAGTTAGCCTAACATCAATAGTTTGTAAGCTCTTGGAGGGGATGATAAGAGACTATATACAAGATTTTACTAATGAAAATGGTATCATTAACGGTTATCAGCATGGATTCATGAAAATAATTTTTGCCAAACCAATCTATTAACCTTCTATGAGTAGGTGAGCTGTCCTCTAGATAAAGGAATGCCTGTAGACGAGGTGTATCTGGATTTTGCAAAGGCATTTGATACAGTTCCCAATAATTGTTTACTGTACAAAATAAGGTCTGTCAGCATGGACCACAGGGTGAGTACATGGATCGAAAGCTGGCTACAGAGGCGAGTTTAGAGGGCGTAGTGATAAATGGGGAGTATTCTGAGTGGTCCCCCAGGGTTCTGTCCTGGGACTAATTCTATTTAATTTATTCATAAATGACCTGAAGGATGGGATAAGCAGCTCAATCTCAGTATTTGCGGACAACACTAAGCTAAGCAGGGCAATCATTTCTCCACAGGATGTGGAAACCTTGCAAGAAGATCTGAACAAATGAATGGGATGGCCAAATATATGGCAAATGAGGTTTAATGAAGACAAATGTAAAATAATGCATATGGGTAGCAAAAATATGGATACAATATACTCATTAGGGGGAGAACCTCTGGGGGAATCTAGGATGGAAAAAGACCTGGGGGTCCTAGTAGGTGACAGGCCCAGCAATGGCATGCAATGCCAAGCTGCTGCAAGCAAAGCCAACAGAATATTGGCATGCATTAGAAAGGGGAATAACTCCAGAGATAAAACAATAATTCTTCCCCTCTACAAGACTCTGCGGCCATTCACTAAAACTAGAAGAGAGGCGGTTAAACCTTAATCTGCATAGAGGGTCCTTTACTTGTAAAAATGATAAAAAAGTGGAACTCTTCCACAAGCAGTTTTTTCAGCAGGGAGCATAGATAATTTTAAATAAACTACTAGATAGGCACCTGAGCAACCATAAAATACAGGAATATACAATGTAATACTGACATAACAGCACACATATAGGTTGGACTTGATGGACTTGTGTTTTTTTTTTTAAAACTCACCAACTATGTAACTATGTATATACACACTCTGCGTGCCGCATGTGTTTGGGAAGCTGTGTGATTTTCCATATTGTATCAGTTATTGGGTTGTGGTGCAGTTGTAGGATGAGTAGAGAGGATTTATGAATATATGAGGCAATCTCCCTTGGAGGATCCTCTTTCCAAACTTTGTGTTTCATGCATTTTTTCCTGTCTCTGATGTCTTTCCTCCGTCACCTAGTCTCCCATTCTCATGGGTATTTGTCAATGACCCTGACTTTTAGGGACCTGATCACATAAAATCTCCATGAACTCTTTGAACATCCCTCTACTGAAGAAGCTAATCTGTGAAATGTGTTGAGATATTGGAACCCCTCCACAGCTCGTTTGTATTGGAATTACAATGTATATGAGTGTATATTTGTACTTGAATTGTTATGTATCTGGTGGGCCAATAATTTGACCTCTTTTGAATCAGACATAGTGAATCAAGGGGGGAGGAAAAGGGAGAAAAGTGAGGGTTGATAAGAGGTGGGACCACAGCGCGGGCAAATGTGGAGAAAGGCTTTTTCTACGATGAGGAGAGGAATTTGTCAGAAAAACAAAACCGATTCCAGTAGAGCCAGCATGTATTGTGCTGCTCTGTTTTGTCCTGAGGGCAGCTGTCAGATTTTCCATGTGTTCGATATTGTTCACCCTGGAAAATCATTGGGGTTGCGGTGGGAGGGGTCTGTTTCCACATACAGGGGATGCAGGGTCTGGTGGCATTCAATAGATCTTTCAGTAGCGACGTGCAGTATCTCTTACTAGACATCGGAGTCAAATTAAGAAGCACTGTGGCAGGGTTGTCAAAAAGAGAGACATCTGTAAGTTTGTGCACTATTTGCAAGACTTGTTGCCAAAAAAGGTGGATATTAGGGCAGTCCCAGAAAATGTTGACCGCATCTCACACAGGGGGCTGTGATGAGGAAACCATGAAGCCAACACGGAGGGGGTTCAATACCATTGCATTCGAGTTTTATTTGCGGTGTCTTGATTTTCTAGATAAGGAAGATTTGTGGGCAAAGAAGCGTATGCGGTTCTTTTGATCATCAGAGTGTTGTGTTGGGGTCCCTCTCCCATTCTTGTAAATACGGGGGTCCTGCTAATCCAAACAAAGTATCTGTGTAGTATCACTGTTTATAGTTATACAGATACTTTGTTTATTTGGATTATCACAGTATATATTTATACAGATACTTTGTTATTGCATACAGTCTTTTATTGGTTGTAGCACTTTACCTATATTTCATTAACAGCGCCGCACTTGACCATTACTTTACTTAGCTTATTATTGACTCTTGTTAAGGACTACAAACACATCATTCTCTCTTCATCTTCATTACATGGGGCAGGAAAGTTGATAGTTTACAGAAGACAGCTTGGAAGCAAGCAGATAGGAATGTTTGTGCTTTCAGTTTAAATCACAGGAAGTACCAAGGACACAGGTGTTGTCTACACTTGCTGATGTTTGTATGAAAAATGAAAACGAATGAAGCCTCCATTAACAGTTGGTAATGTGCAATATATAAATTTTGTGTTCTTGGGTTTAGATATCTTTTAAAGCAACCTTGTGCCTATTTCTGGTGGCCAATGTCTTTGCACTCTGATCTCCAGCTGCTGCAAGTTTCTGACATTTACATGTATGGTAAATACCTGCTCTGCCACCACTCTCTATGGTCAATCCTGCAAGCTACTACATTACTACAGGATGTCCTTCCTTATGGTATCTATGCTATATTTCTCAGAAAAGGATTGTGAAGTTCTTACAGCTCATGAGGCTTCAAGTCTAAATATATATAAATGTTTATATTATTCGTTAAACCACAGGCTTAGTTTAGGAATCACTTCGGGGACTGAAAAATTGACTGGCGATCCTTTTGTTTCTGTAGGGATCTCCGGGCAGGATGGGGGCACAGGGGGAACCAGGAATACCCGGCTATCAGGTAATATGTTCCCTTTCATTCTATCACAAAATGACTTTAATTGTGTTTTTAAATTACTTGTTTACACAGCAGCTTTTGTGCCCTATGGCTAATCAGTGTATTCTTTTATAGTGTTGCTGTTATTTCTACTGTGTGTTATGTGGGAGGCATAAATGGTTCTTTATGAAATGAGTCTAAAGGATTACTCAACCCAAAGCTAATATTTCACCCATTGAACCAGCTTTGTGTATCTCATAAACTCATAAGTCACTTTGTGTAGGTATGCAATTTCAGGGTCTGCTAATTGATCGATTTTTTGTTAATCAGAAGTTGACCGTTTTTGAATAAGTCAGTTCAGTAAAGTCAACCTGTACTAAGGGAAATATGCTAACCTCCATATAAAAATGTTTCTTCCCTGGCTACTATAGTGACCTACTAGCTTCAGTATTTTGAGTTACCGATCTCATACAAGTCTGCAGATCATGAGGGTAATAGTAAAGTAAAATATCCATATCTGCATGGTTGATGCATGTTGGTCCTCATTTACACATGTAATAATTTCAAATAGTACAATTTGGGTGGCACAGTTGTTTAGTGGGTAGCACTCTCGCCTACAGTAAAAAGGGTTGCTGGTTCAAATCCCAACCACAACACTACCTGCCTGGAGTTTGCATGTTCTTCCTGTGTCTGCGTGGGTTTCCTCTGGGTACGAGTATGCAATGTATGTGTGGAGCATTGCGTAAATTGACGGCGATATATGGGTACCTTAAATAAAAAAATAATATAATAGATAAGCATCTTAATGAGACACAATGTGCAGGGATAGTGACAATTGTAGACACGCACCCGCACTCATTCAGGTTGGATTGGTGTCTTTATTCAACCTTGCTAACTATGTAACTATGTAATTTATACTGTGTGTTTACTTGCAGTTGCATGGATTCAGTTTAGCTGCATTTATAAAAAATAGAACTTTGTGCTTCTAGCGGTAAATTAACCACTTTAGCCCCAGGCCAATTGTCAGCCTAAGGACCAGAGGTCTTTTTACAATTTCGCACTGCACTGATTTAACTGGTAATTGCGCAGTCATGCAATGTTGTACCCAAACGAAATTTGCGTCCTTTTCTTCCCACAAATAGAGCTTTCTTTTGATGGTATTTGATTGCCTCTGCGATTTTTATTTTTTGCGATATAAATGGAAAAAGACCAAAAATATTGAGAAAAAAATATATTTTCTACTTTTTGAAAAATCGAATAAACTCAATTTTAGTCATACATTTAGGGCAAAATTTATTCAGCCACATGTCTTTAGTAAAAAAAATGTCAATAAGCGTATATTTATTGGTTTGCGCAAAAGTTATAGCGTCTACAAAATAGAGTACATTTTCTGGAATTTACACAGCTTTTAATTTATGACTGCCTATCTCATTTCTTGAGGTGCTAAAATGGCAGGGCGGTACAACCCCCCCCCCCCAAATGACCCCATTTTGGAAAGTAGACACCCCAAGGAAATTGCTGAGGGGCATGTTGAGCCCATTGAATATTTTTTTTTTGTCCCAAGTGATTGAATAATGACCCAAAAAAAAAGTTTACAAAAAGTTGTCACTAAATGATATATTGCTCACACATGCCATAGTTATATGTGGAATTGCACCCCAAAATATATTCTGCTGCTTCTCCTGAGTACGGGGATACCACTTATGTGGGACTTTTTGGGAGTCTAGCAGTGTACGGCACCCCGAAAACCAATCACTGCCTTCAGGATTTCTAAGGGTGCAAATTTTTGATTTCACTCCTCACTACCTATCACAGTTTCCAAGGTCATAAAATGCCAAAATAACACAACCCCCCCCCAAATGACCCCATTTTGGAAAGTAGACACCCCAAGGAAATTGCTGAGGGGCATGTTGAGCCCATTGAATATTTTTTTTTTTGTCCCAAGTGATTGAATAATGACCCAAAAAAAAAGTTTACAAAAAGTTGTCACTAAATGATATATTGCTCACACATGCCATAGTTATATGTGGAATTGCACCCCAAAATATATTCTGCTGCTTCTCCTGAGTACAGGGATACCACATATGTGGGAGTCTAGCCGCGTACGGGACCCCGAAAACCAATCACTGCCTTCAGGATTTCTAAGGGTGCAAATTTTTGATTTCACTCCTCACTACCGATCACAGTTTCGAAGGCTATAAAATGCCAAAATAGCACAAAACCCCCCAAATGACCCCATTTTGGAAAGTAGACACCCCAAGCTATTTACTGAGAGGCATGTTGAGTCCATGAAATATTTTATATTTTGCCACAAGTTGCAGGAATATTACAATTTTTATTTTTTGCACAAAGTTGTCACTAAATGATATATTGCTCACACATGCTATGGGCATAAATGAAATTACACCCCAAAATAAATTCTGCTGCTTCTCCCGAGTACGAGGATACCACATGTGGGGGACTTTTTGGGAGCCTAGCCACGTACGGGACCCAGAAAACCAAGTACTGCCTTCAGGATTTAAATATAAAAGGCTACCAAACAAAAATTGTTAGCGATCGCAGGGATCAGGTCTGACTCTGCAAACGCTGCAGTTATGTGTTTAGTGTTTTGTAAGTGACAGTGATCGATCGATACTGCACTTGGGTGGGCTGGGCGGAGGGGCAAAATGCAGGTGCTAGCAGGTATCTGGGCTGATCCCGCTAACAATGCATTTTTTATGAACCCTAAACTGCTGGGGACGCTAGTATAGATCTGATTAGATCAGATATTGATCTGTTCAGATTCTATACCACTACGGGAGGTTTATGCTTTGCGCGTGGGTGCTAGCGGTACTGGCACTAACCTAGCGCTGCCTGGGGCGATGCAGACCCTGACCCTAAAACCTAATTGATATCACCCTCCGGGTGATCAGGGGGGTTAAACCTTTATTGGGTAATAAATGGTGGGTGCCCTGATGCTATAAAAAGCAAACTAACTAACCAGAGTCACCCATAACACTTATACGGTGATCCCTGGTGAAAGGGTTAACTAGGGACAATCAGGGGGTTAAAATCTTTATTAGGTAGTATATGGGGGTCCCCGGCGCTATATAAAAACCTGACGGGGAACCTAAATAACTAACTGGCTAACCAGCGCCACCAGTGGAACTTATACGGTGATCGTTGGTGAAAGGGTTAACTAGGGGCAATCGGGGTTAAAACCATTATTGGGTAGTATATGGGGGTACCTAGCGCTATAAAAAACCTTGCGGTGAACCTAAAAAAATAACTAGCTACCTAGCGGCACCAGTGACACTAATGCAGCGATCAGAAAAATGATCGCTTAGTGACACTGGCAAAAGGGGGTGAAAGGGTTAACTAGGGGCAATCAGGGGGGTTAAACCCGTTATTGGGTAGTATATGGGGGTACCCAGCGCTATAAAAACCTGGCGGTGAACCTAAAAAAAAACGAGTTACCTTGCGGCACCAGTGACACTAATGCAGCGATCAGAAAAACGATTGCTTAGTGACACTGGCAAAAGGGGGTGAAAGGGTTAACTAGGGGCAATTAGGGGGTTAAAACCATTATTGGGTAGTATATGGGGGTACCTAGCGCTATAAAAACCTGGCGGTGAACCTAAAAAAAATAACTAGCTACCTAGCGGCACCAGTGACACTAATGCAGCGATCAGAAAAACGATTGCTTAGTGACACTGGCAAAAGGGGGCGAAAGGGTTAACTAGGGGCAATCAGGGAGTTAAAACCATTATTGGGTAGTATATCGGGGTACCTAGCGCTATAAAAACCTGGCGGTGAACCTAAAAAAAATAACTAGCTACCTAGCGGCACCAGTGACACTAATGCAGCGATCAGAAAAACGATTGCTTAGTGACACTGGCAAAAGTGGGTGAAAGGGTTAACTCTAGGGGCAATCAGGGAGTTAAAACCATTATTGGGTAGTATATCGGGGTACCTAGCGCTATAAAAACCTGGCGGTGAACCTAAAAAAAATAACTAGCTACCTAGCGGCACTAGTGACACTAATGCAGCGATCAGAAAAACGATTGCTTAGTGACACTGGCAAAAGTGGGTGAAAGGGTTAACTCTAGGGGCAATCAGGGGGTTAAACCTTTATTGGGGGGGTAGGGGGCTACCCTGGACCTAACACTAACTGCCCTGACAGTTTTTACTGTCACAACGGACACTAAATGCAGTGATCAGTAAATAAATGATCACTGCAATCAGTGACACTGTGACTGGGAGGGGGGTGGGCGGGGGGCGATCGGGGGGGGGGGATTTGTGTGCCTATGTGTACCTACATGTCACTGTAGTGTTGGTGCACACTTACTTTCTCTGTTCTCCTCACAGTCCGGTCAAAAAGAACGCCCCGAGGAGAATGACATCACTTCCACCCTGCCTGTGTTTACAATACACAGGCAGGGGAAGCTTCTCATTCGCCAGGAGCGATCGAGAGGGGATGGCCAGAAACCAACGGCCATCCCCTCATCCCGGATCGCTCCTGAAGTGAAACGGACCACCGCATCCAGCGGGACCCCCCACCCGCTGGAAGGCAAGCACGTACATGTACGTGCTTGTGCCTGTCGGTGCCATTGCGCCGACATACATTGCCATGCGGCGGTCCTTAAGTGGTTAACAACTCTAAATCTGTCTAAAGCACATCTAAATTCAAGTACATATACATGCTAGAGAAAAAAAAAATGAGGATTTAATATTTTTTTGCAAATGAATCTGCAATGCATTGCCATCAATAGATTGTAGGTGTAATGCACAGGCTACAAACTCTTCCTCCAGCTCCTTGTCTGTACCAAGGTACAGACTTTCAGTTGGAGCACTGGAAGAAGTGGCAATATACTATGAGTGAGGTAATCACTGCACTTGTGTTCCATCCATTACAAGTCCATCTGCTGCAGTGGAAGATGAAACTTTTAGTTTATTCATTCACAACTCTCTGTAAATAAATGATGCAGCTATGCCAGTAGAGCTGAAATTTAAGATGGACAGCTGCCGCCAGGAAGAACTGTCAGTTGTCTTGGCACCATGTTATATGATGCACCCTAAATATGAGTGTAACATGCTCTAGAAGGTGTCAGTATGTGGCAAGTACATAAAACCCAAATTCCAAATAAGTTGGGACACTGTGTAAAATCTACATAAAACAGAATGCAATGATTGCAAATCTCCTAAACCCATATTTTATTCACAATAGGAAATATAATAAATGTTTAAAGTGAGAAAATGTACTATTGTAAGAAAAAAATAAGGCACTATAATGTTGAAATGAATGGCATCAACACGTCTCAAAAAAGTTGGGACGGGACAATATTTACATTGTGAACATTTGGGAAATGAGGAGACCAGCTGCTGGCTTTTTGGGAGAGGAATGTTGGCCCGTTCTTGTCTGAGGATTCTAACTGCTCAACAGTCCTGGGTCTTCTTTGTTGTATTTTTCACTTTAAGATCCACCAAATATTTACAGTTGATGAAAGGTATAGACTGCAGACAGGCCACATAAGCACCCGGACTTCTACTATGAAGCCATATTGTAGTCATAGATGCACTTATGCGATTTAGCGTTGCCCCGCTGAAATAATCAAGGTCTTCACTGATGATGTCTTTCAAGATGTACAAGCTGCCCATGCAGGCTTTTGAACTGAGCGCTGATAAGAAGCTGGAAGGTCCCTCTCCTCTTTAATCCGGAGGACACAGCACCCATGCCAAAGGATGTAATATTTTGAGTCGTCTGACCACAGAACAGTTTTCCACTTTGCAGCAGACCACTTTACAGGAGCTTTAGCCCAGAGAAGACAGCAGTTTTTCTGGATTATGTTTAGCTATGGCTTTATCTTATAGTAGAGCTTTACCTTGCATTTTGTGATGGCACAGTGAACTGTGCTCACAGACAGGGATTTTAACCACTTAAGGACCAAGCCTCTTTCTGAGATTTTTTTACAAGTTAAAAACATTTTTTTTTTGCTAGAAAATTACTTGGAACCCCCAAACATTATACATTTTTTTTCCGAACACCCTAGAGAATAAAATGGCGGTCATTGCAATACTTTCTGTCACATTATATTATGAAAGATTTTACGCCAAGTAAATTGATACCCAACATGTCACGCTTCAAAATTGTGCCCGCTTGTGGCATGGCGACAAACTTTTACCCTTAAAAATCTCTATAGGTGACATTTAAAAAACTCTATAGGTTGCATGTTTTAAGTTACAGAGGAGGTCTAGGGCTAGAATTATTGCTCTTGCTCTACCATTCACAGTGATTAACTCACATGTGTGGTTTGAAAAACGCTTTCATATACGTATGCTACTCACGTATGCGTTCGCTTCTGCATACGGGTGCGTTAAAAAAAATTCTTATTTATTTTACCTTTTATTTTTTTTTTTTTACACTTTTTTTTTTTTTTTAAATGTTGTCACTTTTATGTAAACATCCCTTGTAATAGAAAAAAAGCAGAACAGGACCTCTTAAATATGAGACATGGGATCAAAAAGACCTCAGATCTCATATTTACACTAAAATTCAATAAAAATAAATAAGGTAAATAAAAAAAAAGAGCTATGGGCGGAAGTGACATTTTGTAGTCAGTTTTGTCCTGCACTGTTATGGAGACGGGTGGGGTAGATCTTCCCCCTCACTCGTCTCCATAAGATGCTGTTTTTATACCCAAATATGTTACTGGCCCGTGTTTTCTATTGTGAATAAAATGTGTTTATAAGATTTGCAAATCATTGCATTCTGTTTTTATGTAGATATTACACAGCGTCCCAACTTTTATGGAATTGAGGTTGTAGGTAATTTGCATTTTGCAGAGTGGTGTAGGCACCAGAGAGTTGCTACTTTGGCACAGTTGGCCAGCTTAACACCTTCCCACCCAGCCTTTAGCAAAATGACGGGGGTTTTAGTGTTCTGACTGGACGTCATATGATGTCCCTCTGGGCATGCAGGGTGACAGTTGGTGGTGCAGTGTGTTGCTTTGACACACCGCATCTCCAATCACGGTAAAGAGCCTATGACGTAGGCTTTTTGCCACGTGATCATCTGTGTCCAATGCTGGTTATTAGCATTCCTCTACTCGTGCTGACAGCACGTGAGTAAGGATGAGCTTTGGCGTGTTCGCATACCCCACGTGCACAGCTTGCCATAAAGTCAGCGCTGCGCTAATCGCAGGCAGTGAGACATTTCCTGATCTCTGCAGCCACGCAGCGGGACAATGTCTCACTGCCAGTGATTAGCGCAGCGCTGCGTCGACGTCCTGGCAGGCTCTGCACGTGGAGTGTGCGAACAAGCCAGAGCTCATCCATACACGTGGGTAGAGGAGAGCCGATCACATTTTGTAACGGAAACTAAGAAAAACTTTTTTCCCCAACATTTTCTGTCTTTTTTTCATTTGTTTAGCATAAAATAAAAAAGTCAGTGGTGATTAAATATCACCAAAAGAAAGCTCTGGCTGTCTCAAAAAAAATAAAATGAAAATTTTATTTGGGTACAGCATTGCATGGCCGTGCAATTGTCATTCAAAGTACGATAGCTCTGAAAGCAGATAATTGGCCTGGGCAGGAAGGGGGTGAAAGTGCCCGGTATTGAAGTGGTTAAACATGTATTGGAATATATGTCAACTAAATATCTGCTTTTAGGCAAGGTTTGCTAGAAACGTGCAATAGTGTGTATCGGTGTTCAGAGGATTGATTTAGTTTTTTTTGGTATTTGTGTTGTCACACCCCTTAGCACCTGATGATAAATGTGTAAAGCCATTTGGATTTAAGCACAGACCTATCTTATTTTTTTGTAATGGTGGGGGGCAAAAGTGGCAGTATTCACCATGGCAACCAGTTTTGATGCTACGTCTTTTTAAAAATTTCTTGAATCTGACTTGTTATGAGTACCACTTTCCTCCCTCAAGTTTTTGTGAACTGGCCTCCTATTATATATTAACCTTTCTTTGGTGACCAGGTTATGGTTTTTGGTTACAAATTAAATGTGACATTCAACCTAGCCTGGTAAATGTAAAGACAGGAATAATAATTGTGAATGATCCAAATGTCATATAAATTAAAATGTTTTCTGTCTCACAACAGGGACACGCAGGCCCTCCAGGACCCATTGGGACGCCTGGAGTAAAAGGCGAAAAGGTATGTCGGTAAACTTTGCAGCATGTGAAGATTTACAGAGGAATAAACCTTAAAATTTGACATGATATTGACACATAAGCAACCATGGCTTCTAAGGACACATGGACCCTTCATACTTGCATGTTAACATTTCAAAAATATAATCGCATCAAAAGTACATAGATAATTGTATGTTCTGTACTTTCTGCTTCAGGAACACATTTATGCGTTTTGATGCAATGTAGTTTGTAACAGTCCTGCTTCCTGTGTCTCATCAGATTATCACTCACTTGTAGCATTGAGCAGCTTTCTTGTTTAGCAAATTTTTCTTTAATACACAGTAATTCTCCCACACTACAATACTCTAGTCCGGCCGCACCTGAGGTATGCTATCCAGTTCTGCGCACCAGTCCTCAGGAAGGATGTACTGGAACTGGAGAGAGTCCAGAGAAGGGCAACAAAACTAATAAAGCAACTGGAGAACCTTAGTTATGTGGAAAGGTTACGAGCACTGAACTTATTCTCTCTGGAGAAGAGACGCTTGAGAAGGGGATATGATTTCAATGTACAAATACCGTACTGGTGACACAACAATAGAGATAAAACTTTTCCATGAAAGGGAATTTAATAAGATGCGGCTATTCACTAAAACTGGAACAAAAGAGGTTTAATCTTAAACTGCATAGAGGGTTCTTTACTGTAAGAACGGTTATGATGTGGAATTCTCTTCCACGAGCAGTGGTTTAGTGTGGAACATCGATAATTAAAAAAAACTATTCGATAAGCACCTGAATGACCACAACATACAGGGATACACAATGTAATACTGACATAAAATCACACACATAGGTTGGACTTGATGGACTTTTTTCAACCCCGCCTACTGTGTAACTGGACCAAAGTTTTAGTGCTTTTCCACACTATGCAAACTAAATGCAACTAAAAATGCAAACTTCAGCCAAAATGTGTTGTGTTATAGATAGAAAAAAGGAAGGGTTAAAATCTCTGTCTAACCTGATGTAGACAAATGGCAGCTGGAAAGTTATTAATCACTTTGTGCAACTTAAATACTTTCCCTTCCTGAGATTGTATACAGGAGGCTGAATATATCACAGGGGCCAGCAATCAGGTTGTCAGGCAGGCAGTAAGCAATGTCGGAACCTATCTTAACAACAGTATATTTCACAGATAGCTTCCAGATCATTCCACACAGTGATGTGAATTGTAAACTTATAATATCCATTGGAGTTCATTTACTAAAGGCAAATTCTCTGTGCACTACAAATGCACTCCCTGTAGATCTGAAGAAAAGCTCTGAAATGAGGGGAAGCTCTGCGGATTTCTATCATCCAATCACGTGCAAGCAAAAATGCTGTTTATTTTCCTTGCATGTCCCCCTCAGATCTACAGCGACTGCACGTCCAAGTGCACTTGCAGTACACTTGTAGTGTACAATGCATTTGCCTTTAGTAAAAAAAAACAAAAAAAAAAAAAAAAAAAAAAAACATTGTGTCTCTGAGTTTTGTGGTACCATAGGCTGACTCCATGTAATATGTCCATTTGGGTATACAGCAGTCTTGTGGTAAACTCAGAGTCTAACAAGCACAGTCTGCATTAGTGACTCACTCCTATAATTCATATAATGTGCTGATCTAATGATGTCAGGGTAGTAATTACTCCTCTGAGTTTAGTTGTCTCTTCCCATCACTGTATTTCAACCTATTTGTGGGTCTAGTCACCTGAGCATTGCCTGGCCTGGTAATAGTTAGATACACATTCTTCTAAAAAGCTTCACAGTAAGCAGTCTGTCACATGGCCATGCCTGGAGGAACATATTTGAATAATGGAAACTTCAGCATAATAAGGGATGGAGTGGCCCAGACTAATGCATTTCTATAGCTCACTTTAAAGGAAACTTGCCAGATCTATACCCGACTCGTCGAAAGTGCTTATTGAGTGCTGAAGGTCATCAGTCACCCCATCAACAGAACAGTGCAGGTTCCATGGCAAGCTCAGGTGGGGCTTTACAGGTGTTCATTGTCCAGGAACTAGCATCACTTTAGCATAGTACGAGACAGAGTAACCCAGATAAATGCACTCCTTTAGCTCAACTTGAAGGAAACTTGTAAGTTCTACACCTGCCATGGCACCTATTTTGTGCTGAAGGTCGCTATTTGTCCAATCATTGGAGCAGTACTAATTCCATGGCAGGCACAGGTGAGGCTACACAGTTATGCATTACCCTAAAACTAGTATCAGTTCGGCATAATAAGAAACCAAGGGACCCAGACAAATGCACTTTTATAATTCACTTTAAAGGAATTTTGTCAGATTTGTACCTGACTCAGCTGAGGTACCTATTGAGTGCAGGAGGTTGTTGATCATCAAATCATCTGAGCGCTGCTGATTCCATGACAAGCGCAGGTGAAGCTACACAGGTGCACATTGCCCTGGCATTCGCACCCTTTCTAGGAGTTCACCAATGGCCAACAGTATAGGAGCTTTGCATGTACCAGGCAGTTCACCTTCCATTTTTCACCTTTCCATTTTGGAACAGTGTCACCATCATCTTGTTTATTTGATCATACTTCCCCAACACATTGTACATTAGATTACAAAGAAGATCAGAAGGTTCAAAGGGATGCATCTAGGAGAGACTGGGACCTCAGTGCTTATTAACACAAAGTGGCAAAGCGAGAAAAGGCCATCAAAGAGCTCCCTGGCATAGTAAGGTGGCTCACGGGCAGCGAGGGCAACCTTCCATTGAGTGCCCAAGAGCATCAGTCAGAGCCTAAATGAGCAGGAAGAGCTGAATTCATTGGTCATTTTTGGTTCACAAAATGGCCAACATGTTTAGGAGGCAAAACATGCTCTTCCTTCATCAGGGCTACGAGACAAATTTTTAAATTATAAATTAAAAAATGATGGATAAATATCCAGTTACACATAGTGTCTAAAACCAGCATAAAACGAGACAAACAATATGTCTTGCCTACAAGTATTAAATTAAAGAGGAAGTAAACCCTGATGGGTTTACTTCCTCTTTTTTTCCCTGCAAAGGTAAAGCATAATGGACTACTATGCATCGCATAGTAGCTCATTATGTGTCACTTACCTGACACAGGAGCCAGCGAAGTCGCCGCTGATCCCTGTAGTCCGCCGCGTCCATCTTGCTGGTGGCGTCTCGCAGCTCCGACCAATGACAGCGCCGAAGCCGCGATGACGTCACTCCCGCGCATGCGCACGGGAGTCGCGTCTCGCAGCTCCGCCGCTGCCACTCGGCGAAGCCGCGATGACGTCACTCCCGCGCATGCGCACGGGAGTCGACAAATTTGGCAAATCCATTCTTGGATTTGCCGCATTTAGTGCGCATGCGCGCCGCTGTCTACGGCGCATGCGCCGTAGACAGCGGTGCCCATTTTCGGGCAAATATCTCCTAAACCATATAGGTTTAGGAAATATTGCTTGGACCTACAGGTAAGCCTTAATCTAGGCTTACCTATAGGTCCAAGTTGTTTGGAAGGGTTTACTTCCTCTTTAAAGGATAAGTTCATCTTTGATAACATGTTACATGTTCTACCCGTTTTTAGGGTGGAACATGTAAAATGTTACCAACAAGTTCCCAATCCTGAAGCCACTGCCTTTAGTGACAGCAAGCTGGGGATCTTCTCCCCCTCTGGCTGTCACTATTTAACAAAAACACGGCCCTGCAGGGCTCCGCCCACCCAGCCACGTGATTCATTCACAGAGTTCTGTAAATGGGAAACTACAAGTACTGACATCTTTAGTGGCTGTCAGCTTGTAGCTTTCAATGAATGAGGTATGAACAGACAGATACACTGACATGTCTGCACGAGTCCTTCCTGTATGGCACCCATGATTTGCTGATCGCAGGTGCAATGCTTTCCAAGTAAAAAAAAAAAAAAGTATATTATTATATATTTAGTATATTTTTTTTTTACCTGCATAAATATGTGCATTCAATATTTTTTTTAAAAAGGTGAACTTATCCTTTAGGCTAGGTTTACACATGCTCAGTGCAAATTTCCCTTCACTTTTCACTGCGAATTTCCTAAGCGGCGGTTCAGATGCAAATTTTTGGAGCAGGCAGCCGCCAAAGTTTTTAGCATTAGCTGGTTGTTAAGGAATGGGCCAGGAAGCCGGCCGCTGCATCCTTAATACTGGATGACTCATTAGCTGTCAGCCTGGTTTCCCGCTGACAGCTGCAAGTAAAAAAATAAATAATTGCCGGCAATTACAAATTTTGAAAAAAAAAACAGCTTAGGGGTGCCCCCTCCCAATCCAAACCAGGCCCTTTCGGGTCTGGTGCAGAGTTTAAGGGGAACCCCATGCCAAAAAAATAACGTGGGGTCCCCCCTCAAATCCATGCCAGACCCTTAGGTCTGGTAGGGATTTTGAGGGATACCCCCATGCCAAAATTTAAAACAAAATTTGCCCCCCTCCTGAATCATACCAGGCCACATGCTCCCCACCCCAAAGCAGAAAAAAAAGCTCCGCTTGCGCCGAATGCTCCCACCACCTGCCTGCACCGCCGTCTGCCAGTGCTTAATAAGCTAAGGGGAGGAGCTACCCAACAATGTTACATGGTGGCACTGCCCCTTATGACATCAACGACCCAGTGTGCATCGGTCGATGGAGTAACGAGGTGGTGGTACCACCAGGTGACATCGCTGGGTGGCCTGCCCCTTAGCTATTTAAAGAACTATCAGATGACAAAAGCAGAGCATATCTCTTTTTTTTTTTCATGTCGTTGGGGAACGTTGTGATTGATGATGGATCTACACCAGGGGACATTGAGGTTTATTTACTAAAGGCAAATCCACTTTAGATTGCTGTAGTCACTGTAGATCCGAAGGGGACATGCAAGGAAGACAAAAACATCATGTTTGCTTGTACATGATTGGTTGATAAAATCAGCAGAGCTTCCCCTGATTTTAGATCTTCCCCCTCAGATTTACAGTGACTGCACTTCCAATGCACTGCACTTGTAGTGCAGAGTGGATTTGCCTTTAGTAAATCAACCCCATTGTGTTTGTTTTTTTAATAAAAGGAATTGTCAAAAACTGTCTTTGTGTTAATTTATTTTAGACACTTTTTTTGGTGAATGAGTAGATGTACAATGTACCCCATACTCATTTACATTGGGAGGGAGAATCTGGGGAGCCCCTTTGTCAAAGGGGGCTTTCAGATTCCGATAAATCCGCTGCCCGCAGACCCTCATAACCACCGGCCAGGGTTGTGGGGAAGAGGCCCTTGTCTTGCTAAGGGCTTCCATTTTGTTGAAGCCCAAAGCAGTCACTTCCTTACTGAGAACTCTCCCCCTCTCTTGGTCTCAAAACTTGGTCACTTTCTTCAATTAAAATATGTACATTTAAAAAAAAAAAGAAGTACATTTCCAGCCTTGACTGTATGTGTTGGAGAAGTTCACCACTTCACGTAGAATCGTGTACCATTAGATTATCTGCTTGAAGTGGTTATACATGGGTGATGCCTGCAGTTGCAGGCATCACCCCGGTACCGTTTTGTAGAGCTAATGGTTGGCTTTCTCATAACAACCGATGCGGCTAATGAGCCACTCAGCCGCTATCACCGTCGCCTTCCGCTGCTCTGCCTGGTCTCCCGTCATACCGGAAGACCGGAGCAACCATCCAGCACATCCACTGGCTGTTTGGAGTCCCAAACGAAGCCAGAAATGGCTTTGATCGGGTCTCCTGTGTAAAAACACGGCAGCGACATGTTTACTCAGCTCCCAAGGGCGCTGATCTTAAAAAAAATAAAAAATTACAGTATTCCAAAATGCAGATTTTGGCATTTTGAATACTTTGATGTGCAAAGAAGGGATTTGGGGTCTTTTAGACCCCCGATCGCTCCGTTAAGTGTACCTGTCACTGCCTATTACTGTCACAAGAAATGTTCACTTTTATTGCAGTCACAAGGAATGTAATCAGATTTTTATTTATTTTTTTAAAGGGACAGTGTTCAATAAAATAAATAAGGAAAAAAAAAGTTAAAGTGCCCCCCCCCCGCGCGCGAACTCGCGCACCAAAGAAAATGCATGCACAAATGTAAACAGTGTTCAATCAATCGCCATGATTGTTAGAGCGAGAGAAATAATTCTAGCAAAAGACCTCCTCTGTAACTCTAAACAGGTGACCATTCATTTTTTTTTTTAAAGCGTCGCCTATGGAGATTTTTAAGTACCGTAGTTTGTTGCTTTTCCACGAGTGCGTGCAATTTTAAAGTGTAACTTGTTAGGTATCTATTTACTCAGAGTAACATCATCTTTCATAATATGCAAAACAATTGGGCCTACCTTTTTTCTGTTTTCTCATTTTTTTATTCAAAATAGTGTATTTAAAAAAAAAATGCATTTGAAAGACCGCTGCACAAAACAATGACCGCCATGTTATTCTCAAGGGTCTTTGCTAAAAAATATATATATATATATATATATATATATATATATATATATATATATATATATATATATATATATATATATATATATATATATATATATAATAAATTGTTTGGTGGGTTGTGGAGCCCCTGGAGGGGGAACCTCTAGTGTTAAGATGTTGATCAAGGGCCCGCACAGTACTTTGATAGAGGTTTTAGAGGCAGACTCATTCATCTACAGATGTCCGAACATAAAATTAATCAGTAAAGTATGGCAATCAATGAAGATTGTATTGGGATATAGGGGAATATCAGAACATGCTCCTCTCTGGAACAATAGAAACTTTGTTGAACTAAGAGATATTGAGAGGTCTATGGATTGGGCGAGACAGGGCATTAATCGCTTATGTCAACTATATGTGGGCACCACCATGAAAACTTTTTTAGACCTGAAACAGGAATTCAATCTAAAATAGTTCATTTTATAAATACCTTTAAATCAGGCATGCTATTCAGTCGCAGTTTGGGGTCGCAATCAGTTGGGAGGTGTGCACATTGACTGCGAGTGCACGGGTGCTGCGAGTGCATGTGGACTGTGAGTACCTCTGTATTGTATTGTTGAGTACCTGTGTATTGTTGAGTATTAGTGTCAGGAAGCTAGTTGTTAATTTGGAAAAAAAATTAAGCACATTGTTTCCCTGGAAGCCCAGGTTCTGAAGCTAGGGAAGCAACTGTCAGCACTGAGACGACCCTCCACACTAAAAGAGATTTGGGATCATACCCGGCAGGGTACAGAGGCAGGTGGAGTGAAAGAGGGGCAGGCACCAGAGAAGAGTAGATGGGTGGCAGTCAGGAAGGGTAGAGGGGAAAGTGTCATTGAGATGTTCCAGCCCAGAACCAGCTCCCAAAGTATGCCCCGTAGAGTGACATTGGCGAAACTAGTCCGGGACCAGCACTGCTGGAGCTAAGTGACTCCCCTAGCTGTCAGGGGAATAATTCCCCAGTAAGGGTGGAAGTAAAGCCAAGGGAAAGAAAAGACAGATTCTGGTGGTAGGGTACTCAATTATTAAAAGGACAGAGAGGGCAATCTGTCACAAAGACCTGAAGCGCCAAACTGTATGTTGTCTACCGGGCGCTCAGGTTCGGCACATCACGGATCTGGTGGACAGATTACTGGGAGTGGCTGGGGAAGGCCAGGCTGTCATGGTGCACGTTGGCACCAATGACAAAGTCAGAGGAAGATGGAGTGCCCTTAAAAATTTTTTTTAAGGACTTACTAATTGAGTAAAAAGACCTCCAAGTTAATATTCTAATGCCGCGTACACACGATCAGACTATCCAGTGGACTTGGTCTGGTGGGCAAACCGCCGGAAAGTCCACCAAATTTCCGAACAAGCAGACCTGCCCACACACGGGACTATCCGCCATACTTTTGAAATGAACGGACTTGCCCACACATGGAGGAAAGTCTGTTCATTTTGAACGCGGCTCCAGGTAGCCGGGACTAGTGAAGGAAGTCAATGTCGCCGCCTTCGGAGATGAGATTGACATGCCGCTGGCCCCGTCACCTGGTATGGACTTAAAGTGGAAGCCCTACACTGAAAAAACAGCGTGGGGGTCCCCCCAAGGTCCATATAAGACCCTTATCCGAGCACGCAACCCGGCCGGTCAGGAAAGGGGTGGGGACGAGCGAGCTCCCCCCCTCCTGAGCCGTACCAGGCCACGTGTCCTCAACATGGGGGGGGTGCTTTGGGGAAGGGGGGCCGGCGCGGCCCCTCCACCCCAAAGCACCTTGTCCCCATGTTGATGAGAACAAGGGCCTCTTCCCGACAACCCTGGCCGTTGGTTGTCGGGGTCTGCGGGCAGGAGTCTTATCAGAATCCAGGAGCCCCCTTTAATAAGGGGGCCCCGGATACCGGCACCCCACCCTATGTGAAAGTATGAGGTACAATGTACCCCTACCCATTCACCTGTGAAAAAAATGTAAATAAAACACAACACACAAGGGTTAAAAATTGATTGCGACAGCGGCGTCAGAAGACCGGGCTACCACTTGTAAAGAGCTGGAAGAAGGCGCGGAGGCCCAGCAAGAAGAACCGAAGAGGGGGACAAGACCCCCGAAGTCGGAAGAAGACCCCCGGGCGGCGGCAACTAAGAAGAAAGCTGGGCTCCTCCACTAGTAAAAGAGCAGAAGATAGCGCAGGAGTCTGGCGAGAAGACCCCCCTAAGACAGAAGACCCCCGGAGCTGTGCAATAAATTGTTTTAAACCCTTGTGTGTTGTGTTTTATTTAAATTTTTTTCACAAGTGAATGGGTAGGGGTACACTGTACCCCATACTCATTCACATAGGGTGGGGGGCCGGGATCTGGGGGCCCCCTTATTAAAGGGGGCTACCGGATTCCGATAAGCCCCCCTCCTGCAGACCCAGACAACCAATGGCCAGGGTTGTCAGGAAGAGGCCCTTGTCCTCATCAACATGAGGACAAGGTGCTTTGGGGTGGGGGGGGCCGTGTGGCCCCACCCCCTTTCCTGACCAGCCGGGTTGCGTGCTCGGATAAGGGTCTGATATGGACCTAGTGGCATAGGGCTTTCCAGGTGATGGGGACAGCGACGTGTCAATCTCCCTGCCAAAGGTGGCGACATTGACTTTCTTCGCTAGTCCTGGCTAACTGGAGCCGCGCTCAAAATGAACGGACTTTTCTCCGTGCAGGCAAGTCCGTTCATTTCAAAAGTACGGCGGACTAGCACACACGCGGACAGATTTTTTGAGTCAAAACTACTTTTTAAGTCCGCCGGACTTTTGGGTAAAAAAAAGTCAGCCGGAGCCCACACATGGGCAGATTGTCCTGCAGACTCGAGACTTTTCCGCTGGATAGATTGATCGTGTGTACGCGGCATTAGGAATACTACCGGTACCTCAAGCCTCGAGCCACACCAGAAAGGCAGAGGGAGATTAGAGAAGTAAACAAGTGGCTGAGGAGCTGGTGTAGTAAGGAGGGGTTCAGGTTCCTGGAGAACCGGGCCAACTTCTCAGTCGGTCACCAGCTCTTTAGAAGGTATGGACTACACCTAAATGAGGAGGGTGCTGATCTGTTGGGAGTGAAGATGGCCGAAAAGTTAGAAGGGCTTTTAAACTAGGTGACGGGGGGAGGGTCCAGAGGTAGAGATAGTCAGCAGGGTTGACTAAAGGTTGACTAAAGCACCTAAACCCGAGGTAAATATAGTAACAAGTCCTATTTGCACCTCGGAATACTCAATAAGGAGATAGTATGCCACCAGTCTAAACTATGTGGCATGTCCACCACTGCCAAGACTCTGGCCGGATAATAGGGGAGAACTAGAGCTACTGTTGCTTGAGGAGGATTTAGATTTTGTAGGAATTTCAAAGACTTGGTTCAACAGTTCTCATGATTGGGTACTCCCTATATCGCGGGGATAGAGAGGGTAAAAAAGCGGTAGGGGTATGCCTGTATATCAAAAATTATGTACAAGTGAATGAGAGAGATGACGGAGGCGAGGAGGTGGAATCCTTATGGGTAGAGCTGCAAATGGATGAAACTAAGGGGAAAGTAATACTGGGAGTTTGCTATAGATTTTTTGTTCCTGAGATTGCTAAATCTTAGGCACAAAGAACACGGAGGAGAAATGGGTATGCTTTAAGAGCAGATTTATTTCCTATTGGGATGCACTAGCTAATACCCTTATTTAAGGGTATTAGCTAGTGCATCCCAATAGGAAATAAATTTAAAAGAGCTAATAAAAGTCCTGGGTGGCTTACTGGCAATGTAAAAATGAATATAAAGGCGAAGGCCTTCAAAAAAATTAAAGGCTGAGGGATCATCATCAGCATTCCAACTTTACAAAGAATACAACAAGAAATGTAAAGGTGCAATCAGGGTGGCTAAGATAGAACATGAAAAGGCAAATAATGGAGGAAAGAAAAATCGAAAGAAATTCTTTAACCACTTGCCTACAGGGCACTTACACCCCAATCCTGCCCAGGCCATATTTCAGCTTTCAGCGCTGTCGCACTTTGAATGAAAATTGTGCAGTTATTCTACACTGTACCCAAACACATTTTTTATCATTTTCTTCACACAAATAGAGCTTTCTTTTGGTGGTATTTATTCACTGCTGGGTTTTGTTTTTTTACAAACAAAAAAGAACAAAAATAAAAATAAAAAAATTTGTTTTATTTTATTTCTGTCACTAAATTTTCTAACAAATTTTCCTCCTTGATGTGCACTGATGAGGCAGCACTGATGGGCACTGATAGGCTGAACTGGTGGGCACTGATGAGGTGCCACTTATAGGCATTGAAATGAATAGGGGCAACTACTTGGCAAATGAGGTTTAATGTGAAAAAATGTAAAATAATGCATTTGGGTGGCAAAAATATGAATGCAGTCTACTCCCGGGAGAACCTCTGGGGGAATCTAAGATGGAGAAGGACCTGAGGGTCCTAGTGGATGACAGACTCTGCAATGGCATGCAAAGCCAAGCAGCTGCAAGCAAAGCAAACAGAATATTGGCATGCATTAAAAAGGAGATTAACACTAGATAAAACAATAATTCTCCCACTCTACAAGACTCTGGTCCGGCCGCACCTGGAGTATACTGTCCAGTTCTGGGCACCAATCCTCAGGAAGGATGTGCTAGAACTGGAGGGAATCCAGAGAAGGCCAACAAAACTAATAAAGGGTCTGGAGGACCTTGGTTATGAGGAAAGGTTGCGAGCACTGAACTTATTCTTTCTAGAGAAGAGACGCTTGAGAGGGGATATGATTTCAATGTACAAATACCGTACTGGTGACCCATGATAGGGATAAAACTTTTTTTGCGTAAGGGAATTTATTAATACCATTAATAATAATTTAATAATAACTTAATAAGGCCAATCACTAAAATTAGAAGAAAAGCGGTTTAGCCTTAACAGGCAGTGGATTCAGCAGGGAGCATCGATAATTTCGAAAAACTATAAAGCCGCGTACACACGGGCGGACTGTCTGGCCAACTAAGTCCGTCAGACAATCCGACAGACAGTCCGTCCTACTTTTGAATGAACGGACTTGACCACACACGATGAACAGACAGTCCGTTGAAAGCTTGCGCGATGACGTGTACAGCACGTACGACGGGACTAGAAATACGACGTCCAATACACTGCAATGCAACCTTCGGCCGTGTAAATCCTTTCTCAGCATGCGCCATACTTAGTCCGTCCAACTTGCCTACTCACGAGCGGACTGTCCGCTGAAACCAAAGTTGGACGGACAATATTACGGAAATTCCGAAAGACTTAGTCCGCCAGACAGTCCGCTGAAGCCCACACACGAGCGGACTGTCCGCTGAAATGTGTTTCAGCGGACTAAGTTGGACAGAAAGTCCGCCCGTGTGTACGCGGCCTTAGATGAGCACCTGAACGACCACAACATATAGGGATTATACAATGTAATACTGACATAAAATCACACACATAGTTTGGACTTGTGTCTTTTTTTTTTTTTTTCAACCTCGCCTACTATGTAACTATATAAATTCATGAAGGTCTAAGATTTGTCCTCGTAACACGCAGTATTTTGGTGAATGAGGGATTTAGGATAGGAGTAAACCCCTTAACCGCATCCCACTTTTTAACATCCAGTGCTGCTTTATTTTACCAGTTCAGACTAGAATATGACTCACAAGCTTGGCTGTGTGTCTGAGCAATCTCTCCGATGTTGGATCCAGCTGGACCAGGCTGCACTTTCATGGTTTCTGGCACAAGTCATCCAGCAGAAAGAAGGGAAACTCCTTTACCCAGGAACTGTGAGAAAAAATGGAAACTGTTTCTATTCTCTGTACCCTTAGCAGGACTTAATTTTCCAAGGAATACTGTACATCTGTACATGAAACATAAAAAAAAAAAAAAACATGGTTTTCTCTCAGTGGGCAGATATATATAAATGTTAGATTTATATCCCACGTTTACTAGTAAGAGAGTTTACTCCGATACAAAGACATTTGTATGATTGTCCTTGTGGAGCTACCTCCTCTACCTATATATCTATAGAAAAGCCTGTTCATGTTTCTTTCCCCAGTCAGTGTTAATTATAACAACTACATTTCAAATTTCTCTGTAGTGCAAGAGGAAATGGCACCAAATTGGTTGTCATACTGTTCTAGTAATGATGTGCACACATCCACCATGGGAATTCACAGTTTAGTGATCTTACTATTTCACTAAAACTAGCAAAGTATGCCCATTTGGGGACAAGTTTGGCCTTAACAGTATGGTGTCTGGTGATTCTTAGAGTGGACAATAGACAGTGGCAGTGTGTACTCTATAATTACATGGTTAGTGTATATCCTAGTGTACAGAGTAGAGCGGAATGGAGTATATAATGTAGAAGACCCTGTACAGAGTGGAGCAAAGTGCAGTATAGTGTACAACTTCATATATGTAGCGGAGCAGTGCAAAGTATATAACGTAATGAAGAGTATACAGATTTGGATGATGTGGAGTATATAATGTGCAGAGTAGAGCAGCTATTTAGTTTCTTTGCTTATTTGTGTTCCGCTTTAGGTTTGGTTAAAACTGTCTGTTGCATACCATACTGGCTATCATCCAGTATTTCAAAAATGCTGAAGTGAACAGGAGGGATGTCACCAACCTTCATTCAAATATATAAATAATTTTCTCCAGCACGCATATTGTTCTTATTGAGAGATCAAAGAAAAAAATTACAAAGAGAAAAGCTTTTCTTATATCCAACCAGTAACAATTTGTAGCTGCTACATAAGGCTAGGTTCACAGCCATGTATGTGGCTGCAGTAATTGCATCTGTTCCCACAACCACCTGCAGTCAAATCTCGCTGCTCTTAGGAGACTCAGTATTTTGGTAAGTTCATTCTGAATGGCAACCCCATGCACCTGCAACCTGCATCGTGTTTGCAAGAACCACAGAGAAATCGCATGGTCAAAAAGACCATGCAATTTCCCTGCGGCCGCATTTTAAAAAAAGGTGCACAAACCTTTTTTAAGGGAAACAGACACGGCAGCCCAGTCATGCCCAAATGCAGGCTGCCAAAAAGCATATATGTGTACACCTGGCATAAGATAAAATGTTAGATAACATAAGTAGCTGTTATTTTTAGTCTAGCTGTGGCCAGAAAGCCTTACACTCAGAGTGATCCATTAGGCTTCATGTCCAGAGTGTACAAGACATTTTATTTCTGTTCCATTGAGGGACACAGGACTTCAGATACTTCCAAATTATACTGTTGCCTACAGGAATATGTGAACACTGGCAAACAAAGAAAAAAAAAAAAATCTATAGGTCAGTCCAGGATAACGCGTCCACTATCCAGCATGCCTCAGCATCCTAGGACGATTTAACGCTATTCTTCAGCTCTGCTGAGAAAGCCTAGCTGTTACTAGGGGCACTGCTTTGTGGAATCTGAGGAAATTTGGAACATTTAGCCCTGTGACTTTGAAATCAATTAGACAGATAGATTTTCTGCATGTTCCCTCTAAGCCCCTGTACGCACGGTCGGAGATTTCCACAACCAAATCCGTTGGATTTTGCCCGTCGGATTTTGTCCGTCGGATCTTGTCCGAAACTGTTGCATACACACGGTTGGACAAAGTTGGCGAAAAATCCGATCTTTCAGAACGTGATGACGTAATTTCGTTACGATGGGACTACATTCAGGCTAGTAGCCAATAGCTTTGATGTAGGAATTTGATCTGAGCATGCGTGGCACTTGGTCCGATCAAAATTCCAACATGTTGGAAAATTGGGTCCGACGGAATCAGTCCGATGCATACCACACACAGTCGGATTATCCGACGACACGGTCTGATTGGACACATTCCGACGGATTCTCCGACCGTGTGTACAAGGGCTTAGAGCTCACCCCAGAGGTGCCTTGTGTAACTGGTATGTGTGTTGAGTGTATCCTCCGCTCCATTAGGGTCGTAACCCTACTCACTAACTTATGGTTAATCTTTCTGCCTACTCGTGTTGGGTACCTAGCGTTTTCTTGTTGGCTCAGAAGTAGCTTTCACAGTTTGCGGTTTGTGATTGTAGTCATTCAGGGTTCTTCCCTGATGAGTCGCATCTTATTGATACGATTGACTACAGCTTCGGGTATGGAGTTTTTGTTTCCTGACCCATATGGGGTCAGTTGTATATGGGCTTAGGGCCTTCCCTTCAGACTGGCTGGTCTTCTCCTACAAGGAGCTGTTCCCAGCTCCCTTGTCTGATACCCGTTTCTTGCAGAGACTGGTTTCCCTTTCTTATTAACCATGTTGGTTGTTTTTCTCTCCCCATTTACAATTTTTTTTCCACTCCTAGATGTTTCAGGTCTTTCCATTTCTAACTTAGTCTGTGTCGATGCTTCCTTCCATCATTCCTCCCTGGTTGGTAACTCTTTCTTCTTTGTCTTGGGTATCAGTCTCGGTACTCCGAGTCCTCCCTCTGGTTGTGTTGTCAGGTTCCTCTGTCAGGCAGAAAATTCAGTTTCATCTTGTGTTAGGTTCAGGCGCTGGTCCTTAAGGTGGCTCTTAGCCCTTGTGCACACGGTCGGACAATCCGACGGAAAATGTCTGATCGGACCGTGTTGTCGGATAATCCGACTGTGTGTGGGCTCCATCGGACTGTTTCCGTCTGAATATCCGACCGACAAAGTTTTAGAGCTGGGCTATAAAACATTCCAACAACATGATCCGATTGGACTTTGTCCGATTGTGTGTAGAGAATTCAGATCGGACAAAGTGCCACGCATGCTCAGATCAAATTCCTAGACCAAAGCTATTGGCTACTAGCCTGAACGTAGTCCCGACGTAACTAAATAACGTCATCATGTTACGTACGATCGGATTTTCCGACAACTTTGTCTGACCATGTGTATGCAACACCAGTTTTGGACAAAATCCGACGTATTTTGTTGTCGGAATGTCCGACCATGTGTACAAGGGCTAAGACTGCAGCTAGTCCCAAGTTCTGTTCTGCTGGGCCAGTTAGCTTGTTGCTTGTTGCTCGCTGCCCACCCCTCAGGTGGACTGCTTTTAGACATACGACAGTAACGTATGTCCTTCAGTGGATTAGAAAGAAATAGGATTTTTGTACTTGTAAAATCCTTTTTTAGGAGGCCTTTGACAGACACAAGTATCACCCTCTGTGCTTAAAATTGTGCTCCAGGTACTGCGTGGTACGAACTGAGGCCTGCTGGGAAGAGAAGGGGTTATCCTGGGCTGTGCCACAATAGTCTTCTTTTTTTTTTTTTTGCTTCCCATTTTCCAAATCCTCCTGTAGGCAGCAGTTTAACCTTGCAGTATCTGGATTTTTTTTTACCCTTAATGGACTCCCAAGAAAACGATTCGGGAGTACATTTTTTTTATCCTCTTACAACAGTAATGATACCACTTTCTGGTGAAATGCTAGACATCCCTTTTTTGTGAACATTAGCTGAGCTTAAAACATGCATGTAAAGTGTTTAAATGGCAGGTCAGCTTTATGGAAAGTAACCTGTTTAGGTAAAGAACTAGGCCATAATTGGTAATAAAGATGGGGACAACAAAACCGTGACAGTGTTTAAATTAGATCTAAGAACATTTAACTTTTGGTTAAAGAAAAACAAATGGTGGCCTTACACGCTTTGTTAAATGATCAATTTATTTTCTGATTGATCAATAGTGAACAACACGATTGATATGCCACACACAGGGAAGTGGGATTTGATTGATAGTTGGAAGATATGAACATAAGTTATCTATCGTATCTGTTTCCACTGGGCAACCTCTAAATCCAATTGATGAAGATACATTTGAATGTATGACTAATTATCTCAGTGCTGCAGAATAATGCAAAACAGATACGTTTCTGCCTTGGCTAATCGTCTCAATGTAATCAAATCCCATCCAAACTGAGTCTAAATTGACTGAAAAGAAAACACTTACTTTGGCTTTCTTAGTTCTCTGTTTAAATGAGAATCGTGGCCAGATTTGTATAGACAAAAGGAAGATATATATATGTGACTTTTTCAGGTCCCTTCATTCAAAACACTGCAGATGCATGGTCTTACTATATAAATGAGTCTGTGTGTGGGCCTTCTGCCAAGCACAACACGCCCATCTTTCTCTCCCCTCATCATGTGTGTTTGAAGCTTTGCATGTTTACTTTCTGGCCCCCCTTCTCTGCATTTTCTCCTGTCACTTGCCATTGCTCTATTTTTCTCACTCATTCATATAATCTAAACAGAATTTAGGCTTTTTGTTTTCTTTCTGCTCTTTCAGGCACATTAACTGCTTGCTGTGTACTGGGTCATGTAAAGAGGGGCACTGCAAAACTAGCTGGCAGCTAGCATAGGGCATGATGCCTAGACTGAAGGCTGTTACCAGTTGCAACATGCTGCCAGCTCTTCACGGGAATTACATTGTAAAATGTATATAATGAAATACTATCTTTCTCTGCAGGGAGAACAGGGGGAGGATGGCAAGATGGAAGGTGCACCGGGTCCCCCTGGAGACAGAGTAAGACTTGTTACTATTATCATAGAAGGTCACATTCATAATTACTGTCATTTGTTTTTGTGAAATTCTGTCTTTTTTTTGCTTATGCACATGCAACCTATCGTCTGTTGGGTATCACCAACCTAGGCAAAAAGAGTTTACCTTCAACAAAATCCAAAACAGCAATCAATAGATCCAAAGATACAGGTAGCCAAGATGAAAAATTTAGCCTGATCCGAGCCACGATCTCCCAACTGAGTCCTTAAAGAGGATCCCCTGCTCTGAAAGAAAATGACAACAATATAGAATACATTGCATATCAGCAAGTACAGTTACCTATGTCCACACTGTTTTTTTTTCTTTTTGTGGATCTCTTTTCAGGTTGCTTCTGTGCAGTCCCTGTCTGTGCTCCTGTGCAGTCATTTTGAGAAGTGTGTTGTCCTGTGCATGTGCGAGATGTGTTTAAAAAAAAAAGCCCTCCACTGAGATCTTGGAGCTCTGTGGCAGAGTTTTTTTTTTTAACAGCAGCAGCAAATAAGATAAATGGAATGAGGCACATACGCTTTTCTTGTGTGTGCAGTGTCAGAATTGTGCAACATCTTGAGGCTTAGGCTGTCCGTACATTATACAATTATCTTGTACAATTTTCCTTTAGATTTACCAAAACCATATAATATGAGGTTAAACACTTTCAATTTGTTTGCAATCAAGCAGGCCCTTGCACTACATAGTTGAAGGTAAATCTAAAGAAAATTGAATAGGAAAATTGTATAATGCATAGCCAGCTTTAGGTCAGTCATACATGGTTCAAATCTGGGCTGGCTCAGCTGGAAATTAATTGGCCGGCTGAATGTACCAAGTTGATCGATCAACTTGGGTACAACCAGCCTGGTGGATTCGACTCCGATTATCACAAGTGGCTGCTACAGCTGTTAGCGATAATCACTGTCTTCTCCTGGTGGTGATTGCTTCCTCCCCGCTCCCACCCCGTCTCCCCCTTCCCCGCCGGGAGAACACAATGACCCAGCAGGAAAGATTCTCCTATCTGTGCTGATGGAGGAATCCTGCAAATTTCTTTCCTGCAACCTGTGGCTGTAGGAAAAAAATGTGCACAGTCTATGACCAGCCTTAGGTACAAAATGTCTGAAGGCTCTAGTGACATTGCCTTATCAGGGGGCTACATCATTAATGCCTTCAGTGGAACCAGAAAGCAGATGGGGAAAAAGTTAAGGAAATCAAAAACTTTTTTTTTTTTTATCAATATTGGATGATTTCACAAATTTAGAAAAAACGAGGCTCAAGAGAGAATGTCAGATATACAATTATCTTCAGCTTTCTATAGAATCCTATTCTGTTGATCCCATTTGTTATCATGTGCTCAGTTTGAATGTTCTGATTTGTGACAGGTACACTTAAAAACTGCATGAGTTGTTTAGTCAGATTATTTGCTGGTAATACAAACAGAACAATTATGGCTAATTCAGAAGTTTTTCACTCATGCCCATACGCTATAGGAAATACAAACTACAGTAAAAGAAAACCCTTCTGCTCTCCAATTTTTCTCAAAGCCATGAAAGGTAACAGCAGCCCTAAAATACTTTGCAGCAGAAAATGTAACCCTCTAGTTCCCACAGAGGCCAGTCACGTAATGCCTTAAGCTTTTGATCATGTAATCTTCTGAAGGGCAGGTTCAGAATTCATATCAGTCAATGCCTTTCACCAGAAGAGATCACATGACTAAATCCTAGGTATTTGGTCAAATGATCAGCTGCTGTGGTATCCCAGAATAATAATTTCTGCTAACTATTATTACTTTAAGGCTGGATTTACACTGGTGCGAATTGGATGTGGGTTCACAGCATCCTATTTGCATGCCAGGAGACTGTTACCAGCTCTCAATGGACTCACACACTCAGAAGCCTTGGAGCAATTTCAATTGCTTATTGGTGGGTTGCTAACCCCTCACTACCTATTCAAAATGTAAAAAAGTTTGTATACATTTTAAAGAGGACCAGTCACATGGGATTATACAAGAATCCAATGTATAATTCTATCGGATGCAGTTAATATTAAGGTATTCAAACAGCAGGTGAAGATCCCTCCATTAATTAACGTAGATGGGGGGGGGGGGGGGAGAGGTCAACTGATTTTTCTCTTTCAGACTGTAGAGCTGAACAATAAAATTCAAGTTGTGTATAACCAGCCCTAAGCCGGCTATAGATGGTTTGAATCTCGGCCGGTTCAGCAGGGACTGCCAAGATTCGATCCATCTAGAGCCAGGCTGATTGTACCCAAGTCGTTCCATTAATTGACTTGGTTACAACAAGTGATGACTGTGTGTTCTCCCGGCAGGGACAAATCCCCTCCAGGAGAACACATGGCTCAGCGGGGGGGATTGCCCCATCAACACTGACTGAGTTGATGGGAGAATCGATAGATCGTCTTTCCTGCAACCCATGGTAGCAGGAGAGAAAACTGCACTATCTATTTCTGGCTTTTATTATAAAATTTTTATTATAAAGTATGTATGTCTTCCCCTATGTCTTTTGACTGATGTTTTCACTTGAATTTTAGGTGTAAGAAATCACTTAAAGTGGTTCTAAAGACAGTTTTTTACCTTTTATGCATTAAGGTAAAGAAAAATTCTGGGTACAGGTTCACACTGGGGTGGCTTCAAAGTTGTGCAACTCTGAAGCCGCCCCGTACCATGCTGCTTGCAAATGACTTCTGTAATAGAAGTCAATGCAAGCCGCTTCGAAGTTGCCCCCAAGTAGTATAGGAACCATTTTCTAATTTAGAGAGACTTGAGTTGCTCTGATTAGAACAGTTCCACTGTACTGCATGGAGCATGACTTGGCAGGCAGCTAAGCCCCCTGACAGGTTACTTAAATCCCGGTTCATACTAATGCCGTGTACACGCGATCGGACATTCTGACAACAAAATTCTGGGATTTATTTCCGAATGATGTTGGCTCAAGCTTGTCTTGCATACACATGGTCGCACAAATGTTGTTGGAAATTCTGATAGTCAAGAATGCAGTGACGTACAACACGTACGACGAGGTGAGAAAAATGAAGTTCAATAGCCAGTGCGGCTCTTCTGCTTGATTCTGAGCATGCGTGGACTTTTGTGCGTCGGAATTGTCCACACGCTCAGAATTTACGACAACGGATTTTGTTGTCAGAAAATTTGAGAACCAGCTCTCAAATTTTTGTTGTCGGAAATTACAACAAAAAATGTCTGATGGAGCCTACACACGGTTGGAATTTCCAACAACAAGCTCCCATCGATCGCGTGTACGCGGCACAAGGCAACCTGTCAGGCAACTTAGCCACCTGACAAGTCACTCTTCATGCAGAGCACTGGAACCGTTCTAATCAGAGTGACTCAAGTCGCTCCAATTTAGAAAAAGGTTCCTGCACTACTTGGGGGTGACTTTGGAGCAGCTAGCATTGACTTCTATTACAGAAGTCATTTACAAGCTGTGCTGTTAGGGGCGGCTTTAGAGTCGCGTGACTTTGAAGCCACTCCAGTGTGAACTGACACTTAGTGTGAACCGGGACTAAGACTAACGAGACTCCAGCTTATCTTTAGTTATTGTAGCATTGGTCACAAAATCTTGAATAGAGACGAGGTCTACCCAAACCATCAAGTGACACACCTTTTTCTCTTTATCAAGGGTCCTGTCGGTGATCGTGGAGATAGAGGGGAGTCGGGAGATCCTGGATATCCTGTAAGTGCACCGATACCTGAAACTGATACCTCAAGGCTCGGTTCTTTCATCTGTCAGTGGGATTCTGTGCTGACAACTGAAATATAAAGAAAAGAATGCTGGCAATTATCGATTGTTAAGGAGCGGAGCCGCCACATCCTTAACAACCGATGACATTTCAGCTGCCAGCAGGATTCCCCTGCTGACAGATACAATTTAATCAAAAGAATGCAAAAATCTCCAACCACCTTACTTTCCGTTAGGGATTTCAGCAATAATTGCAGATTTACATGAGTTGGAGTTTTCAGCAGAACCCCAGGTGTGTATGCAGTCTGGTACTGGATGATTTAGCTGTTTTCACAGAACAAGGCCCGCTACTAACCAAAAACTTGTCAGCCTTCAAGGCGGCGACAACTTTTTTCCTTTGTACCCGCTGTTCTGTGAAAACAGCAAAATCATCCAGTACCGCTCCCGGGGTTCTGCTGAAAACTCCAACTCGTGTAAATCTTCAATTATTGCTGAAATCTCTAACCAGAAGTGAGAGAGGTGGTTGGAGTTCTCAGCAGAACACTGGCAATAGTGATCTATGCATCCGCCAGAAATACTGACTCCTCCCCCCATTGTCTAGTGTTCCAGGGCTATCACTCCTTTCTCTGTGAGCACTGGGCAGTATAAGTGGAAACACCCCACTTCCACAATGACCTCAATGGTGGAAAAACATGGTGCTGGGTTAAAGTGGTGACAAGGATTATGGCTCATGTTTTTGTTAGGAGTACAAAGGTATGCAAGAGGAGTATCGATGGTAGTGATAGAAAGGGGCAGTGTAGTGGTGGCAGGGGGCACAAGGGTGGCATAGGAGTGCAGGTGTGGGAGGGGGTACAGCGTGCTGAGGTTTTTTTTTTAAGGGAAAAACAATGTAGTGACTGATGTGTGTGAGGGGTACAGTGTGCAGAGGTGTTTGTGGGGAGGAACAGTGCTGACAGTGCTATGTTATTGGGGGGGGGGGGGGGGGGTGAGGGGCATTGGTGACAGACGTGTATGGTGGGAGTGCAGTTGTGGCAGAGGTATATTGGAGGTGGGTTAGGGGGTAGTTGCAGAGGTGTGCAAGGTGGTACAGTTGGTACAGTGGTGACAGAGTTGGCTGAAGGGGCACAATGATGTCAGAGATGTGTGGTTGGAATGCAGTTTTTAGCAGAGGTGTGCTCAAGTTGTGCAGAGTTGTACGAGAAGATATTTGGTGAGGGTGAAAAAATGATTGCAAAGGTGTGGTGTGGGATTGGGTACAGTAGGGGTAAAGGCGTGGGATGAACAATAGCGATCTGCTGTAATCTCTAGCACCCAGTCAGTGAGAAATATTGATGTGCAGTAACCTCTAACAACCAATCAGAGAGTAGTAATGTTATGCTGTAACCTCTGGCAAGTGCCAACTAATTGCAATCACTGCCTGATCTGCTGCAGTAAATAGATTTTTCAGTCTACATGCTATTTATTGCATGTCTCGGGGGGGGGGGGGGGGGGGGGCAAGAAAATGTTTGCCCAGTGCCTTCTCAGGCTTCTCCTCCCCTCTGCCAGCTGTCACCTCTGCCTCCAAGTCTTTCCAGCTCCCTCAAGCATGGCCAATTTTTTTGGTGTCATGTAATATGTCAATGCAATTGTTGATTGTCCAAGAACATTTGTAAAATCACCCTGTTCTAGCTCCAAATCAACCATGGTTAAATGTTGTTATTCTGTTATGAAAGTTTTCTTGGTGTAACATTCATATACAATATTCAGTGTACATTCTGCTTTAATACCAGTGGAATGCTACATTAATCTTTAGGATTAAAGATGCTCGCACAAATAGTTTCTTTGGACTTTTAATGCCTTTTTCCAATAAATCTTGTGTATTCGCACAAACAACTTAGAAGTAGATTAACGTTTCCAAAGGCAGTTCCTCTGTTTGAAATGCATTTGTATTTACAGATAAATGAAGACGCTTTACGTCTCAATGCTAATTCTCACATGAGGGACACGGGGAACAATTTAAAAAAATAATTGTTTTTATATCAAAGTAGGGGAAACTAGAATCAGTCAGCTTTTTTTGTGCTGGCTGTATCCCCATTATAGTTTTATGAGGCCTTAGACCGCAATAAAACCCAACAAATCGAATGCCCTGTACACACGGGCGAACATTCCGACCACAAAATCCGTCTGATTTTTTCCAAAACTGGTGTTGCATACACACAGTCGGACAAAGTTGTCGGAAAATCTGATCGTTCGGAATGTGATGCCGTTCGTTCGTTCCGACGGGACTACATTGTGGCTAGTAGCCAAAGCTTTGGTCTTGTAGTTTGATCTGAGCATGCATGGCACTTTGTCCGATCAGAATTCTCTACAAACGATTGGAAAAAGGATTTTATAAAATTCAAGATCCTGCTCTCAAATTTTTTCAGACGGAAAAAGTCTGATAGAGCCCACACACGATCAGACTTTCCGACAATATAATCCGATCGGACCTTTTCCGTCGGATTTTCCGACCGTGTGTACAGGGCATTACACTTTTACACTCTATACAAAACTAAAAAATGTGTTTGGGGTTAGACCTTAAACATTTGATGTTAAAAGTGCCAGAAAAAACACATGAGTAATAAACACTTGAAGTCGAAGTTGAATGGCTATGTAAGGTTTACTTTACTAGCCAAAAACAGACCAATATTGTTCTATATTATTGTAAATATGAAGCATATTGATGAGGTTTAAGACCTTCTATGATCATTAACCATATATTACTTAAATGCAGGGCCAAGAAGGACCAGAGGGCCCCAGAGGAAAAGCAGGGCAACAAGGTTTACCGGTAAGGAACTGTCACTGTTAGCTTGTAAAGCTCACCATACATGTAACAGTCTGATTAGACGATTCTGCGTAGTGTGTGTGATGAAGTGATTAGGTAGGCCCTCACATTTTGAGTAATTTTAAAGGAGAATGTACAGAGTCTGTAAAATGAAGTAACGTGAGTTTAAAGAGACACTGACACTTTGCCCATTCAGGCATAATTGGAGGTGGCCATTTGGGAAAACCACAACGAGTAGATCCAGTGATACATATGGCTAAAGTTATGTAAATTTTGAGGTGTCCTTGACCCTATCCACCTCTTACCTCTGCCTCCTAGTAGTTCAGTAATGAAAATTAAATATCACAATAAAGGGTAAATGGGGAGGCAGGGTGCATGTGGTGTATTTTGCGCCAAAATTACACTTCCTCCTTAAGTTCCAGTAAAATGGAATAGTGTTTATTTGGTGTAATTGGTGTGCGTCAAACCAAATGTCTTATACTTTATTCTCAGTATTTATTTTTTGTTGTGGAATCTCCAATAATAATTACATTTAAAAAAATATTTTTTTTGCAGGGGCATCATGGGCCACCTGGTTTTCAGGGCTTAAAGGGATCCAGAGGCACTGTGGTATGTTTTGGTGATTTTTTTTTTTCTGCAATGGAAATGGTAGTCTTTCGTGCACTTGTCTCACTAAACAAATGCGGCATCCAAACTCATAGCCAAACATCTATGGGACCGGGCTCTCCTGCCAGCTCTTTCCCTTAATAGCCCTCCTTTACTTTGCTGAAGTAGTAAATTGGTGAAACTTAAAAATAAACACTTGCTGGAGAGGTGCGCATGTTTTTTCAGGAGGATCTTCTGAAAGCACTCCTTTTGGCTATCGTACATGATGGTAAATGTAGGAGCAGTAGCTAACCCAGCTTCCATCACCAATGGCTGCATCCAGTTACACTGAAACACCTCTGTTTTGGAAAGGAGATCTTACCAAGTTCTGGCCTTTTCCCTTGTGCCTATTGTCACCTTATATGATGTATATGTATATGTATATGTATAAAGCATAGGACAGAGTGTATTAAAATCATATAGGAAGAGGCAGAAGATGGTTAGAACACAGCTACAGTGCCTTGCAAAAGTATTCGGCCCCCTTGAACTTTTCAACCTTTTGCCACATTTCAAGCTTCAAACATAAAGATATAAAATTTTAATTTTTTGGGAAGAATCACCAACAAGTGGGACACAATTGTGAAGTGGAACAAAATCTATTGGATAATTTAAACTTTTTTAGCAAATAAAAAACTGAAAAGTGGTGCGTGCAAAATTATTTGGCCCCTTTACTTTCAGTGCAGCAAACTCACTCCAGAAGTTCAGCAAGGATCTCTGAATGATCCAATGTTGTCCTAAATGACTGATGGTGATAAATATAATCCACCTGTGTATAATCAAGTCTCTGTATAAATGCACCTGCTCTGTGATAGTCTCAGGGTTCTGTTGAAAGCGCAGAGAGCATCATGAAGACCAAGGAACACACCAGGCAGGTCCGTAATACTGTTGTGAAGAAGTTTAAAGCTGGATTTGGATACAAAAAGATTTCCCAAGCTTTAAACATCCCAAGGAGCACTGTGCAAGCGATCATTTTGAAATGGAAGGAGTATCAGACCACTGCAAATCTACCAAGACCTGGCCGTCCCTCTAAACTTTCAGCTCAGACAAGAAGAAGACTGATCAAAGATGCAGCCAAGAGGCCCATGATCACTCTGGATGAACTGCAGAGAACTACAGCTGAGGTGGGAGAGTCTGTCCATAGGACAACAATCAGTCGTACACTGCACAAATCTGGCCTTTATGTAAGAGTGGCAAGAAGAAAGCCATTTCTCAAAGATATCCATAAAAAGTCTCGTCTAAAGTTTGCCACAAGCCACCTGGGAGACACACCAAACATGTGGAAGAAGGTGCTCTGGTCAGATGAAACTAAAATCAAACTTTTTGCCCACAATGCAAAACGATATGTTTGGCGTAAAAGCAACACAGCTCATCACCCTTAACACACCATCCCCACTGTCAAACATGGTTGTGGCAGTATCATGGTTTGGGCCTGCTTTTCTTCAGCAGGGACAGGGAAGATGGTTAAAATTGAGGGGAAGATGGATGCAGCCAAATACAGGACCATTCTGGATGAAAACCTGTTGGAGTCTGCAAAAGACCTGAAACTGGGACAGAGATTTATCTTCCAACAAGACAATGATCCCAAACATACAGCAAAATCTACAAAGGAATGGTTCACAAATAAACATATCCAGGTGTTAGAATGGCCAAGTCAAAGTCCAGACCTGAATCCAATTGAGAATCTGTGGAAAGAGCTGAAAACTGCTGTTCACAAACACTCTCCATCCAACCTCACTGAGCTCGAGCTGTTTTGCAAAGAAGAATGGGCAAGAATTTCAGTCTCTCAATGTGCAAAACTGATAGAGACATACCCCAAGCGACTTGCAGCTGTAATCGCAGCAAAAGGTGGCTCTACAAAGTATTAAAGCAAGGGGGCCGAATAATTTTGCACGCCCCACTTTTCATTTTTTTATTAGTTAAAAAAGTTTCAAAAATCCAATAGATTTCGTTCCACTTCACAATTGTGTCCCACTTGTTGGTGATTCTTCACAAAAAATAAAAATGTTATATCTTTATGTTTGAAGCCTGAAATGTGGCAAAAGGTTGAAAAGTTCAAGGGGGCCGAATACTTTCGCAAGGCACTGTATCTACTGTGCGTATTATAAAAGGCAATGATGTATCACAATGTGTGTCAGACATATAGGACTTTTTTTTTTAATAGGCTCTCGATGGTAAGTTTTTCAGGGTAATGGAAATTATGCCTACTGTAAAGTCAGCTTACCGAATGTGGCCTTATATACTGTATGAAAGGGTATCTCCTAAACAACAGACTCTGATAGGAAGGTGTCTGTGTATCCCCCACTAACCACTCTGTTGAGTTTAGGGCTGAATATTAAAAGAAAAGTATGGGCAAAACTTTTCTTTTTGGCCATACTTTTTTCTTGTGGGTCACAGGAGTACAGATATCTCTGTCTCGTTAGCCTGCTGTCAACTGATGTGGCAGAGCCTCCTGCCTCTGGAAGGATCCCAACAACCTTGTTAGGATCCACCCAGCTGCCTGGTTGACAGCTGGCTTTGCGTCTCAGCACATGGCTAGAAGCCAGAGTCAGCTGAGCTTGCCCACTCCTCAGTCCAGCACTCTGAAGAGTGGTGACTGATTATCCCTGTTCGCCACTCAGAGCCAACCGAAAAATTAGCAATTAGAGGTCATGTGATCACTCAGTTCTAACATGGTTAGTCTGCGGGAGCTTCAGGAGTTGCATGGAAAAGACAATAGGGCCGAAAAAGAGAAAGCTTTTACTACTCACAGGTATATTGTAAGGGAACATTTTCCTTTGCCCATGCTAGATAAAGTGACATGTTGGCTACTCTGAAGACATTCTAAGTTGCCAGTTCATACTTTACAAAATACATTTTGGGGTATGGGGGGAACGTGTCATTCCACCTATCCCAAATGAGTCAGTGCTCCGTTCCTCAACAGCAAGGCCTAAGGGCTGTTACAGGTTTCTGTGATTAGAGAAGTAAGGCTGCCATTACTGACCATCTTCTTAAAATTATAGTTACCTGGCTGCTAAGCCAACCTTCTTGGTTCAATACTATCTGAGAAGGTAGACCAGAAGTATGCAGGTCAGGAAAGTTTGAAAAAAATCCTGTCCTTATTTATAATTCAGTGACCTGGTATGAAGGTCGACCAGAATGTACAAATGGAGTCCAATAATGATATTTTTTCTGTTTCTCTTGTAGATGTCTTTTAGGGTCCATTCACAAAAACACTACTGCTCTTGGCAGTGAAAAAAATGCAAATTTTGAGCGTTATTTGTACTAGTGTTTAGCTTTTTTATCTGCCAGAAAACCACTTTCAAAAACGTAAACCAGAAATATGTTTTTTGCCTCTAAACACTGAGCTTAAAATATGCTTCTAAATAACCTAATGTGCATGGACACACAGAATAACATTAGTTAAAAAAGACAAAACTCCTCTAGGAACAGCGGCTTTTTTTTTAAGCCCAGTGCATGAACCCTTATTTGGACCTTTACCCAACCAGCATGTCCGACTCGCAATTTGCCAGCAGTTAGTTATCTTTCCCTTTCCTTTAGCAAGGAATACCTGGTGTTCCCTACATCGACAAATCATTCTTCCAATGATATGTTGGGAAGGGTCTTGGCTCTCTGGTCTATTAACCAGGTGGTGGTGAGTTTGATGGGGGAAAGTTTCTAGAAAACCTTCTTTAAAAGCTGATGAATTTGTACCCTTTATCCTGCTACTGTAAAATCGGAATTTAAGGGTGTAGCTGTGGCAGACTGATATTGAGACCAAGGTATCTAGCACTATCTGATTTATGCAGGTGGCAATGGCATGAGTGTTACATTTGGATAAAATAAATTCATATATAACTTGAAAACCTATGCTGATTGCTGTGGAAACACTTAGGGGCCTATTTATAACAAAAAAACGGATATCACTATCCACTCTTCACTGGACATCATAGTAATTATTCCACACTGTGCCTGCATTTTACCAATCAAGTATAAAATACAGGCTAGATGTTATATTTAAGTAATTGTCTTACTGATCCCTTACTGGTTTTGCTAGAAGGCCTCATTGCACTTCGTTTTGGCCCTTGAGTATTTCCTGATGTAACTGGATTGGCTAAACAAAGTTTCACAAAGTCGGACATGGAAAATGATGGTTCTGCAGTAGCAAATGTTTTAAAAATTGCTTTGTGTTTCAGAAAGAGTAAAATTATTGGTGAAAATTTGGCCAAAAATTGATTAATAGTCTTCGTAGTTTTTTGTTATCTATTTACAGATCATATTTAGCTGTGTTATAATTAATATTGGTGAAATATGGGCAAGAGTGAGTGGAGGGATTGTCAAAATAGCTTTATGATAAGTAGTAAGCATTGAAATAATTTGCATGAAAAACAGTAAAATGCAAATGAAAAAAAATGTTGTGGTTAATATGTTAAAACTAGAGCAGAGAATTGAATTATTGGTGATAGCAATTGGTGATTGGTAGCCAAGCGCTACATTTTCAAAATTGTGCTCATTTTCTTTTCTTCGGTAATAATTCATCAGCACGATTGCCTTTTTATAGTACATAGAGCTGATACAGTTGTATGAAAAGGTGACAATGAATGGGGTAGATAAAATCAAAGTCATTCATTTAAGCAGTGAGTTGGTGTGTGCGTTTTCTCTGCTGCACATGTAGGAATATTGAATGACAGAATACTGAATGTCTGAAGACTAAATGCATGGATTAATACCATTACAAAGAGGCCACCGCTGACATCAGGAACTGGGTGTCCTGGTCACTTGCTAGGCAAAGAAACAGAATGTAGATTTCAGCCAGATGTGAAAGGAATCCAAATTTCATTTCATTTCTCTGTTGTTTCATAGGGAACAAGGGGCAAGCCAGGAAAACCAGGAGAACCCGGAGCTCGAGGACCGCCTGTAAGTTCTGAGTTTTTAACAATGTGATATTCACATTCTTTGCCTCTTAGCCAAGTATATATTTTTCCATACATACAGTACTGTTATTGTTTTAAGAACTTGTGTAAAAATGCTGTAAAATTAACAGGTGTTCAAAAATTATGAAATTAGTAGTTTTTTATTATCAGTTAACTTTCCACAATGTGCACAAAAAACTTAAATCCACTAAAGAACTGTGGTTCATTTTCCTAAATGTCCAGATTTCAAGATGACAACCTTCCAAGATCCTAAATAAAAAACTGTGTGCGCAAGTGTACTTAGAAGAATTGCTGTTGTTTTAAAGGCGGGGGGGGGGGCTCACTAAAAATTGATTTTAGTTCATTATTTTTATATATATATATATATATATATATATTTACATACAGATACACAGTCTCAGTCACATTTAAAGGCTCAAGGTTTTTTACTTGTTGAGCATTCTATGCATGAAGGTATAAAAAAACGTTATCTGTGCAGCATGGTCCCCCTAATACTTACCTGGTCTCTGTGCTGCACAGAGCAGGTAATTATAACATGTTTGTTGTTAAAAATATATATATATATATCATTTTGACCATTATTTCCTTTTTTTTTTTATTGTTCCCATTTTAGTTTGCTATGTTCTGCTGGTCCTGCTTGTTCTTCACAATCCTAAAAGAATATACGATAAAATTCTGAGAGTATACAGTGGGTATAGAAAAGAATCACCGCCATTTTAAAATTATTACATTTTGATATGTTGCATCCTGGAATGAAGACAGACACAGTTGTTTTGTTTTATCCAGCTGTATTATAAGTGCAACTTATAACATCTATGTCAGGGGTCTCCAAACTTTTTAAACAAAGGGCCAGTTTATTGCCCTTCAAACTTTATTGGGGCCGGACTGTGGATACTGGGAGTAGAAAATGCCCTGGCATCGGTGGGAGTAACAGTGTCATAGGCTTGATGGTCAGTGGGAGTAAAAAAAATTACATTATTGGTGTCAGTGGGAGGAATAGTGCCCCATCTCCGGTGTAAGTGGGAGGAATACTGGCTTGTATCAGTTGGAAGGAATAGTGCACCAAGGGCCAGATAAAGGCAAGCAAAGGGCCGCATTCGGCCGGCGGGCTACAGTTGGGGAAACCCCTGATCTATGTGAAAGATATAACACTAACATGTCAGAAAAAATAAATACAAAAACAGAATCACAGAGTTGGAAAAAGGATCACCCCTTTGTGATGTTATTTTGTTGAACCACCCGTTGCTTTAATTACAGCCTTTAGTCTGTTGGGATATGTCTTTTACTAACTTCGCACATCTAGACTTTGCAATATTTGCCCACTCTTCTTTGTAGAACTGCTCAAGTTAAATTAAATTTGAAGTTCACCATCTGTGGACTGCAGTCTTCAAGTCATCCCACAGATTTTTCAATTGGATTTAAAGCGGGAGTCCACCGGGACTCCGCATTTTTATTTTTTTTTTAAAAGCCAGCAGCTACAAATACTGCAGCTGCTGACTTTTAAATAGTGACACTTACCTGTCCAGCGCGCCCGCAATGTCGGCACCCGAAGCCGATCGCTCGCTCGTCTGTCGGGTCCTGCCGCCGCCATCTTGGGTATGGGAATCAGGAAATGGAGCCTTTCGGCTTCATTTCCCGGTTCCCTACTGCGCATGCGCAAGCCGCGCGGCGCAATCTGGACGGTCCCCGCTGCCTCTGGGAGCTGTGTGTTTCCCAGCAGGCAGCGGGGCACTTGCTGAAGGGGGCGGGCGCTTGCGGAAAGGGGCGTAACGTACGCCCCTTTCCGCAGAGAGCTAGCCCGGAAGTGGGTGCAGTTACCTGATGAGCGGAGGTCCATTTTAGGGTGGACCTCCGCTTTAAGTCTGGGCTCTGACTAGGCCATGCCAGGACGTTTACCTTTTTTCTTCTTCAACCACTGTGTGGTCATTTTTGCTGTATGCTTTGGGTCATTGTCATGTTGGAAGGTAAATCTTCTTCCCATTGACAACTTTCTGGCTGAGGGTAGCAGATTTTCCTCAAGAATTTGATGGTAATTTGCCCCATCCATTTTTCTTCTGTCCTGACAAGTGCTCCAGTCCCTGCTGCAGAGAAACATCCCTATTACAGGATATTACTATCTATGATTTACTGTAGGAATGGTGTTGTTTGGATAGTGAGCTGTATTGGATTTCCACCAGACATATCATTTAGTGTTAAGGCCAAATACAGTGCCTTGAAAAAGTATTCATACCCCTTGAAATTTTCCACATTCTGTCATGGTACAACCAAAGACGCAAATGTATTTTATTGGGATTGTATATGATAGACCAACACAGTGGCACATAATTGTGAAGTGGTAGGAAAATGATAAATGGTTTTCCAAATTTTTTACAAATGTGAAAAGTGTCGCTGCAATTACAGCTGCAAGTCTTTTTGAGTATGTCTCTACCAGCTTTGCACATCTAGAGAGTGACATTTTTGCCCATTCTTCTTTGCAAAATAGCTCAAGCTCTGTCAGATTAGATGGAAAGTGTCTGAACAGCAATTTTCAAGTCTTACCACAGATTCTGAATTGAATCTAGGTCTGGACTTTGACTGGGCCATTTTAACACAATAATATATTTTGATCTAAACCATTCCATTGTAACTCTGGCTGTATGTTTAGGGTTGTTCTCCTGCTGGAAGGTAAACCTCCGCCCCAGTCTCAAGTCTTTTGCAGACTCCAACAGGTTTTCGTCTAATATTGCCGTGTATTTGACTCCATCCATCTTCACATAAACTCTGACAAGCTTTCCTGTCCCTACTGAAGAAAAGCATCCCCACAGCATGATGCTGCCACCACCATGTTTCACGGTGGGGGTGGTGTGTTCAGGGTGATGTGCAGTTTTAGTTTTCCGCCACACACAGCGTTTTGCTTTTAGGGCAAAAAGTTCCATTTCTGACCAGAGCACCTTCTTCCACGTGTTTCCTGTGTCCGCGGCATGGCTTCAAGCAAACTGCAAATGGGACGTCTTATGGCTTTCTTTCAACAATGGCTTTCTTCTTGCCACTCTTCCATAAAGGCCATATTTGTGGAGTGCACGACTAATAGTTGTCCCGTGGACAGATTCTCCCAGCTGAGCTGTGGATCTCTGCAGCTCCTCCAGAGTCACCACGGGCCTCTTGGCTACTTCACTGATTTAATGATCTCCTTGCCCAGCCTGTCAGTTTAGGTGGACGGTCATGTCTTGGTAGGTTTGCAGTTGTGCCATAGTCTTTCCATTTTCGGATGATGGATTGAACAGCGCTCCGTGAGATGTTCAAAGCTTGGGATATTTTTTTTAGATTCTAACCCTGCTTTAAACCTGTTAACAACATTATCCCTGACCTGTCTGGTGTTCCTTGGCCTTTATGATGCTGTTTGCTCACTATGGTTTTCAAACAAAATTCTGAGGGTTTTGAATACAAATGCACACCTCACTGTTCAAATATGTATTTTAAAAAAATTGAAAACCATTTATCATTTTCCTTCCACTTCACAATTATGTGCCACTTTGTGTTGGTCTATCACATAAAATCCCAATAAAATAGTGTTACATTTTTGGCTGTAACATGACAAAATGTGGAAAATTTCAAGGGGTATAAATACTTTTTTAAGATCCTGTAATTCAATTTTAGTCTCATCTGACCATAAGACCTTTTTCCATGTGGCCTCAAAATCTTCAAGGTGCATTTTGGCAAAGCTCAGTTTTGACTGCATGTGGCCTGCCTTGAGGAATGGCTTTTTTTCTTGCAACTTTCCCATACAAGCCACTTTTGTGGAGAATTTGTGATATTGTTGTCACGTGCACACAATGACCACTGTGTGATAAATTCCCGCTACTGCGTCAGAGTTGCTTTAGGCCTCTTGGTAGCCTCTGACCAGTTTCCTCCTGGCTCTTTTATCCCGTTTGGAGCGATGTCCTGAGAAAAGACGATTAGCTACACCTGATAATGTTTACAAGTCATTTTTAGGAGGTGGGGGTGATTCTTTTCCAACTCAGTAATTCTGTTTTTGATATTTTTTTGTTTTTTTCTGACATATTGGTGTTAAATCTTTCACTTGATGTTATAAGCTGAATTGAGTAAATGCAGCTGGAAGAAACAAAACTGTGCCTGTCTTCAGTTAAGGCTGCAAAGCAACAAAATGTGATTATTTTAAAGGGGTGATTCTTTTCTATACTGACTATAGATAACAATTTCCTTGAAAACTGAACATGGGCACTTTTATGGTGGGGCCACCAGCTGGGCATACTTCACTTACTTCAATTCCCATACTGTCCTGTGCACCTGCTGGGAGAAGGGAAAAGTTAGACCCTTGTAAGCTTTTTGTTTTAAAATCAAATCTTTATTAAAAGTATTGTAAGGTATGAATCTGTCCTCATCCCCTTGTAACAGGAATAGGTGCCTGAGTAGCCATCTGAAAATCGCCACCACTGTCACAATGGCAGGAGGGGAGTTAATTTTCTCCCATACATAGAAGTATAAGGTAATTTTCTTCACTCCTGGCAGCTGAATGGGAAGGCTGGCAAATGAAGTGAAAGGCAAGTGTGTGCCACTAGTGGGGTCACCTTTTAAGTGACCCTGTTGTTTTGCCCTAAACAAGGGAAGTACAGGTTTACTTTAGGGATCCAGCAAGAGGCGGTAAGGTGAAACATTTAACATTGATTGATTTTATTTTTAGGGAGCTGTAGGATTGGCTGGTCCTAGGGGAGTGGTAGGAAGACAGGGCCAAGAGGGTCCTCCTGGACCAGAGGGAATACCAGGGAAAGATGGCACTGCTGGGATACAGGTGAGTGTGTGAAAGTCCCAGCAATGAACAGCAACAACACTAGTCATAAGATATTTTGTATTTAACCGGAATTAATTTGTTCCTTTCCAGGGAGAACAAGGAGATGATGGGGAATTTGGCCCTGATGGCTTGCCTGGAAAGCGAGGAAACACTGGCGTGCCTGGTTTACCCGGGGCTCAGGGACCCATAGGACTCAGGGTAAGGATTCCAAGCTTGCACCAGGACAATTAACAATATATTCTTCGTGTTAATGTGTATGCATTCTGAACATTGATAAAGAGTGTAAGATTCCAGGTCTGATATACAATATTACTTGTTGGATTTGGGCACTTATGGGAAGTGTTTGTGCTTGGCTCTAAGTGCTCATACTTTCATTTTGGCCTATCATGATGGCCAGCGCGAATATGCAGGTGGTAAGAAGGGATAGGCAAGTGTCCTCACTATCAGTAAGCGATTGGACATTTGATGCATTTTGGAGAGGTGCTGAGGAACATTTCTCTTTTGTTTATTGATGGGAACAGCAGAGATATTGCTTTCTGACCATTGGGTTTATAGCGCCACCTCCAGGAGTAGGACACTAGGCAAAAAAAAAACAGCCTAAGGATGGCCACACCCTCTATTTGCTAGAGGCAGCTCAGTTTTTAGCTAAGCTTAGTGTCTAGGTGTAAGGACCCATGCTCCCTGCTGGGAAGCTCTCATAAAGAACTGGTGTTAGGAAACCAGAATGACTGCCAGAGAACTGATATATTCAGAGGGGAGTCAATGACAGCCCTGATACTTTCACACTAAAGTTTTCCTTTGGTAACCACAACACCTGGGTGAAGCCCATACAAACATGAAGAGAAAACACTGGACGGAATTGAACAAGGCCCCAGTACAAAACAAACCACATATAGTCACCCTGCTCTACCATATTTATTCATTGCCAAATCTTGCAACATATGTATGTATGTGTATGCGTGGATAATACAGTATCTCACAAAAGTGAGTACAACCCTCACATTTTTGTAAATATTTTATTATATCCTTTAATGTGACAACACTGAAGAAATGACACTGTGCTGCAATGTACAGCTTGTATAATAGTGTAAATTTGCTGTCCCCTCAAAATAACTCAACACACAACCATTATTGTCTAAACCGCTATTTTAATAATGGTCTGATTATGTGGCTGCCTGTTGTTTATGTTCATATAATGTTTTTTGGTTTGTTTGGCCTAATTCTGATTTGTTATAGTGGGAAAACGGCATTGGTGTATTTTACTGTAGCCTATGTTTGTTCAATAATCTTTGTTACAGTGGTGGCTGGTGACGTTTTGGATGGGGGGGGGGGAGACTCCGCCCATCATTTATGACCCCTCCCACTTCTCACAAACCACGCCCCTTATATAATCCACCCAATCCATACGTTGTTTGCACTTTGCTGAATAAGAATACCGCATGGCATGCACATTATTTCCTCCTGCGAGCATTATGTTATTATTCTGTTCTGCTCAATTTTATATTCTTTTAAAAATGGCTCTAATAATTCCTGCACAGTTGACTAGTACTACTACAGACAAGAATGTAAAGGCCGGGGTGCATTTAAATAGATTTGGCAATTGGCATAAAAATCTTGTTTTTCCTTGGAGAACATTGCACAGGACCACCTCACCTCACTGCAGCTCCGCTCGGGCCGAGGAACGGAGCCACCGACCTGCCTGTGTTTGAACGACAATGCTCACGCCTGTAGAATCACAGTGATTTTACAGGCGGAAGCTAGTCGGCGTTCTGCATTGCGCCGCAAGGCGGGTTAAATACCTGCAAATGAAGCGCCATGGATGCAATCTTGTGATTGCATCGACGTGGCGCTTTACATTGTGTACTGCAAACGGCGCCACAGTGTTAAATGACTTTTTTTTAATGTCTTAAAGGGCCCGTTGTTTTTTTTTATTTATTTACTTTTTTTTTACTTTTTTTTTTTTCTGAGACTACAGGGGGGGGGGGGGGGGGCATTGCCCGGGCGCTGCCTATGGATGGGCCGCCACTGCTTTGTTATATAACATGTTTGTTGTTTGGTTTTAAAAAGTGAAGGTTTAAAATCACTTTAATAACCTAATAATCACATAAGTAGATATGAATGAGACAATGAAAGCTGTGCAGTTGTCATATACAGTGAACTATCACAGGGGTGCCCAACCAGTGGCCCACGGAGCCCTCTGATGTGGCCTGTGACCACCTGCTCTGTGATGGAATAGAATACTGTTATTGATAGTAAGTTTACCACTAAAATCAGTGTATATATGGGCATATCTATTCTGCAGTGGGTACGGGGCTGCTTTCAAACTGATCCACAGGTGCAGAGCAGTGTACCTGGGGGTTACCTGCAGTGAGCCATAGGCCCCTTTCACACGGTCAGTCCGACCCAATTGGACCCTCCATTCACCTCTAAAAAAAAAGTAGAAGATGTAAATGGACTTGTGTATGCCTACCTCCCATCCAATCCACAAAAAGAAAAGAGTAGAGTGGGCTGCCATGCACCCGCTCCGCTCGTTGTGGCCCACGACCAGTTACTAAGGCGCTTAGGTGACCCTCACTCTTCAAAAGGTTGGGCACGCCTGACTTAAAGTGTTACTAAACCCACAACAGTTAAATATGTTTGCATATGCAGTAAAGCATGCTTGTTATACTCACTGTGGAACAGGCTAGTCCTCTGCATTGTGTAAAAAGGCTGTTTGGTCCTGTCTCCTCCAATCCATCTGCTGATAGTACAGAACCTTGGAGGCACCTGGAAGCACTGTCCAGACTGAGGGTCAGGGGTCATACAGCCTCATAGGACTGTCACAGGAGAATGTAAACTCCTTCTATAAGCTTTAACCAGTGCTCGGCTGGACACTGATAAGTCACAGAACTGCTATATACTGCTGATGAGAAAATGTATTTAGCAGCTTATATTTACTAAAATAATTGCATTTCCATGTTCTGTGTACTGTTCTGTGTACTGTGGAAGACCAAATATAGTGAGTGTAGGGTCCTGGGTTTAATAACACTTTAAAGCGGAGTTTCAGCCGTTTCTGTGTTAAGTCAGCAGCTGCTGACTTTTAATAAACACACACTCACCTGTCCCACGATCCAGCCATGCGGCCGGCCAAAGCCTCGGTTCTCTCCCTGGCGCTGGTATTACTAGTGTGGGCACTCAGCTGTGACAGCTTGCGGCTTCACAGCCGAGTCGAGGTGCGCCTCCTGAATGGCCGAGCAATCTTCTGGGGCCTGTAATGTATCCCAGAAGATTGGAAAGGGGGAGAGGAGAACTTCCACTTGAGTCGCCAAGGTGGCGCAAGCGGAAGTGGGAGCTGGATACCTGTCAAAACTAGGTACTCCCCCCCCCCCCCCCCCCCAAAAAAAATGGCATGCCAAATGTACCATGTCGAGGGTTAGGAGTCCTTAAAGCGGAAGTTCCACTTTTGGGTGGAGCTCAGCTTTAATGACATTGTCAATCAGCCATGGTATCACGTTTAAATTCCAATTTTGGTTTGGCTTTATTGGATATATAGAAATAAAGACAGAAAGGCAGGGTACAGACATTAGGGAGAGGTCTGGGTATGGGAAGAATGTGATAAGGGAGGCAGTACTGTGGCTTATTTCATTAAAGAAGAGGGCCAGCTTTAAAAAAAAAAATTTTTAAAGTCAGCAGCTTAATATGACCCCAAGGACATTGTCAGCCCTCTCTCACTCATTTAACTATTCCTGGAAGTCATCCTCTCTAAAATACCTGGGGGTACATCTCACACCGACCTATGCGACTCTATATAAAGCCAATTTCCCCCAACTATTTACGGATATTGGGGCATCCCTAGCCAAATGGAAATTTCTAAAACTGTCCCTCTTTGGCAGGTTGGCAACCATTAAGATGGCAATCCTTCCCTGACTTTTCTACCTTTTATGAGACACTCCCCATCCCAATCCCACCAGCGCACCTTAGGACGCTCCAAGGTGATCTTCTAAAGTTCTTTTGGAACTATGGAAGGCACCGGTTAGCCAAGTCCGTATTATTTGCCCCACGGAACCAGGGGGGACTTGCTTTCCCCAATATAACCAAATATTATTTAGCAGCCCAACTCCGACCAATAGCTTCTTGGAGTACGCTACACATCTATAACCGTTGGACTCAAATCGAGAAGTTGTGGTTGGCCCCTACACACCCTAACTCCATGTTATGGAGTACAGAAGTCAGCCTTAGTAAATACCAATCACTGGGACCAATAGCGCTCGTTCGCACACTGTGGCTCCGCACCAAAAAGGTATATCCGCTGACCTCCACAGCCTCCCCGGCCACCTCTTCTTTTTTGTTTACACCCACTGTCCCAGATAGTCTGACATCCCGAATGTCTCAACACTGGTTTAGTAGAGGTCTATTCCGCTTTGGTCAGTTGGTAGATACCAGGACTAGGACACTTAGATCATTCCAGGAATTAAAAGATTCATATGATTTACCTAGACAAGCATTCTATAGCTACCTGCAGATCCGCCACTTTGCGTAGTCTTTTACGCCGACCTTACAATTCTCCCCTTTAACAGAGTTTGAGAAAGTATGCCTGGAGGGCCCATCCCCAAAGGGCATGGTCTCGCGTACCTACCAAATTCTGATAGCGGACTGCGGCATGCTTATATGGATAAATGGGAGAGGGATCTAGGGGAGACCATACCTTTGAAGACATGGCAGCAGGTGTGGTCGCGTGCAGCTAAAAGCTCCGTATGCACCTTATATAAGGAAAACCAATATAAGGTTATGCTACATTGTTATCAAACTCCGTCACTACTCCATTCTATATACCCCTCCGCTGACTCCCGCTGCTGGCGCTGCCGTAGTGCAGTAGGAACACTGTTCCATATTTATTGGACATGTCTACAAGTCGTCCCCTATTGGAAAACAGTCCAGGCCTTATTAAAAACCATTTTTGAGGTACAAATACCATTAGACCCCAAACTATTTCTCCTGGGCCTCCCTCCTACCTCATTCTCCCGATCCTCCCAAAAACTACTAGCCCAAGTGCTGACGGCTGGGCGATGCCTAATTGCTCTAAAATGGAAGAAAAGGGAAACCCCCTCACTAGTTGAGTTGCATACCAGAATCAGAGACATCAGGCGAATGGAATATCTCACAGTGTCCCTAAATAACACTCTCGACAAACATAACAAGGTATGGGACCTTTGGGATAGGATGGAGGCCCCCACCCTTTGAGTGAGGGGGCTGCAGGGACGTGGGGTCGGACTGGCGTCCTTTACTTCCCTCCTCTTTCTCTTTCTTTATCTAATCTGTAACTTTTTCTCCCGTCCTAGGGTTGTTCACACGATTCTACGTGTCTTTATCCTCCTTTCCTATTTTCCCTCTTTCTCCTCAATCTCCTTTTATCAAAGTCACATGAAGGTTTACTAAATTGATCAGTGAAATAATGCAGGAATCAAATTCCCCCTGTAAATGTACATCGGTAGTGGTGTAATGCTTGAGTTGATGTAATGTTGTATTTTATGTTTCTGTTATACTATTAGTGGACCCAGAGAGCCAGGATTTTATGCCCACACCACATAATAGAAGTATTGGCAGCTCGTTTGGTATATGCCACCCGCCATACGGAGTAATGTAGCTTGTGACTGCTTACCTTCATTAACTGTACTTAATTGTTCTTTCTTCTGTATCTTTGTTAAAATTGAAAATTCTATAAAATGTCTGTTTTCAAAAAAGTCAGCAGCTGCAAACACTGTAGCTGCTGACTTTTAATAAGCAGACTTACCTGTCCAGGGTGCCCGCGATGTCGGCCGCCCGAGGCCGACCCGTCCCTCGGCTCTCGGGTCCCGGCACCACCATTTCAACTAAGGGAAACAGGCAGTGGTGCCTTGCGGCTTCACTGCCCGTTTCCTACTGCGCATGCGCGAGTCGCGCAGCGCTTTGTGAATGGGGCACGCTGTGTTCTGGGACACACAGTTCCCAGAACACAGCACGACCCATTACCCAGAAGACGCCGCACGGAGGAGAGAAAACAGAACATCACCGCAGAGGAGGAAGAGGCAGATTAGGACAATATGCCTAGCAACAGGCATTTCTGGTAAGTTTAAAAAAAAAAATCTTTTTTTTTTTTCTAATTTTTAATGTACTTTTGTTTTTCAGGGTGGCCCTCCACTTTAAGTATATTAACCCTCGTTGACACCTGCTTTGCCCTGGTTATGTTATATATTGTAGAGTATTGCTCAGATTGCAATTTTCTTTTGACCAATCTGTAATTTTTCCAGGTTTATCCCACTATTCCCTAGACAGCATGAGTTCAGTTCAGTATATGCTTAATTATGTCTACCCTGTTGATCCAGGTGGAGCCAATGTCTGACTCATGTTAAGCGTTAAATATCCATTATGGACTCCTCTGAGGTTTACGGCTGCATTTTGCCCAGTCTCAACTGGTCATGTGACCTAAAGAGAGCCAGAGAGTCAATTGAATCATCCGAATCTGAGTATTACAGAATGCCAAAAGAATCCTGAAGGAGCTTCTAGCTGTGACTGTCTTTGTATCTGCTACCCTCTAGTGGATATTGGACACAGGGAATCCTGTTTTAATAGGATTGTGTTTAATTCATTTGCCATTGGAAAGCTCATTCAATTCCTCATAGATACATCATTACAGCTCTGTTCTGGACGAACCCTGTTGGAGTTAAACATAAGCTGTTCCATATTGTGAAGCTTTTGCAGCTGTTTCATCTTGACTGCAGTGTTCTCTGCGGGACCCTCTTCTGGCTGGAGGTGTGTGTACAGCTGTTTAGGGCTTGGGAATTACTTCTTTGGCCCTAGATAAATGACTGGTTTTATTTCACCTTCTATGCACTGGTGTATTGTTTTCTTGCATTCTCTGTAAAATATATATGTTTTAAATGGGATATTGTATTAAGTTACTTATTTTGTTTCTATACATATTCCAGCTGTTTCTACAGCTTCCTGTCTGTAAAGCCTCGTACACATGATCGGATTTTCCGACAGGAAATGTGTGCCGACAGGCTGTTAGCGGAAAATCCGACAGTGTGTATGCTCCATCGGACAATTGTTGGATTTTCTGCAGACAAATGTTGCCTAGCAGGTTTTAAAAGTACAAACATGCATGCTCGGAAGCAAGGACGAGCCTGAAGCGGTCGGTCTTGTAAACTAGCGTTCATAATGGAGAATTAACATTAGCAAATTCTGAAATCTCGAAATGCAGTGCACATTCTCCTCTTCTTCTTTAATGGGATAATAATGAAGTTGCTTTGATGGTGATATTGATGGAGTTATTGCAAACTAATTTTCCGAGGCTTTTTTATTGTAGTGATATCAAGAATAATATAATAATAATAATAATATAATAGCCCTTGTCAAATTTACATTGTATTTTTTTTTATGTAACTGCCTACTCACAAACTGTCATTTGAAGTAAAACACATAGCCAAGTATTATTCTCCACAATTTTTTTTATTGCGCATTAAAAAAGAAAACAAATACAATTAGACATGCGATCTGCCAATAGAAAGAACTTAACCAAAAAGTGCATTCTATTCATCCAAAAGTATAGAAAATATACCAAGTCAAATAGTTATTCAACCAAAAAAATTATAACAAAGCAATAATTTCAAGGCCAATAATAAATAACACGTTATCTCCTCCGATTCCGCAACATGCCTGGTTGAGGAACGTCTGTTCAGAAACTGAAAAGCACAAAATGAAAAGCGTGAATCAACACTCACCAACCTTCTACTAACACAAAATTAGCAGAAGGAGACCAAAGGGTGGCGCTAAATAGCTGGAAAACAACATAGTACGTCTAGTATGTCACTACGTTCATGATTGTTGGCCAACAATTGTATGCTGTTTGTATGCAAGACAAGGTGGGGCCAACGCCCTTCGGACAAAATTCTGCGGTTTTATTGGCCAACAATCCCATCGTGCGTACGAGGCTTTAGATACAATAAGCACAGTTCTGCTTTCTCCATAGAGAACCGGTACACTCTCTGCCATACCTAGCCGGATGGTAAAATGCTTTCTTTATTCTGTTTGCATTCAGATTACCGTATTTATCGTCGAATAATATGCACCGACGTATAACGCACCCCAAGTTTAGGAGGGAATTTTAACCACTTCAGACCCAGGCCAATTCTGACATTTCTCTCCTACATGTAAAATTCCTAATTTTTTTGCTAGAAAATTACATAGAACCCCCAAACATTATATATGTTTTTTTAGCAAAGACCCTAGAGAATACAATGGCGGTCATTGCAATTTCAGAAAAAAAAACAGTTTCATGCTTAAAAAAACAAAAAAAAAAAACAGTAAAGTTAGCCCATTTTTTTCCATAATGTGAAAGAGGAGGATACGCCGAGTAAATAGATACCCAACATGTCACGCTTCAAAATTGCACGCGCTCGTGGAATGGCGCCAAACTTTGGTATTAAAAAATCCCCATAGGCGACGCTTTAAAATTTTTTACTGGTTACATGTTTTGGGTTACAGAGGAGGTCTAGGGCTAGAATTATTGCTCTCGCTCTAACGTTCGCGGCGATACCTCACATGTGTGGTTTGAACAACGTTTTCATATGTGGGCGGGACTTACGTATGCGTTCGCTTCTGTGTGCGAGCTCACGGGGACAGGGGCGCTTAAAATATACATATATTTTTTTTATTGTTAATTTTATTTTTATTTTTTTAGTTTTACACTTAAAAAAAAAAAAAAAATTGATAACTTTTATTCCTATTACAAGGAATGTAAACATCCCTTGTAATAGGAATATGGCACGATCGGACCTATTTACAGTGAAATATGGGGTCAATAAGACCCCATATCTCACCTCTAGGCTGGGAAGAATAAAAAACAAACAAAAAAAAAACGATCATGGCTTCCTAGCCAGATCGGCGCCGTTAATTTGAATACCGAGGCCGGGCGTGACGTCATAACATCGCGCCCGGCCTCCGAACGATCATAGAGACTCCGGGGACAATCTAGTCCGCCGGAAATCTCTATGATCACATGCTGGGGCCGGCGGATCCTGTGACCGACTCACCGATGGAAACGATGAGTCGGTAGAAGCACTGGAGGGCGGCGGGGGGGGGGGGGGGGGGCGCCCGTAAGAACGATCAAGTGGCGGAACAGCCGCTATGATCGTTCTTATGGTGTAGGGAATCGCCGGCTGAAAACGGCAATATCTGAATGATGTCTGTGGACTCGGGCATCATTTAGATATAACCAGCGAAACCCCATGACGTCAATAGATGTATTGCAGGTCTCAAGTGGTTAAGGAAAAAAACCTTACATTTAAATGCCCATCAATGCAGCCTTATCAGTGTCCATCTGCAGCCTTGTCAGTGTCATTTGCAGCTTTGTCATGCTGCCTTGTGCATCATTGCACCCTTGTCAGTGTCATTTGTAGAGGTTGACCGATATATCGGCTGATATTTGCCGTTTTTTAATTAATCAGCATTGGCCGATTGTGTTGACAAAAAGGCTGATTATAACTACAGCGCGACTTGCAAATGACTTCTGTAATAGAAGTCAATGCAAGTTGCCTGAGTCTTCACTGAAGAGAACTTTCCTCCTCTCTGGGCAGTCTGCCAAGAAAAGAGCAAAGAGATGCAATGTTTACACTTCTGAATGAACTGAGCTCTGTGTGTAGAGTTCTCAGTTTAACCATTTAAAGCCGGGGTTCCACCCTAAAGTGGAACTTCTGCTCATCGGAACCCTCCCCCCCTCCAGTGCCACAGTTGGCACCTTTCAGGTGGGAGGGGGGTGCAGATACCTGTCTAAGACAGATATTTGCACCCACTTCTCGGCATAGACTCCCACGGCTTTCGGCTGCCTTCGGCCGTTCTCTGAAGATTTCGGCCATTCTCTGCACTTTCGGCCGCTGAGAACAGCCGAAAGCTGCCGAGAAGAGCCGAAGACGGCCGAAAGCTGTCGAGAAGAGCCGAAGACGGGCGAAAGCCGCTGAGAAGAGCCGAAGGCGGCTGAAAGCCGCCCCGAGGCTCACAACTGCTGGGGATCGGCGTATAACACGCACCCGCGATTTTCCCCTTATTTTAAGGGGAAAAAGTTGCATGTTATACGCCCATAAATACGGTAGTTCATTGTCAAATTTCTTCGGTAACCAAAGTAGAATTGTTAAAATGTCTGCTGCTTGCTCTCTCTAAATACAACTTCCTAGGGAGAACCTGAAAAGGCAGGGAGGAGGGGAGTCACTACTTCTTTAGTTCTGTGTGTAAATTTCAGCTTAAACTACTGTGCTCCGTTAACAAAGCTACCCTGTAAAATTATTTTGTTTCCATCAAAAAATCTGGTTTTAGACCTCTTTTTTTTATGTTTTATTAGAAGGGTGGAGCTGGCCTTCAGAAAAAAAATATATTTATTTTATGTTTTTGCTGTTAAAGTGTTACTAAACCCACAAAAGTAAAATCAGTCTGTATATACCAGGGGTGCCCAACCAGTGACCCGGGAGCTACATGTGGCCCAAGGAGCCCTCTGATGTGGCCCATAACCTCCTGCTGTGGGATGACAGGTTGGCATTCTTAGATCGCGGGTTGCCGACCCGCCATCCCAGAGCATCAGTGTTGTGAATAGAGCCGGGGGTAGAGGAAGCAAGCAGCTGTGGAGAAGAGCCACATAAGCCGATGCTTCCAGTATAGCGTCAGCTCCTGTCATAGGCAGAGTGATACCAAATACACTATGCCTGGGACAGCAACAGCTGGCAATACCTGAATGGAAGCCTGTTATTAAAGGTAAGTTTATTACTAAAATCACAGTGTATATATGGGCATCTCTCTTCTGCAGTTGTTACTGGGCTGCTTTAAAACTGGTCCACAGGGTTAGCTGCACTGTGCCATAGACTTCTGCTATTACCTGCAGGTTTTTAGTGTGTTTTCAGAAAGTGTGCCACACTTGCATGATATAATGGAAGTCTATGGCAATGTGCAGCTAACCCACAGGAAAGCCACAGATGCACTGCACCCACAGTGTGGGTAGACCGCAGTGCATCAGTGTGAAAGCTGCCTTAGGCCCCATTCACACAATCGGTCCGACACAGTCAGACCGTCCATTCACCTCTATGGAGCGGAAGATGTAAACAGACTTGTGTCCATTTACACCCTCCTACCTCCAATCCGATCTGACTCAGGGGAGTCCCGACCAGCACGCGAGTAGGCCGCTGGCGGCAAACTCTCGATGGCAGGGCGGCATTAGAGATTGGACGTACCTGTACACCAATATGCCTGCCCGTGCCATTCTGCCGACATACTTCGGCGTGCGCTGGTCAGGAACCGGTTAACCTTAAACTGCATAGAGGGTTGTTTACTGTAAGAGCGATAAGGATGTGGAATTCTCTTCCACAGGCAGTGGTCTCAGCGGGGAGCATCCATAGTTTCAAATAACTATTAGATAAGCACCCGAACAACCACAATATACAGGGATATACAATGTAATACTGACATATAATCACGCACATAGGTTGGACTTGATGGACTTTTTCAACCTCACATACTATGTAACCATGTAACAATATAAAATGTTTGCAAACTCTTCATTTTTTTTTTGTTTTGTTTTTTATAAAGTAGCCACAGCCTGGTTAGAAATACCCGACCCTGCTAAGTCGCATTATTGTAGCATTATCTCAGCTCAGTTCAGTGGGGCATGTGTGATCATAAAAATAGTTTGTGCAGTTTTATGCACTGGCGTCTGTATGTCAGTGCAAAATCTCTGGTTATTGGTTGTACAGACAGCAACTGGCCATCTGTGGGAGCTACAGTCAACACAAATTACCAAACGGTCTAATGTCTGTTAGAAACAGAAAGAAAGACATTTGTAAATGAAAGCTTTAATATATCTTTAGCCAAGTCGCTGTGACATAAAGCAAGGTGAGAATTTTTACCGTAAAGGTGCCCATACAGACCCAGATCTAGTTGTCCAATAAAAGTGCCATTCCAGGCAAAACATTTTTTCTAATAAGAGTGGGGAAGGAATAGAATCCCAATCAGGTTTTTTTTTGCTTTGCTTTAATAACTGTAGATGGGATCATGGATCCATATTGTAGACTCTGGTTTTGAACATGAGGGGTGTTTTAAGGGGTCTTGGATGAACAGTAGACTGTGGAAAAAAAAAGTCCAAAAGTATTGATTTTATCTTAGAAATCCAAAGACAACAAGCCAAGATGTTTTGGAACTAAAAGCTATCACAAGAGATTGAATGCATTTCAGCATATTTTTCACTAAATTGACCAAATTCATACATACCCATGTTTCTGTCCACAAATGTTTTCTTTAATGTGTCATTCTAGTGGAATTCCAGCTTACACCAAACTAGACTTGAACCTGTTCCCCCCAACACCTAACTAAACTTGGGTAAAAGAAAGATGCGTATACTTATTTTCAGGCTGCTCCTTCCCAGTCGTGTGATCTCCCCTGTGTCAGCCAGCATGGTTTCAGGGGGAGGAGGGAGTGCTGACAACGGATGGACCATTGAAGTCCATGGGTGAGGTCACCGCTCCAGGCTTTACTAGCCAAAGCTGGAGCGCTCTCTCCTCTCCCCTGCAGCTGCTGCTGCTGGCTGACACAGGGAAGATCACATGCTCGGAACAGAGCAGCCTGAAAATATGTAAATATATACATCTTTTACACAGATTAGTCAGAATAGATGTTGGGAGGGGCAGTTTGAAGGCTAGTTAGGTCTAAGCTGGAATTCCACTTTAAGCATATAAGGAATATGTCTAATAATTAATCACTGCATACAGTTATAGTTGCTAAACATCTCATAAATAAAGAGCAGTACATATGTTGTGTCCCAGCCTATAGGCAGTTCTGTGTATCATTTACTTATAGCTTAGAGACAGACATGACACCAAGCTGGGTCACACTGGGATAGACCCAGTGTTCCCATCTGGTAACCAGCCTTTTTCTGCCATCATGTGACAGGCCTGTACATTGGTTTATTTATAACAGTCACGTCCTGCACACTGGTCAGGTAATTGGTTTCCTCTTGCAGTTCACATTAGGCGTGTGACATACGACCACTGTTGAGATCAATGTATGTCCTTACCAGGGTGCCTGCAATGTGATTTATCATGCTTAAAGCGGACCTTCAGTCATTTTTTTCAATGGTTCATCTATTAAATCTTCTGACCTTGTTGTTTTAACTTTAGATAGTAAAACATTTTTTTTCTGTGAGTAAATACCTCATACAGCCCACTTCCTGTTTCTTGTCTGGTAAAAACCCTAGGCTTATGACATCATGCACAGAGAGAGTTTGCCAGGAAGGGAGGGGGGGTGAGTCATAAGAGGACTAATGAGAGCTGCAGGGCTGGATGCGTGCCTGTGTGTGTTTTAAAGTGGAGTTCCACCCAAAAAAAAATTTCATTAATGTGCATGAAATAATATGAAAAAAATATTAGGAGGAAAAAAATTATTACTTACTTCTTTTTGCCTGTTGCTATGCGGTCCATTGAAATCTTCCTCCTCCTTCACCTCGGCTCCTGAGTGGGCTGTGCCGAGGGCTTTGTTGCCATCACAACAGATGGGCACTTCCGATGCCCGTTATGATGGCAACCTGAGTAGTTGACGGCGCTGCGAAGACAGAATGTGCATGTGCGAGATTGGGGAGAGGCGGTGCATTCTGGTCCAGCAGCAGCACTGTATCCCAGAACAGAATGCTTGGGGGCTTCACATGCCCACAAGCAAAATTAAAACGGCCAGCACACCATTATCAAAGTTCTTTTTACATATGAATCCAGAGATCGGGGGACAAATTTTACAGAAGATGTGAGTGTTACAATGCCATTTGAAAGGTTAAAAAAAAAATTACTAATTGTAGTTGGAACTCCGCTTTAAATCCAGGCAGCAGCTTCAGCTGCCCACAGTTAAAATGGATGCAGCCAGACTCAGTGAAGGGAGAATTCTGCAGCATATTTGGTAAGTACAGAATCGCAGTATATATAAAATAATATGCAAAGTGGCTAGAGGGAAACTTCAGAATGTGCAAAGATGTTTTTATCACAAATTATGTGAGCAGACTGCAGTTCCTCTTTAAGGTTCTGTTAGATGTTACAGCTTCTGCATACCAATGTGTGGATTGGACTTGTGCTTTATTATTTTAGTGTGACTTAATAACTCAAATAAGCATCTATTTTTTGGGTCTTTATATCGGAGTGCTCTTGTTTTTGCTGAACCCGACACAAACATTGGTAGCTGCTTGCAAGCACAATACACCTACAGGCATACCCCACTTTTAAGTACACTATGGGGTTTATTAAAGCTGGAAAGTGCAAAATCAGGCTCACTGCTACATAGAAACCAAAGAGCTTCTAACCCCAGCTTGTTCAATTAAGCTTTGGTAATAAAACCTGGAAGCTCATTGGTTTCTATACAGAAGACAGCCTGATTTTGCACTTTCCATCTTTAGTAAATAAACCCCATTGTGTACTTTAAAAGTGGGTTATACCTGTATAATCTGGCACAGTGGGCTTATTTACTGAGGCAAAGACTAAAATACAAGCTGTAGTAACCCATGACAACCTGTCTGAATTTGCCTTTGTCATTTAACTGGATTCAATGTATTGAAAGTTTATTATTGTTCAGGTATGTCCTTGTATGATATCGGTATATTTTGTAGTGCCTTAAATGTATTGTTTTGTGCTCTAAGTTTGATCCTGTGTGTTTGGTCTACCTAAAGACTTTTGCTTTACTCCAGCTGTATATAAAAACTTTAGCACAGCACTATATAATGACAAAGGTATAGAGCAGTCCTGTTCTTTGAACTGGTGTGATCATTATATACCAGACAAGACTGACTTATTAATTCTGCATTTGAATGTAAATACGGTGCCTTGCGAAAGTATTCGGCCCCTTGAACTTTTCAACCTTTTGCCACATTTCAGGCTTCAAACATAAAGATATAAAATTTTAATTTTTTGTGAAGAATCACCAACAAGTGGGTCACAATTGTGAAATGGAATGAAATCTATTGGATATTTTAAACTTTTTTAGCAAATAAAAAACTGAAAAGTGGTGCGTGCAAAATTATTCGGCCCCTTAACTTACAGTGCAGCAAACTCACTCCAGAAGTTCAGCGAGGATCTCTGAATGATCCAATGTTGTCCTAAATGACTGATGGTGATAAATAGAATCCACCTGTGTGTAATCAAGTCTCTGTATACATGCACCTGCTCTGTGATAGTCTCAGGGTTCTGTTGAAAGCACAGAGAGCATCATGAAGACCAAGAAACACACCAGGCAGGTCCGTAATACATTTGTGGAGAAGTTTAAAGCCGGATTTGGATACAAAAAGATTTCCCAAGTTTTAAACATCCCAAGGAGCACTGTACAAGCGATCATTTTGAAATGGAAGGAGTATCAGACCACTGCAAATCTACCAAGACCTGGCCCTCCCTCTAAACTTTCAGCTCAGACAAGGAGAAGACTGATCAGAGATGCAGCCAAGAGGCCCATGATCACTCTGGATGAACTGCAGAGAACTACAGCTGAGGTGGGAGAGTCTGTCCATAGGACAACAATCAGTCGTACACTGCACAAATCTGGCCTTTATGGAAGAGTGGCAAGAAGAAAGCTATTTCTCAAAGATATCCATAAAAAGTCTTGTCTAAAGTTTGCCACAAGCCACCTGGGAGACACACCAAACATGTGGAAGAAGGTGCTCTGGTCAGATGAAACCAAAATCGAACTTTTTGCCCACAATGCAAACAATATGTTTGGCGTAAAAGCAACACAGCTCATCACCCTCAACACACCATCCCCACTGTCAAACATGGTGGTGGCAGCATCATGGTTTGGGCCTGCTTTTCTTCAGCAGGGACAGGGAAGATGGTTAAAATTGAGGGGAAGATGGATGCAGCCAAATACAGGACCATTCTGGATGAAAACCTGTTGGAGTCTGCAAAAGACCTGAAACTGGGACGGAGATTTATCTTCCAACAAGACAATGATCCCAAACATACAGTAAAATCTACAAAGGAATGTTTCACAAATAAACGTATCCAGGTGTTTTAGAATGGCCAAGTCAAAGTCCAGACCTGAATCCAATTGAGAATCTGTGGAAAGAGCTGAAAACTGCTGTTCACAAACGCTCTCCATCCAACCTCACTGAGCTTGAGCTGTTTTGCTAGGAAGAATGGGCAAGAATTTCAGTCTCTCGATGTGCAAAACTGATAGAGACATACCCCAAGCGACTTGCAGCTGTAATCGCAGCAAAAGGTGGCTCTACAAAGTATTAATGCATTAATAATTTTGCACGCCCCACTTTTCATTTTTTTATTAGTTAAAAAAGTTTCAAAAATCCAATAGATTTCGTTCCACTTCACAATTGTGTCCCACTTGTTGGTGATTCTTCACAAAAAATAAAAATGTTATATCTTTATGTTTGAAGCCTGAAATGTGTCAAAAGGTTGAAAAGTTCAAGGGGGCCGAATACTTTCGCAAGGCACTGTACATATTGGAATAATACAAGTTATTCTGAAGCTGGCAATACGTGCATAGATTTATTTTGCTCAGCCTAAAGAGCATGGATGGATGAATTTTCCTTGTGGGCTATTGTATTCTGACAGCTGACACCTGAGGCTGTCAGAATACCTGAACAGTGGCTGCATCTGAGTGGCTCCTTCAATGAAGGTCGGTGGGCACCCAAATTTTGGGAAGTTGAGCATAAGGAATTTTTATACCTGTTGTCTTCACCCTAGTCTCAGTAATATAGTTGACTCTGAACTGAAATAACACATTCCATTTATAACTATTGATGTTTTATAGGGAGAAAGGGGACTACCCGGAGAAGTTGGGGTACCTGGAAACCATGGCAATGAAGGCGGCATGGGATTTCCAGGAGCCAAAGGAGAGCCGGGAACAAAAGGCCAACCGGTGAGAATTACTTATGCTTATAGTGTGACGTTTGTTAAAAAAAAAAAAAAAAATCATTACAAATGGGTTCATGCCAGATTCATGTTTAATGAATCTGTAGGCTTACCTATGAAAGATATATTTCTTTCCATACATCAGGGGATACCAAGCCATAGTGTGTTATAGACACTGGCACGCCCTAAGGTCAAGAAGTGCACTCCCTATATAACCCCTCCCACTACTGGCAGTACCTCCGTTTTTTTGCCAGTGTCTAAGGTGTTGGTCACGAGTAAAGATGTGCTGTGCTGAGCTCCACTGGAGCAATCCTTGCTGGGGCTAGCCATGCTGACTGGATCCATACAAAGTGTCCTTTTTTGGGCCAAATTGAATGGTACCCGGGCCTCGTATCCGAAGAAACAAGGTTTTGCCTGTGAATGCTCTCTAAAAATAGCTGAACCCTGGGATCCAGTACTTTTTGGGAGTGAGGCCATAAAGTTTTTACTGGCAAGGTGCTGCTGCAGGTTAAGGATTGTGGGTTTCCTCAAGGTTCCCTTGCTCCTGAAGGTTTAACGGAACCCACCGTGAAGGGTGAAAATTGGGTCTGTTTACCGCAGGAAACCATGCGGCGGGAATGGTAAGTGGAGTTTTCTGAGAAATGTTTTGAATTTTCTTATGAATGTCTCCTTTAATAATAATGTTATCATGCCTATGTGTCACCACTGGGGGCTGTATTGAGCGCTCACCACTTCATGCTGGAAACAGGGCTGTGTCAGGAGCCAAATACTTTCTCCTTTCCTCCGGCCAATGCAGCAGAGCCTCCGATAAACCTAAGGGGGGATTTGTCTCCCCACCCTGATGCCCCCCTATGCTGGAATTCCCCCTCTTGTGGAGGGAAAAGCCCGGATTCATTTAAAAAACAAACAAACAAAAAACAGAAAACGCAGTGGCCGCCCGGCGGCTTTTGTAAACCCCCCACCGCCATGCTCACTCTAGGTCCGAGGGTACCTGTAGTCTGCCGCTCGCGTGGGAAAATCCATTTTATTTTTAAAACGGAGATGGAGCCTTAGGCAACGCGGGGGTGGGGCCAAGGGCATCGGCGTTCTCCAACGCTAGGTGCACATAGAGGCAAGCTTTTAAAAGCACACTGTGTACTGCTGCTGGCTGTGGAGGTGGCATTTTTCAGGTTTGGTGACACAGGCATTTTTCCTTTTGACTCTTTGTTACTGCTTCAGGCTGTATAGCAGCAGTATTTTTCTGGACTATAGTCCTAGCAGTGTATGCATTCCTTCTGGTAGCACCTCTGCTTTGTGGATCAGGCTATGAGTGGAAGGGGGACAAGGAACTCCTCAAAGGGTTCTAAGGGAATGAAAAGAAAGAAGAAAATGTCATCCTCCTCTGACAGTGATGTGGCCAGTCAGAGTGAGCCATCAGGGGAGACTGTTGTTGCAGCAGCGCTGGACACTTCAGTCCCTATATATCGGACAGGAGGTTTTTTCCTCTACAATTTCAAGTTTGGAACAGAAGATTGATTCTATGATCACTTTCCATAGTGGATCCAAGCATAACAGATCCCCATCCATTGCTCAGGACCCTCATCCTGATGTTTAAGGGGCGGGGGATCAGGAAGTTCTTCCCAAAGATCAGGAAGACGCTGATATCTTCTCTTCCGAGGATCCTAATATAGAGGGTGTAGTCTCACAAGACAGTTTGTTGGTACATTCCCTTACAAAGTTGGTTTGCTCAACCCTTTTGCTGCCTGTAACGCAGTCTATTGATGAGCTCACCTCTGGTTTGGGATCACTAAAGCCTCCCCCATCTGGGGATGCTTTTCCTATCCATTCATGGCTAAAAAAGCTGATGTATTCTGAATGGGAACACCCAGATAAGCAGTTTTTTCCTCCAAAAAAATGTTCTACACTTTATCCTATGGAGGAGGAATTCTATAAGGAATGAAGGGTTCCAGCAAACGATGCTGTATTCTCCTCGGTAAATAAAAATCTCACTTGTCCGGTAGACAATGCACAAATGCTAAAGGATCCAACAGATAAAAAGTTGTAATTTCTTTTTAAGAACATTCCTCTGGCAAGTTCAGTAGTGCAGCCGGCTCTTGCAGCAATTGGAGTGTCTCAGTCCATAAAGGACCAGTTTGTAGAGATACTTAAGATTATTCCTGATCAGCAGGCCCAGCAATGGATACGCTATGTTTTACAGTGGATGTTATGAAGGATTCAATTCTTCAAGCCTCACGGCTTATGCTAGAACTGGTACACGCAGAGTCTTATGGTTGAAAAGTTGGTCAGCCGAAGAGCCGTGTTAGAAGCTCTTGGCCAGTTTCCCATTTCATGGTGAACTGTTATTTGGAGATGATTTAGATAAATATATCCAAAGTATTTCTAATGGGAAAAGTTCTCTTTTACCAGTAAAAAAAAAAGTTTAAGCATTTCTCCTTTAAACGTGCATCTTCTCCAGCGCCGGAAGCATCTGCCTCTAGGCATTCGCGATGGCCTCCACCGTCGAGCTCAAGAGGAAGACTTTAGGGGCAGTCCCAGGGCCAAAAGAGGACTTGGGACAGATAGCCTGCAAAACAAAATACTAAAGCCTCACTATGAAGGGGCTCCCCCACTCGCTCGGGTGGGAGGAAGGCTTCTGCAATTTTCAGAGATCTGGCAGGAACAATGTCAAGACAGATGGGTGGCTTCCTCAATTTCTCTAGGTTACAAACTAGAATTCCGAGAATTCCCGTCTCATTTTCTAAGCTCAAATGTTCCCATAGATCCAGGGAAAAGGAAGTCCCTCTTTCTAGCTCTGGATCATCTCTTATCCCAGAAGGTGATATCAGAGGTTCCCACAGAGGAGCAGAGTTCAGGGTTTTATTCAAACTTTTTCACGGTTCCAAAATCGAACGGGGAGGTAAGACCCATTCTAGATCTCAAAGATCTGAACCGGCACACAGCCTCCCTAGCGGTAATCCTGAGTCTGGCTTGGGTTGGGAATTTACTAGCAGGAGCGGTAACCCCGATCCAGATTCGGGATCGCACCGCTGGATACAGGGGAGGACACAGTGAGACTTACTTACCTTGTCCCCTGGATCCAGCGATGTCCTCCGCGCTGTGTGATCGAGGTGTCCTCCGCTCCATTCACAGTGTCGAATGCCGCCGAGCTCCGTTCCCTGCGACGTTACGGCGCACGGGACCGGAGAACGGCGGCAAATTCAAAAAAGTATAAACACACAAAACACAGCACTGTAATCTTACAGATTACAGTACTGTATTAAAAAATACACACCCCCTTTGTCCCTTTATATTATAAATACAGTTTTTTCTGCCTGGAATTTGGAGATTGTCCATAGCAACCAAAAAGTGTCCCTTTTTCAGTGTTTTAGGATTTGATTACATTATTGAATAATTTTTATTATTCTTTATTATATTATAAACTTTATCATACCCGGGATGTCTGTTAGACTCTGGTTTGAAGAGATTTAAGAGCGTTAGTCCTAAGAATTACAGGACTACATAATAAAACGCCAGATTTCCATGCAAAATAATTGTACCGCTTTCAGCACCTAATTCCAGACTGAATCATACCGCCAGGGACGTTAAATATCCGGTCCTTTCACATGGAGTCAATCCAATCGGTTGTCTCCATTTTGCAAGGAGGGGAATTTTTGGCATCGAACGGAATCAAGGATGCATATCTCCACGTGCCGATATTTCCTGCTCATCAGAAATTTCTATGCTTCGAGGTAGAAAATTGTCATTTTCAGTTTGTGGCTCTGCTGTTCGGTCTAGCCACTGCACTACGTGTGTTCACAAAGATCCTCACACCTCCTTTAGCCAGGTTAAGGGCTCAGGGTATAACTGTCCTAGCCTATCTAGACAATCTGCTTTTAGTAAATCATTCAGTCACCGGTCTAAATCAAAGTTTAATCTCAGCTGTAAGCTACCTAGAATTCCTAGGCTGGATTCTCCACCTAGAAAAATCCTCCTTAAAACCATCATGGAGATTACAGTACTTGGGGCTGATCATGGATACCGTTTAAAAGAAGGTATTCTTACCCCAGGCAAGAGTCAGCTCCATAAAGGAACTGATTCAACTTGTCAAAACAAAGAGAAATCCTTCCATTCGTCTGTGCATGAAACTGTTAGGAAAGATGGTGGCCTCTTTTGAGGCTGCCCCTTATGCGCAGTTTCATTCAAGACTGCTATAAAATGCCATTCTGTCAGCCTGGAACAAGAAGGTCCAGGCTTTGTACTTTCCAATGCACTTATCCCCCGAGGTGTGTCAGAGCCTCAATTGGTGGTTGATATCCAGCAATCTCCAAAAGGGGAAATCCTTTCTACCAGTATCCTGGAAAGTGGTAACAACGGATGCCAGCCTTCTAGGCTGGGGAGCAGTCTTGGAAGAAGCATCTGTCCAGGGGAAATGGTCCAAGTCAGAAAGGACCTTGTCCATCAACATTCTAGAAATTCAGGCAGTACATCTGGCCCTAGAGTCCTGGACACTCAGGCTACGGAATTGCCCTGTCAGGATTAAATCCGACACTACCACGGCTGTGGCCTACATCAATCACCAAGGGGGCACGAGAAGTCGTGCAGCCCAAAAACAGGTGAATCATGTTCTAGCTTGGGCAGAAAGCAACATTCCTTGCCTATTAGCGATTTTTATTCCATGGATAGAAAATTAGGTGGCCAACAATTGTTTGCCGGAGAATGGTCCCTTTACCCTGACATTTTTCTGTCTATGTCAAAAAGGGGGTGTTCCAGACGTGGATCTGTTTGCGTCCAAATCCAACAACGAAGTCGACGACTTTGTGTCAAGGACGAGGGATCCGCTAGTGTGCGGAACAGAGGCCTTGGTCTTTACGTGGGATCAGTTTTCACTGATCTATGCATTTCCTCCGCAGGAACAGAATGAGGTGATTCTGGTGGCTTCAGCGTGGCCCAGAAAATCTTGGTTTGCAGAGATCATAAAGATGGCAGTAAGGGACCCTTGAACCCTACCGCTATGGCCAGACCTTCTCGCACAAGATCCGGTATTCCATCCTACCTTACAAACGCTAAATTTAACGGTTTGGCTATTGAAACCCACATTCTAAAGGACCGTGGGTTATCTCCTTTAGTAGTGTCTACTTTGGTTTATGCTAGGAAGCCGGCCTCCAGAGTCATTTGCTATAGAGTCTGGAAGGCATGTCTCCTGGTTGTTCGCTACTTGAGGGTAGGGACCGATGTGAGTGTGCAATGTACAGGGATGGGGACAATTGTAGACACTCACTCAGGTTGAACTGGATGGACTGGTGTCTTTATTCAACCTTACTAACTATGTAACTATGGTGTGGATCCATGGGTTGGCACCCCAGGAAGTACGTCATAGGTAGGATCCTTGAATTCCTGCAAATGAGATTGGAAATTAAGCTGGCTTTGAGTACTATCAAGGGCCACGTCTCTGAGTTATCAGTATTCTTTTAATGGCCTCTTGCTTCTCACTCTCTGGTATGTAGTTTTATTCAGGGGGTAACGCGGATTAATCCCCATTTTATGGCACTCCTGAATCCTTAGGATTTGAATTTAGTCCTGGCAGCTTTACAGAAACCGCCTTTTGAGCCTATATGGGAAATTCCCTTGGTCCTTTTGACAAGAAAAATAAACTTTTTGGTTGCCATATCCTCTGCCATAAGGGTATCGGAACTGCCGGCTCTGTCTTGTAAAGAGCCATATTTGATCATGCATAAGGATAAGGTGATATTGCGGCCTCATCCTGAATTCCTACCGAAGGTGGTGACAGGTTTTCATTTGAACCAGGATATTATTCTGCCTTCTTTTTTCCCAGAGCCTCGATCTAGGGAAGAGAAGGCATTACATTCCCTTGATGTAGTGAGAGCGGTCAAGGTCTATTTAAAGGAGACCACTCAGATTTGCAAAACAGATGTTTTGTTTGTACTGCCTGAAGGTCCTAAAAGAGGACAGGCAGCGTCAAAATCTACTATTTTCAAATGGATTTGTCAAGTGATTGTACAAGCTTATGGTCTAAAGAAGAAAATTCCTCCTTTTCATGTTAAAGCACACTCCATCACGGTTGTTGGGGCCTCTTGGGCGGTGCATCACCAGGCTTCTATGGCTCAGATCTGCAAGGCTGCAACTTGGTCTTCAGTCCATACATTTACCAGATTCTATCAAATCAATGTAAAAGGTCATGAAGATATTGCCTTTGGGCGTAGTGTACTGCAGGCTGCAGTATAAGTCCTCTAGCCTCTTAATGCCCTACCTTTTTTGTTTTGTCTCCCTCCCTTCAGTTGCCATTGCCACTGGACATCCCACATAGTAACTACTATGGCTCTGTGTCCCCTGATGTATTATTATTATTCAGGTTTTATTATTATTCAGGTTTTATATAGCGCCAACAGTTTGTGCAGCGCTTTACAACATGAGGGCAGACATTACAGCTACATTACAATTTGGTACAAGAGGAATCAGAGGGCCCTGCTCGTTAGAGCTTACAATCAATGTACAAAGTATGAAATGAAAACAGGATTTTTAAAACGACTTACCTGTAAATTCCGTTTCTTTGAAGTACATCAGGGGACACGGAGGTCCCTCCCTTCTATGGTATACACGTATATTGCTTGGCTACAAAACTGAGGTACTCCCAGTAGTGGCAGGGATTATATCTGGAGTGCCTGAAAAGTGTGGCATGGATTTGTATTCAGCCCCCCTGAGTCAATACTTTGTAGAACCACGTTTCACTGAAATTACACCTGCAAGTCTTTTTGGCTATATATCCACCAGCTTTGCACATTAAGGACACTTTCACACTGTGCGGCGTCAGCGGTAAAACATCGCTATTTTTAGTTGCGTTTTACTGTCCTTTTGCAGTGCTTTTCGGCCGCTAGCAAGGTGTTTTTAACCCCCGCTAACAGTTGAAAAAGTGATTAATTTCAATGGGCAGGGTCGCATTAGGAGTGGTATATACACCGGTCCTACAGCGCCTCAAAGATGCTGATTGCAGGATTTTTTTGAGTGTCCTGCCAGCACACTGCTCCAGCGGGAAAGCCCTTGGGCTTTCACATTGGAGTGAAAGTAGAGGCGATTTGCAGGCACTGTTTTTAGCGCTATAGTGCCTGAAAGCGCCTCAGTGTGAAAGGAGTCTTAGAGAAATACATTTTTCACTCATTTTTCTTTGTAAAATAGCTCAAGCTCTGTCAGAGAGTGTCTGTGAACAGCAATTTTCAAGTCTTGTCACAGATTCTCAATTGGATTTAGGCCTGGACTTTGACTGGGCCATTCTAACACATAATTATGCTTTGGTCTATTCTAAACCATTCCATTGTAGTTTTGGCTGTATGTTTAGGGTCGTTGTCCTGCTGGAAGCTGAACCTCTGCTCCAGTCCCTGTTTGTGCTGAAGCAAAGCATCCCCACAACATGATGCTGCCACCACGATGTTTCATGGTGGGGGTGGTGTTCAGGGTTATGTGCAGTGTTCGTTTTCTGCCACACATAGCGTTTTTCTTTTAGGCCAAAAAGTAAAATTTTTGGTCTTATTTGACCAGAGCACCTTCTTCCGCATTTTTGCTCTTTCCACGGTTTGCTGTGTCCCCCACATGGCTTCTCACAAACTGAACCTCTTATGGCTTTCTTCTTGCCACTCTTTCATAAAGGCCAGATTTGTGGAGTACACAACTAATAGTAGTCCTGCGGACAGATTCTCCCACCTGAGCTGTGGCTCTTTGCAAGTCCTCCAGAGTTACCATGGGCCTCTTGGCTGCTTTTCTGATTAATGCTCTGGGTGGACGGCTATGTCTTGGTAGGTTTGCAGTTGTGCTGTACTTTTTCCATTTTTGGATGATGGATTGAACAATGCTCAGTGAGATATTCAAAGCTTGGGATATTTTTTTATAACCTAACCCTGCTTTAAAGAGGAAGTAAACCCATATGTGTTTTAATTCCTCTCTTGTTCCCTGCAAGGTAAAAGCATAATGCATACTAGCCCATTATGTGCCACTTACCTGTAAATGAAGTCCCCGATGTCCCTACTGGTGGCCGTGTCCATCTTCACTCCTCTTCCTTCCAGGGCTGTGGACTCCGGCTCGTTGACTGGCCGGAGTCGCGAGCCGACGGTCACAGCACAGGCTCTGTAGAAACAACACGATCGAGCCCCGATGACGTCCGCGCAAGCTTTTATGACAAATATCTCCTAAACTGTACAGGTTTAGGAATCATTTCCAGTACCTACAGGTAAGCCGTATTATAGGCTGACCTGTATGTAAAAGTGATACGTAAGGGTTTACAACCACTTTAAACTTCTCCACAACTTTATCCCTGACCTTTCCAGTGTGTTCCTTGGCCTTCATGATGCTGTTTGTTCACTAAGGTTCTCTAACAAAACCTCAGAGGGCTTCACAGAAAAGCTGTATTTATACAGAGATTAAATTACATACAGGTGGATTCTATTTACTAATTAGGTGACTTCTGAAGGCAATTGGTTCCACTAGATTTTAGGTGTGGGTATCAGGATAAAGGGGGCTGAATACAAATGCACACTATACAAATGCACACCACACTTTTCAGATATTTATTTGTAAAAAAAAAATTTAAAACCCATTTATCATTTTCCTTCCACTTCACAATTATATATTACTTAGTGTTGGTGTAACGGATAAAATCCGAATAAAATCCGAATAAAATACATTTCCCTTTTTGATTGTAACATGACAAAATGTGGAAAATGTCTAGGTGTATGATTACTTTCTTTAAGGCTCTGTACCTATAGAGTTCAGTTGCATGGTATTATGTGCAAAGAGACTCTAGCCTCAATTCTCAAAGCTAAATGGCAGATGAGGTTCAATATTGAGAAATGTAAAGTTATGCACTTGGGTGCCAAAAACAAACATGCAAATCACACATTGGGAGGGGTTTCCCTGTAAGAATCTGTGATGAAAAGAGGGGTGCTTGTAGATCAGACTTGGCAATAACATGCCATGCCAAGCCACAGCTAACAAAGATAGCAAAAAACGGCCATGCAATCATGGGTTGCAGGAAAGAAATTTGCTTGATTCCCTCATCAACACAGACAGGGGACAGTGTTGACAGGGGAATCCCTTCCGTCAAGCCATTGTATTCTCCTGGCAGGGGAAGATGCCCCTGGGAAAAGACCATGATTATTGCTTGCTATGTTAAATGTGGCAGGCTGGTTGTACCCAAGTTGATTGATCAATCAACTTGAGTACATTCAGCCTGCCCATACATGGTTCGGACCATCTATGCCCTGCCTTATTCACCCTGGGGAAGAGGTGCTTGAAGGGGATATGATTACAATGTACAAATATATCAAAGGTGACTTCAGTAACTGTAATAAATGGTTTATTCTAAGGTCTCTGAAGAAGATGCATGACCACGAATAGCGGTTAGAAGAAAGGAGGCTTAAAGGCTCACTCCGCCTTTTGTGACATGTTGAATGTTACACTTGCTTATAAGGCTTGTTGCAGAACTACAAGTCCCATGAGGCATAGCAAGACTGACAGCCACAAGCATGACACCCAGAGGTAGAAGCATGATGGACTTATAGTTTTGCAATAGCTGGAGGTCCGCTAATTGCATATCCCTGATATAAGGTGTAACATGTTGCTAAGCAAACACTGTCACTTTTGAAATCCGTGCATCTGTGCGGGGCTTTGCTTACATAGCCATGTAATTTGTTCACAGAGGTCTGTGAATGACTGAAATACAAGTCCCAACTTCCACTGTGCCAGCTAGACTTGTAGTTCTCAAGATAACACCAGTGCGGTAATCACCATTATCATTGTCCACTGGCACTGCTTCCAGCTCTCAAACTTAAAGAGGAGCTGCACAAAAAAAAAAAATATTAAAAGCCAGCAGCTACTAATATTGCAGCTGCTGACTTTTAATAATATCACACTTACCTGTCCCAGGTTCCAGCGATGTCGGCGGCAGATGACGAGCGATCGCTCGTCTCGCTGCAGCCACCGCCGCCATCCTCTGTCAGGGAATCGGGAAGTGAAGCAAGAGGGCTTCACTGCTCGGTTCCCTACTGCGCATGCGCGAGTCGCGCTGCGCTGGTTCCCCGCTGTGTCTCTGGGAACTGTGTGTTTCCCAGAACACAACGGGGGGCGGAGCCATGCGGCGGTGGGCGGAGCCATGCGGCGGTCTGGCCGGAAGTGGGTGCAGTTACCTGGATTATCCAGGTAACTGCACCCCCCTCCCCCCCGAAAGGTGCCGATTGTGGCACCGGAGGGGGGAGGGATAATACTAGCGGAACTTCCCCTTTAGGGTGAAGAACCGCTTTAAAGCCTGCATATATTTTTTTTCCCTGAAAAAAATTTACACTTTTATTTATTTTTTTACAGATCGACTTCACATTTAACTTTAGATTGTGGAAAGGGTTCTTTACTATTAGCATTAAAAATGTGTTACTCCCTCCCCCAGAAAGTGGTACTAGCGAATGTTGACAACTTGTCTTCCCTGGAAAGCAGAATATACTTTATATTTTTTCAAACTTCAAAAAATAGACACTATGTAACTATGATTCCCAAGGGTTCCCTTCAGTCTTGATCGGTCAGATGGTGGACCTCAAAGATGCAGAGCAGACTTGATGATGTCAGTGACACTTTCTTTCACCATTACAGAGTGAGTGCAGGACACCGAGGGGGCGCCCCCTGCATGCACAGTCTGTCCTCAGCCTTCCGGATTACTGCTGGGTGCCATTCAACCCTATAGACCAGGGGGTCTCCAAACTTTCTAAACAAAGGGCCAGTGTATATTCCTTCAGACTTTTTAGGGGGGCCAGATAGCAGGAGTGGATATTGTTCTGGCATCAGTGGGAGTAAGCATCACCACATTTGGTATTAGTTGGAGGAATAGTGCCCCTTCGTTGTTCTCGTTGCGAGGAATGGAACCCCATTGTTGATGTCAATTGACAGAATACCAGTTTAGAGACCACTGCAATAGACTGAGGACATTTTGGGATAAAAATGGAGTACTGCAATAGACAGCGCTAAAATGAAAATAGAGTTTTGAAGCTTGGGCGGTTTTTATTTGTTTCATTTTTTTATTTTATTAATATAAATCAACACACAATCTGATCTCTTCATAAACTTAAAGTGGCGTTCCGCCCACCCCCCCCCCCCCCCACCCCCAAAAAAATGTAATTAATGTGCATGAAATACATTTAAAAAAAAATTGGAGATTTTTTTTTTTTTTTATGCCTGTTGCTATGTGGTCCCTCGAAATCTTCCTCCTTCATCACCTCAGCTCCTGACATCACTTCACTCGCTACTGCTCCTGGGAGATGTGTGTCATCATTTCCCAGGAGACATTGGGCAGCACCGAGGGCTAGGTTGCCATAATAATGGGGCGGGCACTTTTCCGATGACGCCGCCCGTTGTTATGGTAACCTGTATACTTTCCAGTGCCGCTACGGCGCATTACTGTGCATGTGTGCGAGAATGGGGTGGTGCATGCTGGTCGCTCAGCTGCACCGTATCCCGGAACTAAATGCTTCTGGGCTTCACATGCCCACAAGCAAAATGAAAACACTGTTATCAAAGTTCTTTTTACCGATGAAACCAGACATCGAGGGACAAATTTTACAGAAGACGTGAGTGTTACAATGCCAGCAATTAATTACATACGTTTATTTCGGCTATTAAACGTGACATCGGGGGATGAATTCATCCAAAAACATGAGTATTAAATAATAATGTCATTAACTAATGAAATGTTTTTGTTTCTTAATTAGTAACTCCACTTTAATAAATGCCATTGTGATTGCACAGAGGAATGTGCCTAAGGTGTGATAACAAAACAGCCAGGTTCAATCAAACTGATGTTTTTTGAGCACTTTGTACATTTAGTCAATCAAAAAGAAATGTGTGCCACAGTTAACCAGATAACAGAACAATGACATTTTCTGACCTAAAATCACACTGCTTAGTCACTGATGCTCTTATGTTCCATGACGAACACCAACTTTTTTTCAGTGTAATGGATAATCTGCTCAAGTGCTTACAAGATTAAACTACAGAAACAGGCTTTGAGTGTCTAGTGGGTTTGTTTTATGTGCTCTTTTGTTGCCAATTATGTGTCCTTATTTATTAAGACCACCTACATTCTGTCCTAATTGTGCTTTTCAGGGGGACCCTGGAGAGACTGGATTCCCTGGCATAGCTGGCCTGTTTGGACCAAAGGTATCCAATATGTGATCTCTGGCATTTCTCTTCAATCTGCTAAAACAGCCATCCTTGTGCACTCCTTATAGAACATTTTTGGCCCTAGGCATCCCCAACATAACTGTAGTTTATCGACAATATTATACTTTTTCTGATGACGCAAACAAGTAAGCTTCCAAATGTGTCAGGACTTTGTGGTTAGTCGGGTGGTTGGCAGCTTTGCCTGCTGGTAATTGTGGGTTTTGATGTACAAGTGGGCAGTAGAGGAGTCTGTGGGCACTGCATGCCAAGGATCGGGTACCGTAACCAATTAATTTGTACTTTTATAATCCCTACAGGGACCTCCAGGTGACATTGGATATAAGGGCATTCAGGGACCGAAAGGACCTCCTGGCTTAATGGTGAGTCATTTCCAGCAATCAGATCAGCTGTTCTGGCACATAATTCACAATTAAAGGATTTATCCAATCTGGTTGATTGCTGATTGTGCTGTTTTCTTTCTAAATTTCAAACTGCCCTAGAAAAATATACACACATAGAAGACATTGATAAATAGATAAGGAATGTCCGAGACAGGCGAGGCTGGTCGCAGGCTCTTATACTTGTTTCAGATCTATGACTGAGCGCGGTCTTGTGGGAATGTTTTAAGGTCTTTATCTACCAGTTTTTTCTGGGCAGGAGAAATGTGGTTATGGTAAATACAAGCAACTTGACATGACTGCTCTACAGTCTTAAAGTGATACTAAAGGTTCATTAAAAAAAATTATATTAACAAACATGTTGTACTTGCATAGTTTTGCATAGAGCAGCCCTGATCCCCAGGTCCCCCTTCGGCACTCCTGGTTCGCCCCTTCTGCTAAGTGTCCCCAGAGCAAGCTGCTTGCTATTGGGACATTCTTGTGTGCTTGTTCCCAAAGTGAGGAGGAAGAAACTCAGGACAGCAACTGTTCTTGTGCACATTGCTGGATCGGGATAGGGGGTTTTGGATTAGTAAGTGCGGGGGGAGGGATCTGCACACTGGAGGTTTTCTCTTCATGCATAGAAGGGAAAAAACCTTCAGCCTTTACAACCACTTTAAATTTATTTTGCACTTTTTAAATTAAGGGCTCACTCACACCAGCCCACCTGAATTAAAACTCCAGATAACGGAGTGAAGATGTGAAGGGTTTTCTTTTTTTTTCCTTTTTCTTTTTTTAACTTTATTGAAATATCGTAAAATGACATTTCAATCGTCTGTATGCACCATAATGTGTTGCATGTGGTGTTGTCCAAACTTTTTTTTTTAAATCATGCACCTCAAGGCAGTATTATTGTGTGGGCAGGGCAAACTGAAAACAAATGTTTTCTATGTGTCCTTGCTTTGAGCCTTCATTGACCTATGCAGATCAAGGAGGCTCAGCAGATATGGTGTGCATAAGCTCTAACCCAGGTTGAAGGATCATTACACCCAAAATTTTATATTTCAGTTTTTTGTTTGATGCTATACAGGAGACTCCCTTGTGCTAAATTCCAGGTCTGCACACGTTGTGGGTATTGTAAAGGGTTCCCACTCTCCCTCCCTAATTTATTTTCTGGAACATATAATAGGTGGAACTGGAACACACAGAGGTGGGCAGAAACAACTAAACTTCGAGGTGGATAGTAACAGAAAGTTATGGCAGGGAAGTCTCCCTGTTGGAGCAACATATTGTTTGTAATGAGTCTTGTACTTTTGCATTGGGAGAAGTCTTGATAAAGCACAACCACTTTGTATTGGGAAAAAGTCGGAAGCAGAGCCTGTGTATGTAATGAGCAAATATGGCTACCATCATGTATGTGTATAATTGCACATTATATACAGTATAAAATTTAGGTAAAAACATTTAGGCTACATACACACTGGGCATCTGGCCTGACTGTGTCCAATTTTGGCATTTTCTCGGTATAGGTGAAGTCCCACTGCAGCCTATCAAAGTCTACAACGGGCTAAAATACACTGCAGCAAGACACTATACTGAATGGTACTTGCGCTTAGGGAAAGTATGCTCACAACGCAAGTACTCTGCATTCCAGGCATATTTGCCTGTATGCATAAGGACCTAAACCTGAGTACCACTCCATATAGTATCCAGCTGCAGTATATTTCAGCCTGTTCTAGGAAGCTGTACCTTTGCCTCCCACATTCACGCAAATGCCAGGATTAGAAGCAAAGCCAAGCTCCCAATGTGCATGTGGCGTAACCTATATTAGTTATATCATTTACATCAAGCAGATCTCTTGTATATCCCAGTCAAAACATTAAAAAGACTCGCACTTTTTTTTTAAAGTGGCAAGGCTTGACTGCTGCTGTGGAATCTACCTTTAGCCAATTGCCGATTGGCAGCTCTGTGTTGTTGTACGCACATGGCATGTTAGGAAACAACCCCGCAGCAAGTCTATGTTTGTCTGAGATAGCCAGACTGCACTCAATTTTTCTAGTGTAATCTAGTTTTATGCTGGTATTTAAATGCGATTGTATCTCTTACAAAAAACACAAAACTTGCTTGATAAGTAACGTATGTATCTGGAAGTAGTGTTTGTTTTATAGTTCTGTTTAATGGTGTACTAATTCATATTTTGTTTCCCTTTACCTAAGGGTAATGAGGGAGTCATAGGACCAAAGGGAATCGTAGGACCCACAGGAAACCCAGTAAGTTTTTTTTCTAAATGCATTATCTATAATTTTAAGTTAACCTGTTCTTTAACCTGAAATTGGAAATCTGACAGGGGATAACCCTCCTTTCCAAAATTAAATGAAATCAAGTTTTGCCTATAGTTCTTTAAAGTTGACTTTGATGCAGTTGGCCAGTGTGAACATGTATTGCAATATATGCAAACCAAGAAACACAGTTTCTTTCTCATACATCACGGGACACAGAGTCTCAGTAATTACTGATGGGTTATGGGGTATCACTAGGTGATTGTACACTGGCACACCCTAGACAGGAAGTTCAATCCCCCATATAACCCCTCCCCTTACTTACTGGAGGTACCTCAGTTTTTTTGCCTATTGTCTTAGGTGTTTGTCACAAGTAAAGATGTGCTGTGCTGAGCTTTGCTGGAATATTCTCACTGGGGCTACCCATGCAACCGGATCCCTTCAAGGTGTCTTTTCCAGGCCGAATTGGATGGTACCCAGTCTTCGTATCCGCAGAAACAAGGTTTTACCTTTTAACACTTCTCTTTTTAGAGAGCTGGACCCCGGGACCCAGTATTTGTTTTTTTTCAGCCCTATTCCTGGCAGGGTGCTTTACAGGCCCTGAACTGCGGATCCCCCATATTCATGGGGATCCCAGTCTCTGAAGGTTTTTTCCTAAACAGAGCCCCCCCCCCCCCCCCCATGAGCAGTGAAGATTGAGTCTTTTACACAGAATCCTGCAGCTGGATAAGGTAAGGGAGACTCCTCAAGGATTTTTCTAATTCTAGTAGGTTTTCTCCTTTAAAGTAAATGTATGCTATGCCTAAAGTAACCACCGGGGGCTGCCAAGAGCACATACCTTTCATGCCTGTTCTGTCTGCTTGGTATCCATGCTCTATGCTCCTCCAGCCATGCTCCAGGTAGGATGAAGGTAAGGGTTTTTTTTCCTTCTGGGACTCTCCCTCCATGGATTAGGGGACTGAGGCCTGGGCAGAGAGCAGTAGCATACCGCACCACCCACCGCCGTCAGCCGCCATTACATCGGCTTCACATCCACTGGCCCTCCTCTCTCCTCCGTCGTAGCCTCCCCCCCATGTTTGCCACAGGAATGAGAGCCTCGGCTCACGTGGGAAACGCTATTTTTTGTAAAAACGAGGGGGGGGGGGGTGGAAGTGGTCGGAGGAGGGGGGGCGGAGTGCTAGGCACTTAAAGTGCACTCTTTTTCAGGTGCACACAGCCTATGGAGGGACACAGAGCTGACAGGCGCATTTGAGTGTGGGACACAGGCAGCATTTACTTAATCACCAGTCTTGGTAGCAGCGGCAGTTGCTGAACTACAGTGCTCATCAGTCAGTGCATTTTTTTGTGGTACCTCTATCATTTGTTGCTTTGCACTATGGGTAGAAGAGGTACAAACACCACCAAAGAGTAGGGGCTCAAAGGGTCCCCTTCAGGCTCTGAGGATCCACACCCCCTGCAGCTACCCCCCCCCCCCCCCCCGCAGGACCCAGGGAGGCTGGCCAGGGTGAGCTGTCTGGGTCAGGGGTTGCAACTGCTTCTGGCACTTCAGCCCCTGTATACATTACACAGGAGGTTTTTTCCTCAACCATAAATGGATTAGAGGAAAGATTAGTGGCCTTAATCGCATTTTCAAAATGCCCTAGGTCCCCCTCTGCCACCCAGGACCCTCAAACTGAGGAACTCTGGGATAAAGGAGAGGATTGGGATGAGACTGATGATTCCACTTCTGAGGAATCTAGTGGAGAGGGGCGCTCTTCAGCTTCTCAGGATGAGAAGATGTTGGTGCAAATTCTTGCTGGATTGGTCCGGTCCACATTTAAGTTACCCGTACCTGAGTCAATTAAAGAACCCACTTCTTGTTTGGGTTCACTGAAGCCTCCTCAAACCGCACATGTCTTTCCTGTTCATAGTTTACTGGAAAAGCTTATCTATTCTGAGTGGGATCACCCAGATGAAAACTTTTTAGGAGGAAAAAAAAATGTTTAACACTTTAACCTATGGAGGAAAAATTTACTAAGATGTGGGGTATACCGGCGGTTAATGCCGCCATATCCTCCGTAAATAAAAGCCTGACTTGTCCTGTTGACAACGCTCAGATGCTTAGTGATCCAACTGATAAAAAAATCGGAATTCCTATTAAAAAACGTTTTCTCCTTGGCAAGTTCAGTAGCTCGACCTGCAGTGGCAGCAATTGGAGTCTGCCAATATTTAAGAGACCATGTTAAACAGGTGCTCAGTTTTACCTGTACAGCAAGCTCGGGAGTTGGCCAACCTACCAGCGGCTTTGTGTCTTGCTGTTGATGCTATCAGAGATTCTATCCTCCAGACCTCTCGCCTTATGCTTGGGTTGGTACATATGCGTAGAATCTTATGGTTGAAAAATTGGTCAGCCGAATCACCATGTAAGAAACTCCTGGCTGGATTTCCTTTTCATGGTGCAAGACTGTTTGGAGAGGATTTGGACAATTATATCCATAGGATCTCTAGTGGGAAAAGTACCCTTTTACCAGTCAAGAAAAGGAGTAAACGTCCCTCCTTTAAACAGGCTCTTTCTCCAGTGTGGGGGGCATCAGCCTCCAGGCAGACACGACGGTCTCCTCCATCAGGCTCAAAGGTTAAAACTCAGAGTCAACCCATGGGACAAAAGAAGTCCTGGGGGAGAAGGTCTTCAAAACAAAACGCTAAGGCCTCCTCCGCCCCCGCTCGCTCGAGTGGTGGAAAGACTGCTAATGCTCTCAGGGCTCTGGCAGGATCAATTTCGGGACAGATGGGTGGGGTCTCCACAATAACTCTAGATTACATCCTAGAATTGCGAGAATTCCCTTCTCCTCGTTTCCTGAGATCAAATGTACCCAGAGAAAAAGAAGTCTCTCTTGCTAGCGTTGGAGCAACTATTGTCGCAAAGGGTTATCATGGTAGTTCCCACGAAAGAGCAGGAATTTGAGTTTTATTAAAACCTTTTCACGGTACCAAAACCAAAATGGATATGTCAGACCCATTCTAGATCTCAAAGATCTAAATATATTTCTAAAAGTACGGTCCTTCGGCATGGAATGAATCCGGTTGGTAGTCTCCATCCTACAAGGTGGAGAACTTCTGCCGTCAATAGACATCAAGGATGCGTACCTGCGTGTACCTATTTCCCCTGCTCATCAAAATTACCTGCGTTTCCAAGTAGAAAAACACCACTTTCAGTTTGTAGCTCTGCCTTTTGGGCTAGCTACTGCACCTCAGGTGTTTACAAAGATCTTGGCCCCTCCTCTGGCCAGAGTAAGGACCCAAGGTATAACAGTAGTAGCATACCTAGACTACCTGCTCTTGATAGACCAGTCAGTAGCCCGCTTGCACCAAATTTTGGTCACCACAATCGGCTACCTGGAATACCTAGGTTCGGTCCTCAACTTAGAGAAGTCTTCTTTAAAACCAGTAAGAAGACTAGAGTATTTGGGCCTGGTCATAGATACAGCCCAGAAGATGGTATTTCTACCCCAAGCAAATATCAGTTACTTAAAAGAACTGATTCAGGTAGTCAGAGCAAAGAAAGATCCTTCTATTCGCCTTTTGTATGAGGCTCCTGGGGAAGATGGTGGCTTCATTTGAAGCAGTTCCCTATGTTCAGTTTCATTCGAGACTGCTGCAAAACAGTATCCTGTCAGCCTGGAACAAGAAGGTTCAGGCGTTAGATTTTCCAATGCGTCGGTCTCCTACAGTGCGTCAGAACCTCAGTTGGTGGTTGATACCCGAAAATCTGCAAAAAGGAAAATCCTTTTTACAAGTTACCTGGACAGTGGTAACAACAGATGCCAGTCTTTTGGGTTGGGGGCAGTTCTGGATCAGTCGACTGTCCAAAGGAGATGGTCCAAGACCGAGAAGACCATACGCATCAACATTCTGGAGATCAGTGAGGCGTATCTAGCCCTAAAAGCCTGGACGCTCAGGTTACAGGGCTTCCCAGTCAGGATCCAGACTGACAATGCCACAGCAGTGGCTTATATCAATCACCAAGAAGGGACCAGGAGTCGTGCAGATCAGAGAGAAGTAAACCAGATCTTGATCTGGGCAGAAAAGCATGTGCCGTGTATATCGGAAGTTTTCATCCTGGGGGTAGAGAACCAGCAGGTGGACTTGAGTCGCCGGCAGTTAGTCCTAGGGGAATGGTCTCTTCACCCTGACGGCTATATGCCAGAGATGGGGGGTTCTGGATGTAGATCTCTTGGCATCCAGGTACAACAACAAGATTGACAACTTTGTGTCATGAACGAGGGATCCTCTTGCATGCGGGACAGGTGCGTTGGTAACTCTGTGGCATCAGTTCTCTCTGATTTATGCATTCCCTCCTATTTGGCTGCTGACACATCTTCTTTACAGGATAAAGCAGGAAAATAATTTGGTGCTTCTGGTGGCTCCAGCGTGGCCCAGAAGAGCTTGGTATGCAGAATTAGTGAAGATGGCGGTAGGCTCTCCTTGGACCCTACCTTCACGTCCAGGGACCAGTATTCCATCCTGCCTTACGAACGCTAAATTTAATGGTTTGGCTATTGAAACCCATGTTCTGAAGAAACGTGGGCTTTCAGGCCCTGTGATTTCTACCTTGATTAATGCAAGGAAGCCAGCTTCCAGAATGATTTATCACAGAGTCTGGAAAGCATATGTCTCCTGGTGTGAACCCAGCGGTTGGCACCCCAGAAAGTATGTCATAGGCAGAATCCTTGAGTTTCTGCAAATGGGGTTAAAAATGAAGCTGGCCTTGAGTACCATCAAGGGTCAGGTCTCGGCCTTATCAGTTCTGTTTCCACATCCACTTGCTTTGCATTCTTTGGTCCGAAGCATTATACAGTGGGTAACGTGCCTTAATCCTCCAGTTAAGGCACCTCTAAACCCCTGGGACCTGAATTTAGTTCTGTCAGCTTTACAGTAGCAGCCTTTTGAACCGATACGTCAAATTCCCTTATTTCTGTTGACAAGGAAATTAATTTTTCTGGTGGCCATTTCTTCTGCCAGAAGAGTATGAGAATTAGCGACCCTCTTGTAAAGAGCCGTATCTAATAATGCACAAGTACAGAGTGGTGTTAAGCCCTCATCCTAGTTTTCTACCGAAGGTGGTCTCAGGTTTTCATCTAAACCAAGATATTGTTCTGCCTTTCCTTTGTTCCAAATCCTTGTTCTACGGAAGAGAAGTCACTACATTCTTTGGATGTAGTGAGAGGAGTCAAAGCTCATCTGGAAGCAACTGCTCAGATCTGCAAAACGGATGTTTAGTTTGTATTGCCAGAAGGTCCTAATAGAGGACAGGCAGCGTCAAAATCAAAAGTTCCACCTTTTCATATCAAGGCGCACTCCACTAGGGCTATTGGTGCTTCGTGGGCAGTGCATCACCAGGCCTCCATGGCTCAGAGCTGCAAGGCCGCAACCTGGTCATCAGTCTATATATTCACCAAATTTTATCAGGTGGATGTGAGAAGGCATGAGGATATCGCCTTTGGGCGTATTGTGCTGCAGGCAGCGGTACAAGGTCCCCAGGTCTGATTACATCCTACTTTGTGTGGTTCCCCTCCCCTCAGATAGCATTGCTTTGGGACATCCCATCAGTAATTACTTAGACTCTGTGTCCCATGTACAAGAAAGAAAATAGGATTTTTTTTAGAACGACTTACCTGTAAAATCCTTTTCTTTTGAGGTACATCACTGTACACAGAGGTCCCTCACCTCTTTTTTTTAATACACTTAAATTGCTTTGCTACAAAACTGAGGTACCGCCAGTAGGGGGGGGGGGGGGGGGGGTTATATGGGGGATTGAACTTCCTGTCTAGGGTGTGCCAGTGTCCAATCACCTAGTGATACCCTATAACCCATCAGTAATTACTGAGACTCTGTGTCCTGTGATGTACCTCAAAAGAAAAGGATTTTACAGGTAAGCTGTTATAAAAATCCTATTTTTTATGCAAAAGCTTGCAAGAAATATCAGTGTACAGAGGGTTAAGATACAGAAGGGATAAATACATTTTAAAAAAGTACTGTAGACATATCCTCTGGATACAGCTGCTGTTTGATTGGGGTAAGTATGCATCTGGGGAAGGATCGGTTCCGCTAGTTTCAGTCAGGGAAAAGGTATATAAAAGAATCATATACCTTATTTTAGTGTGCACTTATCAGTTTACCGTATATACTCGAGTATAAGCCGAGATTTTCAGCCTCTTTTTTGAGGCTGAAAGTGCCCCCCTCGGCTTATACTCGAGTCATCGCTGTCTGCCCGCTCGATCAGCGTGTCGAGCAGACAGACAGCGGCCATTCTATAATTCAAAAGCCGCGCCTCCAGCTCCGCCTTCGCCTGTGATAGGCGGAACACTGAATTTCCCAGCAGCCTGTGTTCCGCCTATCACGGACATCGTATCATCCTCGTACTACGGACGAGGATGATACGATGTCCGTGATAGGCGGAACACAGGCTGCTGGGAAATTCAGTGTTCCGCCTATCACAGGCGAAGGAGGAGGCGCGGCTTTTGAATTTTACAATGGCCGCCGAGGCGCCGACGAAGAGGGCACGGGACGGAGGCAAGGCAAGGCACGGCACGGCACGGGACGGGACGGGACGGGACCAAGGCAAGGCAAGGCACGACACGGGACGGAGGCACGGGACGGAGGCAAGGAGGCAAGGCACGGGACGGAGGCTCGGGACAAAGGCTCGGGACACAGGTAGGCTGGACACACACACACACACACACACACACACACACACACACACACACACACACACACACACACACACACACACACACACACATGGATACACACACACACAGGGATGGGTGGATGGATGGAGACACACACAGGGATGGATGGATGGAGACACACACACACAGGGATGGATGGATGGATGGATGGAGACACACACACACAGGGATGGATGGATGGAGACACACACACACAGGGATGGATGGATGGATGGAGACACACACACACAGGGATGGATGGATGGATGGACACACACACACACAGGGATGGATGGACGGACACACAGGGATGGACGGACACACAGGGATGGACGGACACACAGGGATGGACGGACACACACACAGGGATGGACAGGCATGTCTCACCCTCGGCTTATACACGAGTCAATAAGTTTGCCAGTTTTTTTGGGGGTAAATTGGGGGCCTCGGCTTATATTCGGGTCGGCCTATACTCGAGTATATACGGTAAGTGTATATCTAAGTAATATCACAATTAGACCCCAAATATCCCTCTCCCTCTCTAGATTATGTCCCAGCATTATTTTTTTCTCTTAGGCTCCATGCACACTGGCGTAAAAAACCTTGCTTTTACTGGAGTTTTGTGTTCTGCCTGTAGAAGCAACTCAATGTTATCCTATTTGTCCATGCACATTAGGACGTTTACAGGCATAGTTTGAGATCAACGTTTAGGAGGCAGGAAAAAAAAAAACCTTCTCATTCACACTTCTGATTGGAGTGCATAAAAAAAACACTAAAACTCTCCTAAACTTGTCTAAACTTTGTACCAAAAATGCTCTATATGTGTGTTTTTTAGTCCAAAGAGAACAGATGTTTTTTTAAGCCCAGTGTGCATGGAGCCTTACCATGTTCCTGTAGCAAGTAACTGTTTTTATTACTCCCAGTGATATCATCACTATTCTTGTAAAAGCTTGCAGGAGCAGCTCCTGGGAGCTTATATCTTGTAGTTCTGGAAGAAATCCTTTTTTCAACATCTACCAAGAGCCCTTTCTCTACACAGTGTGTAAGCAGGTCTTCGGTGTTCAAGGCAGTAGCATTGTTTTGCTAGGAATGAAGATAAAGTGATCCTAAACACACACTGTTTAATTTACATTGCCCCTTCTATCATTTAAAAAATATAATTACTTCTTCCCTAATCGATTTATACAGATGTTGCATGACCCAGAGCTTTCCCAGCCTGTCGGCAGGGAAACATAAGCAGGAGGAGCTTCTAGTACTCTGCTACTGGTCACGTTAAAAAATGTTTTTTTTAAAACAGCCTTTTGGATTACAGGCGGTTCCCGGGTTACAAACAAGATAGGGTCTGTAGGTTTGTTCTTAAGTTGAATCTGTAAATCAGAACAGGTACATTTTTTAAGTGTATCTCCAAAAAAAACGATTTTTAAGCTTTTTGGATAACATAGGGAAGGGTAACGTTTGCTGTGCTGTTTGTGCCCCTGTTCAGAAGATTTCATCCTACTTTCTGTCCCAATGACAATTGGATTTTAAAAATGTTGGGTTGTTGTAGAAACAAGCCTTGGTGATAAAGCATCAGTGAAGGTTCCTTTTTCCCATAATAACTCTTACGAAAGTAAATTTCCCTTCCTAGGGGTAGATTTCCTCTCACTTCCTGTTGTCTCACTTCTTTTCTAAGTCTAGGGGTGTCAGAAACCATGAAATCAGTCCGAGACAGAAGTACAATTAAATCACACTTGTTTAATAATAAAAATAAATAGAACAAACGTAGTCAAAACGTAGCCAGAGTTCAGGAACCGGAACTGATAGTCAAACAAGCCAAACGTCAGGGAGCCAGAGATGAGCGTAGTAAAACAGCAAGCAGGATCTGGAGCCAGAAGGAATGTCAGTCAAGCAAGTATTTTAACAGGAATGCAGGAGAGCGTCTCTGATGTTGACTAAGGCAAAGGCAGAGATCCTCTGGGCTGGACGGCTTAAGTAGGCAGGACTGACTAGCAAGATATCAACAACAGCTGAGTACCTGTGGAGAGATAGGAGCTGGCAATTAGTCGACAGATGATTGGCCAGCTCAGAAAAGGAAGGGCTGAGCCCAGCCCTGACAAGGAGACCACCTGTACAGAGTAAAAATAAATAAATATAATCAATAAACTGTTTTAAATTGTCATACAAATATTTATTTGATATCAAATCTTTATTCTTTTTTGGCAATAACATGGTGTGGGCAGATTTCTGCCAAACACAGGCTGTGACACATGCCTCCAGGTTGGGTCTTCGAATAACAGGGAGATGAAGCCACAGTTAATCTACATATAATATCTTGCCACCATTGTGTTTAGCTGGTTAATGGGCATGGAGGAGGAGGGAGGGAGTGGGCTACCATTTCACTGTGTTATACGCCTACATGTGTGACTCCATAGTCACATGGGCTGCTTATATGTGATGTGGAGGAAGTGCTCAGTATAGAAACTTTATTGAAAACTGAACCTGTGCAGAGTTGCCACCCCAGCTGCAAAATCCCTAGCTGAATTGGGGACATGAACCGAAGGTGGAGATAGAGAGCAGCAGTATTAACCAGGTTTTTTGCAGAATACAGAAAACCATTTATTGATAGATTTTTATGATGTGGGTTTAGTGACACTTTAACGTATGCCTGTGGAAAAGGGATGGCAATTGTCAGAGTTTTGTAGTCCAGCAGACAGGGCTAATAACAATGGTTGGGATTTTATAACCCTTTTCAGAAAGGGTTCTATGTTGTTGGTTTAACCACTTGCCGACCGCCGCACGACGATATACGTCGGCAGAATGGCACGGGCAGGCATATGGGCGTATATATAAGTCCCTGCCTGCCCGCGGGTGGGGGGCCCGATCGGGCCCCCCCCCGGTGCCTGCGGCGGTCGGCATTTCTTCGAGAGCGATCCGGGATGAGGGGGCGGCCATTCATTCATGGCCACCCCCTCGCGATCGCTCTCGACGAATGGAAATCCCCCGTGACATCACTTCCTCTCCTGTAATGTAAACACAGGAGAGGAAGTGATGTATTCTCTCCTCCGTGTCGGTATTTTCCGTTCCGACACGGAGGAGAGCGGATCGGTGAGTTGCACCAACACTCTACACACACAGTAGAACATGCCAGGCACACTCACACCCCCCCTTTACCCCCCGATCACCCCCCCAATTACCCCTGCCCCCCAGTCACAGTGACACCAATGTCATTTTTTTTTTTTTTTTTTGCATTGGTGTCATTTGTGACTGTAATAACTGTTAGGGCAGTTTAGTTCTAATGTACCCCCCTAACCCCCCCAATAAAGGTTTAACCCCGTGATCACCCCCCGTCGCCAGTGTCACTAAGGCTGGGTTCACATTGCAGCGGTTTATGAGAACGAATGTGATTCGCACCGCACTGCAGTGCAAATCACATCCGATCTCTGTGCGATTCGAGTTCAGCCATTCGCCGCACCCGCCACACCCGCCGCACCCGCCGCAAATTCGCACGGGACCCTTTTTTTGGCCCGCAGCAGAATCGGATCGCATGGGTGTTCACACCATGCGATCCGAGTTTGCAGATCGCACTGCGATATGCGAACTGATCTGGGGGTGTCAGTAACATTTCACTGACACTCCCAGCAGTTCGCATAGGGCAGTGTGAACTGCCGCCGGGAGGCATGCGATGCGGGAACCCGCCGCGGATTCGCGGCGTTTCCGCATCGCTCCAGTGTGAACCCAGCCTAATAAGCGATCATTTTTCTGATCGCCGTATTAGTGTCACAGGTGACGCTAGTTAGGCAGGTAGGTATTTAGGTTCGCCGCAGCTTTTTATAGCGCCAGGGACCCCCATATACTACCGCATAAAGCCCCCTGATTGCCCCCTAGTTAACCCTTTCACCAGTGATCACCATATAACTGTTACAGGTGACGCTGGTTGGTTAGTTATTTTTTTATAGTTTCAGGGCACCCGCCATTTATTACCTAATAAAGGTTTAACCCCCTGATCACCCGGCGGGTGTCATTTGTGACTAATAACTGTTAGGGCAGTTAGGGTTAGCCCCCTTTAGTTCTAAGGTACCCCCCTAACCCCCCCAATAAAGGTTTAACCCCGTGATCACCCCCCGTCGCCAGTGTCACTAAGGCTGGGTTCAGATTGCAGCGGTTTGAGAACGGATGTGATTCGCACCGCACTGCAGTGCAAATCACATCCGATCTCTGTGCGATTCGAGTTCAGCCATTCGCCGCACCCGCCGCACCCGCCACACCCGCCGCACCCGCCGCAAATTCGCACGGGACCCTTTTTTTGGCCCGCAGCAGAATCGGATCGCATGGGTGTTCACACCATGCGATCCGAGTTTGCAGATCGCACTGCGATATGCGAACTGATCTGGGGGTGTCAGTAACATTTCACTGACACTCCCAGCAGTTCGCATAGGGCAGTGTGAACTGCCGCCGGGAGGCATGCGATGCGGGAACCCGCCGCGCATTCGTGGCGTTCCCGCATCGCTCCAGTGTGAACCCAGCCTAATAAGCGATCGTTTTTCTGATCGCTGTATTAGTGTCACAGGTGACGCTAGTTAGGCAGGTAGGTATTTAGGTTCGCCGCAGCTTTTTATAGCGCCAGGGACCCCCATATACTACCGCATAAAGCCCCCTGATTGCCCCCTAGTTAACCCTTTCACCAGTGATCACCATATAACTGTTACAGGTGACGCTGGTTGGTTAGTTATTTTTTTATAGTTTCAGGGCACCCGCCATTTATTACCTAGTCTCACTAGTGTACCCCTAAATTTAGGGGTGTCTACTTTCCAAAATGGGGTCATTTGGGGGGGGTTTGTGCCATCTTGGCATTTTATGGCCTTCAAAACTGTAACGCCCTTAGAAAGCCTGAAGGCGGTGCTTGGTTTTCGGGGCCCCGTACGCGGCTAGGCTCCCAAAAAGTCCCACATATGTGGTATCCCCGTACTCAGGAGAAGCAGCAGAATTTATTTTGGGGTGTCATTTCACATATGCCCATGGCATGCGTGAGCAATATATCATTTAGTGACAACTTTGTGAAAAAAAAAAAAAAAAAAAAAAGTTTGTAATTTTCCCGCAACTTGTGGCAAAATATAAAATATTCCATGGACTCAACATGCCTCTCAGCAAATAGCTTGGGGTGTCTACTTTCTAAAATGGGGTCATTTGTGGGGGTTTTGTGCCATCTTGGCATTTTATGGCCTTCAAAACTGTAATAGGTAGTGAGGAGTGAAGTCAAATATTTACGCCCTTAGAAAGCCTGAAGGCGGTGCTTGGTTTTCGGGGCCCCGTACGCGGCTAGGCTCCCAAAAAGTCCCACATATGTGGTATCCCCGTACTCAGGAGAAGCAGCAGAATTTATTTTGGGGTGTCATTTCACATATGCCCATGGCATGTGTGAGCAATATATCATTTAGTGACAACTTTGTGAAAAAAAAAAAAAAAAAGTTTGTAATTTTCCCGCAACTTGTGGCAAAATATAAAATATTCCATGAACTCAACATGCCTCTCAGCAAATAGCTTGGGGTGTCTACTTTCTAAAATGGGGTCATTTGTGGGGGTTTTGTGCCATCTTGGCATTTTATGGCCTTCAAAACTGTAATAGGTAGTGAGAAGTGAACTCAAAAATTTACGCCCTTAGAAAGCCTGAAGGCGGTGCTTGGTTTTCGGGGCCCCGTACGCGGCTAGGCTCCCAAAAAGTCCCACATATGTGGTATCCCCGTACTCAGGAGAAGCAGCAGAATTTATTTTGGGGTGTCATTTCACATACGCCCATAGCATGTGTGAGCAATATATCATTTAGTGACAACTTTGTGTAAAAAAAAAAAAAAAATTTTTTTTTTGTCATTATTCAATCGCTTGAGGCAAAAAAATAAAATATTCAATGGGCTCAACATGCCTCTTATCAATTTCCTTAGGGGGTCTACTTTCCAAAATGGGGTCATTTGGGGGGGTTTTGTACTGCCCTGCCATTTTAGCACCTCAAGAAATGAGATAGGCAGTCGTAAACTAAAAGCTGCGTAAATTCCAGAAAACGTACCTTAGTTTGTAGATGTGACAACTTTTGCGCAAACCAATAAATATACAATTATTGACTTTTTTTTTACCAAAGACATGTGGCTGAATACATTTTGGCCTAAATGTATGACTAAAATTGAGTTTATTGGATTTTTCTAATAACAAAAAGTAGAAAATATCATTTTTTTTCAAAATTTGCGGTCTTTTTACGTTTATATCGCAAAAAATAAAAATCGCAGAGGCAATCAAATACCATCAAAAGAAAGCTCTATTTGTGGGAAGAAAAGGACGCAAATTTTGTTTGGGTACAACATTGCATCACCGCGCAATTACCAGTTAAAGCAGCGCAGTGCCAAAGTGTAAAAAGACCTCTGGTCATTTACCAGCAAAATGGTCCGGTCTGAAAGTGGTTAAAGTTAGGGGGACTCATGATATTGCAAACTCAGGGATCACTCAACTCTTTCAGGGGTTATTTTTGGTGATAGCCTCCTGCCCTTTTATGCAGCATTTGCTTCTCCCTTACACCTTTATTTTTCTTTGAACTTTCAATTTGAACCACTATAACACAGGGCTATTGAAAAGGATCAATGATATCACATTACACCAGACTAGTCAGATAAACGGCTTTAGTTGCTTCTCTTTCTCCTTGCATCATGATTCTGGCATATAGCTTGGATTATAAAACTCATGTCATTACTGTAAAACACTTATACTGTATGGATGATATGATTGGCACTGTGTACTTTTGGAGTTTGTTATCTACTGAATAACATGACGTAAAGATAAAAAAATTTCTGTATTTGCAGTGTTAAAATATGAGGAAATGTGCCTTTATTACGAGAGATGTACTGAAAGTTTTTTTTTATTTTTTTTGCCCTGATATACACTTCAAGGCCCCTTTCACACTGACAGAGCGATCGAGTCTGCTTGCCAGTTTTTCAAGCAGACCCGATCAGACCCCCCATAGCTCTGTATGGAACAGCAAATGTCAACAGACATGTGTCCAATCCGATCCAGGATGCCAAAAACAGAGGGATGGGGGATCTGTTCCCCATACACCTAGCAAGTCAGATGGAAATGGACAAGTGATCCATTTCCATCCGACTGCTCCATAAAGAAGAGCACTACTGTGTCTGCTGTGCATAGCAGAGCCGACACGGACCTGTCATCCGTCTGCTCGGCACGGATCAGCAGACAGATCCTCAATGAGCATGGGGATCCACTTGATGGAGTCTGCTCTGTCTGAAAGTGTTAATGTGGTTACACCCTTCAAGCACCTGGAATAATACATTATTTAGATTCAGTTCTATTGCCAGATTAAAGTTAACCTGTTGCTTTTTTTCCTGCCAAGGCAAAACATAGGTTCCCTTTCAAACAACCCTAGCATGAGGGTCAGATATTGTTGGTCAAATTGGGTGACAATCATCTAATGTCTTTGGGCGGCAGTATACAGAAATACCTTTACATCCTACCTCCGCCAAGATCTATTGGGGCAAATCAGGACCTGATTCATGATTAGGTCAGCTAGTACATTTGATGCTCAGCATCCTTCACTGCTTAGAAAGTCACTTGCATGAAGAATGCTGTTGCAGATTCACGGGCAGCATACGTTTAGGTCGGCATCTACATGAGAAGTGAAGCTCACAAATGAGGATAACAGAGAATGAGCAGCTGCTGCAAATGTAGTACTTTATTTTCTGCCTTGACCCTGTACTGGTGTGCATGTGCATTGTGTAATAAGATACAGTTTATATATGGGTAGATGAAGATAAGAAACTGAACACAACAGTATTGTGTCCTACAAATGTGGAAATGTCAAAATATTCAACGTGTACTATAAAACTGGCTTCTGATATTTTTATGTGTTACGCTTAATCTTTGTTTTCAATCTGTTGAGTACAGTCTGTCTGCTTCCAACTGGAATATACCTACCCAGACTAAAAAGAAAAGCCCATAAAATGGAACTCGATAATCTGGTTTCCTTAATTGTTGTTAGTGTGATTTTCCTGTGCGTGATTTATACACCTCTCTTTTCCATTTGCTATGTGAGGAATCCCCCAGCACATTATCACCAAAGCTGGCAGACAAGCACAGTAGACTGAGTGCTAATGACTATAACACCTGAATCTGTCACACATCGTATTCTACCCCAACACAAACCATTCATTCTTCATCTTGTCTTCTTACAGGGGCCAATTGGAGAAAGGGGAACACAAGGCGACCTGGTAGGTAAACCTCAAAACTGCTGCCTGACATCATTTTGTTCAGCATGGTTATAGAAGCTATATCATTTTGTGCTAGTCAAAACTCCAGATGAAAATTTTAATTCACACTTGTGTGTTTACTGGGTTTATGTGTCAAATTATATATTTAGTCCATCTATGGCCACTCCCACTAGAGAGAAGTTGATCTATCAACTTCTCTTGAATGGGAATGTTGGAAATGTTTCATTTGATCATTCATGCAGCACTGATCAATGTATTCTGACAGTAGAAGAGTCCTGCTGCTAGAATACAATAGCGAAGTGGGAGGATTCCTTCATCCACCTTGAATGTGTGGACGGGGGAATAGGTATGTTGTTTTTTGATCAGCCAGCTGGCTAATCCAAAAAATAAATCTATGGCTAGTTTAAAGGAGTTGTAAAGTCTCAAGGTTTTTCACCTTAATGCATTCTATGCATTAAGGTGGAAAAACCTTCTGTGCTGCAGCCCCCCAGAGCCCCCCCCTCCCTTTTCTTACCTGAACCCGATCGCTCCAGCAACGAGCACAGCCGCTCCAACCAATGTCTCGGGTCCTCATTGGATACATTGATAGCAGCAAAAGCCATTGGCTCCCGCTGCTGTCAATCAAATCTATTGACACAGGAGCTGGGTGCGGGGCCGGGTCCTGCTGTTTGTGTCAATTGACGTAGCAGTGGGACTTGGGAGTGTGCCCACACAAGTGACCCCATGGAATGTGTCTCTCTGTGGGGGCACTTAATGAAGGGAAGGAGTGCCATCGGAGGACTCCAGAAAAGGAAGATCGGGGTAACTGTGCAAAACCCCTGCACAGAGCAGGTAAGTATAACATGTTTGTTAGTTTAAAAAAAAAAAACACAAAGCTTTACAATCACTTTAAGGGCTCTTTCACACCATCTGCAGATACCTGTGTTTTTCCGCACTAGGAAAATGCAGGTCTTTTGCAAGACGCACAGAAAATAATTGTTTTCTATGTGTCTTGTTCACACCAAAATGCAGGGGTGATGTGATATGCAGCATGTCTGGGGAGCAGTTACAAGAATTCATCTGTTGTGTGTCTCTCTCTGCAGATGCTTCTCCTCCTCTCCCTCCCACCAGCTATGAGCAGCTGCAGGGAGAGACACACAGGAGATTGATTCTTGTAACTGCTCCCCCTCTTCCCCGCTGCACTGATCATCTCCTTCTGTCCACCATCCCATCTGATTATTCCTGCTAAACATCCCCCCAAGTCCCTTCCTTTTTTGATTACAGGGAGTGATTGGTACTGTTGCCCTGACGCTACACATTGAAGTCAATGGGAACCTTGATCGCAGATCGGGCTTCAGAGGCAAGGAAGATTTAGACTTATGCCTGACTCGTTCACACCACCTGCATCGAACTGCAGGTCTCTGCAAGACACACAGAAATTTTTTTTTCTATGTGTCTTGTTCACAGCAATATACAGGTGTGCTATCCCATGCACATTTTTTCCTCGCAGCTCCACACTGGAACAACTGGACAAAACTGACAGCCCGCTCTTCATGACCCCGTATGACAGGAAATGTGAGGGCAAGCAGAGTGGCGTGCTAAGTCTATACTGCCTGCCTACTTTCCCTCATTCTGCTGCTCGAGTACGTCTGGTACAAGGGGGAATGTTGCCAGGCACTGATAGAGGAGGACAGAATGGGGGGGGACAGAATGGCGGCACAGATGAGGAGACAAAGGGTTAAAAGCGCTGATGCCGAAGTGCTTTGCAGGCGCTTATACAGCACTCCCGCAGCACCCGAAAGATGCTGCTTGCAGGACTTTTTCTAACATCCTGCAAGTGCACGGCTCCAGTGTGAAAGCACTCAGGCTTTCACACTGGGGCTGCAGGGGAGGTGTTTTTCAGGCTCTTTACATGCACTATTTTTAGCCCTTTAGCACCTGAAAAACACCCCAGTGTGAAATTAGTCTAAACATACAGTATATCTATGCTTGGAGCTCCACTTTGGCAGTTTAATAATAAACATTTTATTGCTTTTTCAGGGACTACCTGGGCCTAGGGTAAGTACATTTTATTTATAGGAATTACTTGATATTATTTTAGATGTTATTTAATATGAAACTGATACTTATTTTTTGTTTATTTTTTTACTGATCAAATTACTAGAGAAATATATTAACAATATATTTTTTTTAGGGCCCTCCTGGTCCTCGTGGAAAGCCTGGACCTCCTGTAAGTATAAGGGAATAACAGATTTTATAAAGACATATTTTGGTGATATTGCAAAAAAAATTTAAATAAATAAAAGCCTTGTTTCACTATGCAACTTTATCGAAAGTGTATGTGATCACAAAAGCAGAAAAATGTCTAGTGAAAAGGGTTTACTTTAGAGAAAAGATGTCCATTCTCTGACCCTAGCATAAAACTGGAACTGGATGGAAGCGGGAGGTGTTATACATATCTTTGTTTGCTAGTGCAGGATAACACTGTTACCTGAGCTCTAACCGCGAGTCACCTAATGAACTTTAAAGAGACAATTTACAGCGATGCACCAGATTTTGCACTCTCCAGGTTTAGTAAATCAATGCTATTGTGTCATATATTTAAATGTCGTTTTCACATAAAGTTCAACAAGATTGTGAGTAAAGAACAAGTCATACAAGGAAAATACAAGTGTGTAAACCTTGTCATGCCAAGACTGGTCAAATACTAAATAGAAGCATTGATAAAAAAAATGGAGGTACATTTGAGGTATACAGTATGTTGACTGGTGCACCCATTGGAACAAATGACACACATTTTCTGATATATTTTCTAGTCAGTCTATGCCTTCTCATGTACTCTAAACACGCAGAGAACATTAGGAAGGCTTAAAGAAAATAGTGAGGAATTATAGAAACACCAATGGGAAGGCATTGTACAGTTGTACTGCATTCCTATCACTTATTATGTGGTTTTAGAATCATCCTAATCATCCTAAGTGGGAATGTCAGCTAGCAATTGAGGTTTGCAAGGCAATAAACACAAGTAGTGTTATTAACCCTTGTCCTTGAGGTCTACTGGTAATGATACACTTGGTTTCCTGTTGTGTTGAACATAAAGCCTTTGATGTAAGATCTTTCCTGAAGTCTGACCATATAGCTATATTCCATGTTCCCCATCCACTTATGACAACTATAACCCATCTCTGAAGAAATTCTCATACCACTGAGCTCATAGTTGCAGTTTTGTGATTTATAAGTAGTTGGCAATTTAAGACTAAGGCTTGACACCTTAATTCATGCTTACATTAGATGTATTTCTGCATAGGGCACCCGTGTGAAGATGGCCTGTGTGGTCCTTGTTTTTAAAAGTCACATTTCTTGTGATATCATTGATCATAAATTTTCTTTTTTTCTCTTGCAGGGACCACCAGGGTTTCTGGACGCATTTGTAAGTAATCTGAGTTGAGATTTTTTTTTGTTTTTTGTGGCTACAATAATGAAATATTGTTTTTTTTACGTCAGCTCTATAATAATATTATTATACAGGATTTATATAGCGCCAACAGTTTACACAGCCCTTTACAATATGAAAGGGAGACAGTAAAGTTACGATACACTAAAATACAAGAGGGTTAAGAAGGCCCTGCTCGTAAGAAGCTTACAGTCTAATAGGCAAGTGGTACAGAAAAGCTTGGCAATTGGGAGCCATAGGGATTTGCAGGGCCGTCTTTAATTTTGATTGGGCCCTGGGCAAACATTTTCTTGGGGCCCCCCCTCCATTCTGAGACATACAAAAAATAGCAGGTAGACTCAAAATCAGTTTACTGCAGCAGATCACGCAGTGATTGCAATTGTTTGCCAGAGGTTACAGCCTATACTTACTGCTCGCTGGCTGGTTGCTAGAGGTTACAACACATAATTTCTGCTTGCCGATTGGTTGCTAAAGGTTAATGCACATCATTACCACTTACTGATTGGCTGCTAGAGATTAAAGCAGATCACTACTGTTTGCTGATTGGTTGCTACAGGTTAATGCACATCATTACCTCTCGCTGAGCAGTGGAGCAATCCTAAATAATTGAGCAAGTAAAGGGGCACATTAATACACATACTACAGGAGAGTGTCAGAGAGTGCAGACATACTACAGGAGAGTGTCAGAGAGTGCAGACATACTACAGGAGAGGTTCAGAGACTGCAGACATACTGCAGGAGACAATCAGAGACTGCGAACATACTGCAGGAGACAATCTGAGACTGGCGACATACTGCAGGAGACCATCAGAGACTGGCGACATACTACAGGAGACAATCAGAGACTGCGAACATACTGCAGGAGACAATCAGAGACTGCGGACATACTGCGGGAGACATTCAAACACTTCGGACATACTGCAGGAGACAATCAAAGACTGCGGACATACTGCAGGAGACAATCAAAGACTGCGGACATACTGCAGGAGACAATCAGAGACTGCGGACATACTGCAGGAGACAATCAGAGACTGCGGACTTAATGCAGGAGACAATCAGAGACTGCGGACATACTGCAGGAGACAATCAGAGACTGCGGACATACTGCAGGAGACAATCAGAGACTGCGGACATGCTACAGGTGATGGTCAGAGAACTTTCAGCAACCCACAGCTTGACAGTTGAATAACACAGCTCAGGGTTAAGACAGCTTAAGCATTCAGGCATTTTATGGGTGCAAGGACATACCTGGGCAGCCAAACTCACTACATACATTTAGAGGTATGTGGGCGGGGCTTCCATTCTCTGATCTCACTACAACAGCCGGGAGCTCCACTGATGCTTTGTAGGGGGGCCCCGTTACCCATGAATTGGGGCCCCAATGAAGGTTTTGCAGAGTGCACAGATGACACGGGAGGCTGTATTCCCGCGCTAGCCAGCTGAGAGGGGGCGGGGCCGGGAGCTCCACTGATGCTCTGACCCCGCCCCCGTGCAGCCTGTATGCTCAGAACAGAGTGGCTGTAGTGAGAGCCAGTGATCGGAGTGGGAGCGTCAGTGGAGCTCCCGGCCCCCTCTATACTGGCTGGGGAATACAGAGGTCCGGGGGCGGGGCCGGGAGCTCCACTGATGCTCCCACTCCGATCACTGGCTCTCACTACAACCGCTCTGCTCCGAGCATACAGACTGCACGGGGCGGGGTCAGAGCGTCAGTGGAGCTCCCGGCCCCGCCCCCTCTCAGCTGGCTAGCACGGGAATACAGCCTCCCGTCCCGTGTCCTCTGCGCACTCTGAAAAACCTTCATTGGGGCCCCAATACATGGGTAGCAATGCGGGCCCCCCTACAAACATTTTGCCCAGAGCAGGTGCCCCGTTTGCCCTGCGCTAAAGACGGCCCTGGGGATTTGCAGAGAGAAGTGGCAGACACTGAGCAGTTGGTAAGGTAGCTGAGTCTGGCAGTAGCATTCATGATAGACTGAAGAGGGATGAAGGGGCCTTGCAGCTTATGCATGCGTTTCCAAATGTGTGCTAACTAAACCCCTGTTTTTACTGCATACTGTTGCACAAGTTAATTTGGTTGGTAAGCAGACTGGTGAGCTGAGCTGGGAATTTTCTCTGGTTTTGTCTTTCATGCATTGCCCTTCCATGTGTTACTTGCTGTGAAGGCTATAGGTGGGGGCAGGGGCCATCTGTTTGTTACTGAAGAGGGGATAGCCTGTGTAGAGGTAAGCCTATGAGGAGGGAGTTGCGATAGTCAAGGTGAGATAAAACGAGGAAGTAAATGAGTAGCTTGGTGGTTTCATTCGTTAAAAAGGGGCGAATCTTAAAGTTGTTACAGAGGTGAAGTCTACAAACTTTTGACAGTGAGGATTTGGGGCTGAAAGGATCGGTCAGAGCCTAGAATTACACCTAGTATCGACTATGTTTACACTCTTTAAATCATATTGACAACAGAAACTACCCAAATGATCCTGATCAAAATTATACATACCCCCGTGTATTGCCCCCTTTAACATCAATGACAGCTTGAAGTCTTTTGTGGTATTTGTGAATGAGGCTCCTTATATTCTCAGGTGGTAAAGCTGCCCATTCCTCTTGGCAAAAAGCCTTCAGTTCCTGTAAATTCTTGGGCTGTCTTGCATGAACTGCACGTTTGAGATCTCCCCAGAGTGGCTCAATGATATTGAGGTCAGGAGACTGAGATGGCCACTCCAGATCCTTCACTTTATTCTGCTGCAGCCAATGACAGGTCGACTTGGCCTTGTGTTTTGAATCCTTGTCATGTTGGAATGTTCAAGTACATCCCGTGCGCAGCTTCCTGGCTGATGAATTCAAATGTTCCTCCAGTATTTTTTGATAGCATACTGCATTCATCTTGCCAGCAATTTTGACCAAATTTCCTGTGCTTTTGTAGCTCACACATCCCTAAAACATCAGTGATCCACCTCCGTACCTTGCATCAGGGCTCAAAATTTCAGGTCTCGGGCTACTAGCCAGGCCTTAAGAGTTACTCGCCACCAGTTGCCACACTCAAACCCTACCTTGCCCCACCTCTAAACACGCCCTCATAAATTATCTCATGAAATGCTTTGAGTATTTGGTCTTGTTTTGCCTCTACCTCCAACACCTCCCCCAGTACACCTCCTACCTCTAATTCCTCTTCCCAGCATATCTCTGCCTCCAAATCCCCCCCCCCCCTCCCCAGCACACCACATCTTCTGACCTCCCCTCTCCGGAACACCTATGCCTCCAATCCCCCCCCCCCCCCCCATCTAGCGGATCTATGCTTTCAATATTTTTTTTTCACACATTCCCCCCATTGTCCCAATGCCTCCAGCACACTGTCATGTTTACCATTCTGCAGCCACTGGGGTTATACTTCACTGCGCATGCTGAGGGCAGACCGAAATGGTTCTAGCCTGCCCACTTAGGACCACCCCACTCCTTAGATGTGCAGAAAAATGGAAGTGGAGAGGGACGGTCCCAGGCGGCTCTTTAATGGCCATTGAACAGCATGCTCTGTGTGCCTGGGTGGGGATGTGCAGGAGGGAGGCGGAGAGGGGCAGCCCTAGGCGGCTCTTGGATGTATATTAAAGTGCATGGTCTGTGGGCCTGGGTGGGGATGTGCAGCAGAATGGAGGCAGAGAGGGGCGGTCCCATGTGGCTCTTTCATGCCTTATTGAATGGCATACTCTGTGAGCCTAAGCAGGGATGTGTGGCAGAGGGGCGGTCCTAGGTGGCTGACTGTGTATGTATTGAAATAACCTCACTGCCAATCTGTGCACGGCAGGGTGGGGGCACTGGATATACATTCCTGGTATAGCACAGCCCTATCATTACTCGCCCTCCTCATTTGTTTACTCACCAAATGCAAGTAGACGAGTGCAAATTTTGAGGGCTAATTTCAGCATAGGTCTTGTGGACTCCTCTCCAAATGTAACATTTATGGTTGTTGCCAAAAAGCTAAATTTTGGTCTCATCACTCCAAATGACTTTATGCCAGAAGGTTGAGGCTTGTCTTTGTGCTGTTTGGCGTATTGTAAGCAGGATACTTTGTGGCATTTGCGTAGTAACGTTTTTTTTCTGGCGACTCGACTATGCATCCCATCTTTCTTCGAGTGCCTCCTTATTGTACATCTTGAAACAGCCACGTCACGTTTTCAGAGAGTCCTGAAGTTATTTGTGGGTTTTTCTTTGCATCCCGAACAATTTTCCTGGCGGTTGTGGCTGAGACTTTAGTTGGTTTACCTGACCGTAGTTTGGTTTCAACAGATCCCCTCATTTTCCACTTCTTGATTAGAGTTTGAACACTGCTAATTGGCATTCTCAATTCCTTGGATATCTTTTTATATCCCTTTCCTGTTTTATACAGTTCAACTACCTTTTCCTGCAGATCCTTTGAGTAAACACAGTTGATTGATAATAAATGGCTTCAGCCAAACACTAACCATGAGTGAATGAAAAGTTTTTGTGTTATTCATGTTCTCTGAAGAATGGCCAAGAAATCATAAATTCTGCCAGGGTATGTAAACTTATGAGCACAACTATAGACAGAGAAGAGGTCCAAGAACACTTTACATATAGTAGGGAAAATAATTATTTGATCCCCTGGAGATTTTGTAGATTTGCCCACTTTTAAAGAAATGGAGGGTCTATAATTGTTATCATAGGTGTATTTTAACCTCTTGCTTACTGGGCACTTAAACCCCCCTCCTGCCCAGACCAATTTTTAGCTTTCAGCGCTCTCACACTTTGAATGACAATTACGTGGTCATGATACACTGTACTCAAATTACATTTTTATCCTTTTTTTCCCACACAAATGGATCTTTCTTTTGGTGGTATTTAATCACCTTTTGGGTTTTTATTTTTTGCTAAACAATCAAAAAAAAAGACAAATTTTTGAAAGAAAAAAAAAAGTTTCATGGTTAGTTATAAAATTTAGCAAATGGGTAATTTTTCTCCTTCATTGATATTCACTGATGAGGCTGCACTGATAGGTGATATTGATAGCCAGTACTGGTGATGAGGCACTGATTGGTGACATTTAGAGGTTGCACTGTGGGCACTGGTAGGTGGCGCTGGTAGGCACAGAAGCCTCTGTAGAGGCTTTCCACGATCAGGATTGATGTCCCTCTCACAGCCACCGGTGATCGGCTTTTTTCACTACGAAAGAATAACCGATTACCGGTTCTGTTTACATCACATGATCAGCTACCATTGGCTGACAGCTTATCACATGGTAAGGGGTCGGGATCGACCCCTTACTCCGATCTGTGATCAGCCGAGTCTCATAGACTCGACTGATCACAGGGTGTGCCACACGCACCCTGCTGGTGGCGCGCAGGCTGCTGGAGCACGGAAAGACGTCTATGGATGCCCTCCTGGGAAATGAAGTCCGTGATGTAGCCGTCTTTCGGCTATAGCGGGGACGGGAGATGGTTAATTGATAGAGACAGATTATTAACTTAAAATCCAGAAAAAAACATGATACAGATGTTATAAATTAAGTTGCAATTCAGTGAGTAAAATAAGTATTTGATCCCCTACCAACCAACAATAATTCTGGCTCCCACAGACTAGCTGCAGTATGTGATACACAGATTAGTCCTGTCAATTTAAAGCAGAGTTCCACTCAGTTTATTAAAAGCCAGAAGCTACAAGTGTAAGCATGATCATGAGAAAAGTGTGGGATCAGCCCAGAACTACATGCGAGGATCTTGTAAATGATCTCAAGGCAGTTGGGACCCCAGTCAACAAACAAAATGAAATCCTGCAGCACGCGCAAGGTCCCCCCTCCTCAAGAAGGCACACGTACAGACCCATCTGAAGTCTACCAATGAACATCTAAATGATTCAGAGAAGGATTGGGAGAAAGTGCTGCGGTCATATGAGACCAAAATTAAGCTCTTTGGCATTAACACTAAAGATGGGCCGTGGATGAGTCTTCCAGCAAGACAATGACCCAAAACATACTGCCAAGGCAATAAAGGAGAGGCTCAAAAAGAAGCACATTAAGGTCATGGAGTGGCTCTATTATACCCGTGAGGGTGCGCAGCATGGCGATCAGTAGTGCGGTGTGTCGCTCTGATACACCGCATCTCAGATCCCAGGAAAGAGCCTGTGACATATTATGTGATCAGTTGTGCCCACAGTTGGTAAATCATAACCAGGAAGTGCAGTCTGTCAGATTTTCCTCTATTTGCACTGACAAGGCGTGAGTAGAGGAGAGCTGATCAGCGGGGGGTCTGATAATAAACGCATTGACCATCAGTGCAGACCCACCAAAGATGCCCACTAGAGCCCACCAGGGATGCCAATCAGTGCCCATCAATAATGCGTGTTAGTGCTGTCTATTAGTGCCATCTATCAGTGCCAAATATGAGTGCCCATCAGTGCCTCATCATCAGTGCTTGTCAGTGAGGGAGGAAACTTATTTACAACATTTTTTTTTTTTTCAAAATTTGTTTAGAAAAAAATGAAAAATACCCAGTGGTGATCAAATACCACCAAAAGAAAGCTCTATTTGTAGGGGAAAAAAAATGATAAAAATGTTGTCATTCAAAATACGACAGCGCTGAAAGCTGAAAATTGGCCTGGGCAGAAAGAGGGTAAACGTGCCCTGTTTTGAAGTAGTTAGGGATCCCTCCTGAGATGTGTGCAAATCTGGTAACCTTGGGGCTCAAATACTTATTTCACTCACTGAACTGCAACTTTATAGCATTTGTTTTAGGTGTTTTTTTTTTTTTAGGATTTTTGGTTGATATTTAAAATACACCTATGATAAAAAAAATATAGACCCTTCATTTCTTTTTAAGTGGACAAACAAGTAGAACTTCACCCTGAATGCAAAGCTTTTCCTCCTCTCGCCCGAACCAGCTTCTTTGCTGGTCTTTGGGTACTTGACCCTGGCATTATAATTATGGGCAGCCGGCTGTGATTCCTTGTGGCTTCACAGCTGGCTGCCCACTATGCATGGTCCCACAGTCTCCTGGGACATGTGGCAAGAAGCTGCAGGGAGAGGTAGAGGGGCTAACTTCCACTACGATCGCGTAGGTGGTCGGAGCGGAAGCAGTAGAGAGGGTACCTGCCAAAATCAGGTACCCAATCCGCCACCCGGATTGGGTACCTGACTAGTTACCATGACACCCAGGAAAGTTTCGCTTTTTTTTCCCCTAGAAGGAATAGTGTGTGTCGTCTGACTCCTGTGTGCTGGTGACTGCTCTGTGGAATATCTGGGGGGTGGGGGGGGTGCCAGAGAGCATAAGCTTTCAGAGAACAGAGCAGCCCCTGGTGCTTAGGACAGTTGTCATCCATTGAAGCACTGTCCTTGGTGCTGATTAAGAAAAAAAAAAAAAATGATATCAGCTTTAACTCCCTGCCAGGTAATATTTGTAGTCCTCTCTAACAGTCCGATGTTTCCGGGAAGGAAAACATGGAAAGTGCTGATCCAGGATCTTTTTGTTTGATAGTCACACAAGAGACCTAAAGTAGACGTTGGTATATCCAGAATGGTAACTGATGGGGCCCCATTGCAAAGCCAATAGGTGGCCATTCCCCCCCCCCCCCCCCGTCTGTCTGTCCTTATGGATGGGGGGCTCTAATCAGGTGCTTAAAAAAATAAAAAAAACACTATGGGCAGGCCTCCACTGCTCAGAACTAGAGCATCTGCACTTACAGTGCACAGTATATTTGCTTTTAGTAAATAAACCTCAGTGTATGCTGCCTCAGGGATAAAGAGCATGGGGTTCTGCCTAGCTGGGCTGTTCCACTCATAGCTTGACTTTTTTGGTAATGTAAAGCTGCTGTTGATGTACAAAGAAACCAATTGACAGTATTCATCGTTTTGAAACAGAATGTTTATTTCTAATTGGTTACTGTAATTCACGGTTTCCTGTAAAAAAATAAAAGCATGGCGCGGCAAGTATTTTTCTTAGGTTTATTCATTTTGTTGTGGGAAAATGTTGAAACAATCCTTAAACATAACTAGTAAAAAAAAAAAAAAAATTCCTATAGGGGTTAAAACATTTTACTTGCCGCTGCAAGTATTACTCCCGGGACTGTTTAAGAATGTATCTTCCACTATGTAAATGGGTGTGGTGACAATGTAAACTTTAAATAAACTCTGTTTCAACATGTAATTTTTATTTTCAGAGGACAGAAGATATTAGTGAAAATTACCAAGCCCTTATGGACTCCAATGGACCGGTACGTGCATCTTTTCTAATTGCCTTGATACTCCTATGCTGCCTGGTCATGGGCCCTTCAACGATTGAAGCCCATCACTCAGTGAAAACTCCAGACAAGCAGCTAAATGCATATGTGGGACTGTTTTACCTGCCAAAGGTTTTGTTATTCTATTCAGTTTTGTGATTTATTACTAGAATTTAACATTCTGTTTTTGGGGATTAGTTCCTTCATTCTAACACCGAATTGATCTGAATGTATCAGTTTCTAAAACATATTAGGCAACCATACCAGTTCTATAAAATTCACAGAAAAATAATTAAAAATGCATCAAAACTTTGCTATATTCATTATTTATAGATTCAAGGTAAATAGAAAATGATTTATGGTGGTGTAGAGTCCAAAATACATTACCCCAAAAAACTACATATACAGAAAAATAGCAGGTGTTCCTGCCAGAATTCCAGTGAGCTCCTAACTTACTGTGTCCCCCATCTCTGAAACTAGGGATGAGCGCAGAATTGTTCTTTACTGCTGCCAGGGTATTTCCCACCCTCTTTAACTGCATGTACACAAAGGAGCAGGAATGCTTGTGTAGATTATGTAATAAGGGGTTAAATCCTGTGTTACATGTATTCATAGGTTCATTCATATATTTACCCTTTCAGATATGCAGTCAGTAAATGCAAGGATTAAGACACAACACACAAAGAATGTAATAAGAGGTTTACTTAGCTTCGATTAAAGATGTATTACAGCATATTCAATCCAGGGGAGTCACAATCTCAGAAATTAGTTACCTGGAGATGATAGTCAACTTGATTCAGACTCTCCAGTCCTGAATTAAACCTCAAACTCCGGACTGGCCTCCCAGTCATATTTATATGGTAGAGAAAACAATAGCTACAACTGATGAAATGAAAAGGACAAAGGTTGCCAACTTCCCATAGCATAATGAAGCAGATGTCTCACGCATTAAACATGTTGTATATAGATAGAAGTGATTACTTATAACTATTACTAAGTTTCTTGTATTTCAATAACTAAAGTTATATATGAATATAGACCCATACTACAGCTTTTAACATCATTGACCTGATATGGCCACAAACCAAATTCAGACCAAATCCAGGCTCCTACTTATCTGAAACCTAAACCAGAGTTATCCATACCCTGGCGACTTCTTTGGATACGGCGAGTGCCTAGTAAGAAACTAATGTTTCTTCAAAATTTGTTTAAATATTTATTGAACAAAAAAACAGTACATTTTGCTGAAAAGGAGTCCTTCTTCAGGGATGTGACAGAATCCAGAAGAAATGTTCTATATAGCCTGAGTTATGACTGGATTAGGGCTGAGTATCAGCATGACTTAAAAGACTAAAGACAGCCCCTACTAATAGCAAGACTCTGGATTAATATGCAGAAACACTTGACTGCCAAGCTTTAAAGGGATGTTAGTCCAGACTTGAACATCAATAATCCATCATAGGATATTGCATAGTGACAGAATTCAGTGTTGCATAAATGAAGACCTTCATTGTGGGTCTAGTGGTAACTGTGGTCAGAGAAAATACCCCAGTGTGCCCTCTGTTGGTACATTAAAGCAAAACTAAACCCCAAAAGGAATTTGGATCTTCTTTAGCACTCCCACCCTCACCCTTCCACAAGAAAAGTTGCTGGGAATTAATCTGTTTTATTTAATTTTTTTCACCTTGCCCCACCACAAGTCCAGCCTAGGCCAGAATGATGCATTCCTGGTCCTGCAGCCTCCTGGGATACTTACATCGCATCTCCCAGGAGGGTGCAGGATCAGTACACCGAGTGGCTGGGTGGCGGGTCTGGCATATCCTCAGAGTTGACTGTCCGCACCTGGAAGTGGCAGCCAGCTGAAGAGGACCAAGCTAGCAGGGAGGGACCTGCAGTGTAGCTTCTGAATAGTAGATTGCAGTGGGACAACACTGGAATCGCTGTATGGATGAGTATGTGCTTTGAAGAGCACTACAGTTGAGTGGATAAAAAAACATTTGGGGGGGGTTTACTGTTTAAATTTACCAAAGTGTCAGGGAAAGCTGTACCCCTTGTGCTAGTAGCAAACCTGTCTATATGCCTTCACCATTACAGGACCCCGATATCTTTCCATATTGCTCTGTGACTAATTTGCTTGCAATAAAATGAGACAGTTAACTATACTGGTTTTAACCTTAGTTGGGTGAGCAGTTCTGTCTGCCCAATCAATATCAGGATTGTTAAAGTCCCCCATGATTAGAACATTGTCCTGCCTCCTAAAGAAGAGTATGATTAGGTGGCCTATAGCATACCCCCACAATCAATTTACCATGTGTTTCATCCCTTGGAAGCTCCAGGCACAAAGACTCCATTTCCTCACTAAACCCATTAGCAATGGCATGCCTCGTATTCAACATCAAATCACTCTCGACATACAGGCACACCCCTCCCCCTTTTACCTATTCTGTCCCTTGAATACAGGGAGTAATCTTGGCTAGTCCCAAGCCTGCCATGTGAGCTGTCTAACCAGGTTTCCAGTATTCCTATGAAGTCAAAGTCCTCCTTAAGTATTAGAAGTTTTAGTTCCTCCATTTTATTAACCAGGCTTCTGGCATTAGTGTACATACCATTTAAATGTGTAAAAGCATATATTATTTTTATTTAACATTTTGCACTTAAGGCCCCTTTCACACCGAGGCGGTTTTCAGGCGCTACGGCGCTAAAAATAGCGCCTGAAAAAACCGGCCCCTTTCACTCCAGTGTGAAAGCCCCGGTGCGCTAGCAGGACGGTGAAAAAAAGTCCTGCTAGCCGCATCTTTGGAGCAGTGAAGGAGCGGTGTATTCACTGCTCCTACCCATTGAAATCAATGGGGCAGCGCGGCTATACCGGCAGCAAAGCGCCGCTGCAGCGTCACTTTGCGGGTGGTTTTAACCCTTTTTCGGGTGCTAGCGGGGGTTAAAACGGCCCTGCTAGCGGCCGCATACCGCCGCTAAAACGACAGTAAAGCGCCACTAAAAATAACAGCGCTTTACCGCCGACGCCCGCACCGCCCCAGTGTGAAAGGGGCCTTAGGGAATGTGTACCCTTATTTTTTATCGAAAGACATAAAAACGTTAAAATTTTTATTTCAGTCCTATCGGAGTACTGACTTTATGCTGGTGGACCACGGGGGAGAAATTTTCAAGACCCTACACTACCTCAGTAGCCTCATCCAAAGTATAAAGAACCCGCTGGGCACAAGAGAAAATCCTGCCCGTGTTTGCCGTGATCTGATGAATTGCCAACAAAAGATGGGAGATGGTAAGGAGATGTTTTTTATTTGATGTATTATAGTGCAGGGCTTGGATACATGGTGTAACTTTGGACTTTCTCAACAGGCACTTACTGGATTGACCCTAATGTTGGCTGTTCTTCTGATACAATTGAGGTCACCTGTAACTTCACACAAGGTGGTTACACATGTCTGAGACCTATAACTACATCCAAGGTAGGAGGTCATTGATTGGCATCTCCTGGATATCTTACACAAAACCATTTTTTTAGTGTGTATGTACACACCTGTAAATACCTTTTTGACAAGAGCAGTTTTTAAATTTCAGCTATAGTCCTATTGATTTGGCAATATACAGTGGTGTGAAAAAGTGTTTGCCCCCTTCCTCATTTCCTGTTCCTTTGCATGTTTGTCACACTTAAGTGTTTCGGAACATCTAACCAATTTGAACAATAGTCAAGGACAACACAAGTAAACACAAAATGCAATTTGTAAATGAAGTTGTTTATTATTAAAGGTGAAAAAAAATCCAAACCATCATGGCCCTGTGTGAAAAAGTGATTGCCCCCCTTGTTAAAACATACTATAACTGTGGTTGTCCGCACCTGAGTTCAATTTCTCTAGCCACACCCAGGCCTGATTATTGCCACACCTGTTCACAATCAAGGCATCACTTAAATAGGAGCTGCTTGACACAGTAAGGTCCACCAGAAGATCCTTAAAAGCTACACATCATGCCGAGACCCAAAGAAATTCAGGAACAATTGAGAAAGAAAGTAATTGAGATCTATCAGTCTGGAAAGGGTTATAAAGCCATTTCCAAAGCTTTGGGAATCCAGCGAACCACAGTGAGAGCCATTATCCACAAATGGCGAAGACATGGAACAGTGGTGAACCTTCCCAGGAGTGGCCGGCCGCCCAAAATTACCCCAAGAGCGCAGCGACGACTCATCCAAGAGGTCACAAAAGACCCCACAACAACGTCCAAGGAACTGCAGGCCTCACTTGCCTCAGTTAAGGTCAGCGTTCATGCCTCCACCATCAGGAAAAGACTGGGCAAAAATGGCCTGCATGGCAGAGTTCCAAGGAGAAAACCACTGCTGAGCAAAAAGAACATCAAAGCTCGTCTCAATTTCTCCACAACACATCTTGATGATCCCCAAGACTTTTGGGACAACATTCTGTGGACCGATGAGACAAAAGTGGAACTCTTTGGAAGGTGTGTGTCCAAGTATATCTGGCGTAGAAGGAACACTGCATTTCATAAAAAGAACATTATACCAACAGTAAAATATGGTGGTGGTAGTGTGATGGTCTGGGGCTGTTTTGCTGCTTCAGGACCTGGAAGACTTGCCGTGATAAAAGGAACTATGAATTCTGCTGTCTACCAAGAGATCCTGAAGGAGAATGTCCGACCATCTGTTCGTGTACTCAAGCTGAAACGAACTTGGGTTCTGCAGCAGGACAATGATCCTAAACACACCAGCAAGTCCACCACCGAATGGCTGAAGAAAAACAAAATGAAGACTTTGGAGTGGCCTAGCCAAAGTCCTGACCTGAATCCTATTGAGATGTTGTGGTATGACCTTAAAAAGGCCGTTCATGCTCGAAAACCCTCTAATGTAACTGAATTAGGACAATTCTGCAAAGATGAGTGGGCCAAAATTCCTCCAGGACGCTGTAAAAACCTTAATTGCACGTTATCGCAAACGCTTGGTTGCAGTTGTTGCTGCTAAGGGTGGCCCAACCAGTTGTTAGGTTTAGGGGGCAATCACTTTTTCACACAGGGCCATGATGGTTTGGATTTTTTTTCACCTTTAATAATAAACACCTTCATTTACAAATTGCATTTTGTGTTTACTTGTGTTGTCCTTGACTATTGTTTAAATTGGTTTGATGTTCCGAAACACTTAAGTGTGACAAACATGCAAAGGAACAGGAAATGAGGAAGGGGGCAAACACTTTTTCACACCACTGTAGATGTGTATACACAAAAAAACAACTTGTTACGTTTATAATGATGCAAAAATGTACACCTTTCTAATATATACAAATATTTTCATTTTAAAATTGATTGAGTTTCTTTAAATGCTGTGCTACTCACAGTAAATGTACTGTGCAGTTGGCAGCTGCAGACACTGCAACATACTGGTACATCAGGGTGCGCATGTGCAGCGGTACAATCAGTGAGCTGCTGGGGTATTATGTGATCGCTATGTTTGGCTTTCCTTGTTTGTTTGTTTTTTTTATTATTATTATACAGGATTTAGATAGCACCAACAGTTTGCGCAACACTAAACAAAATTAAGGCAGACATTACAGTTACAATACAATTTGGTACAAGAGAAATCAGAGGGCCCTGCTAGTTAGAGATTACAATCTAAGAGAGAGGGCCAATTGATACAAAAGGTAATAGCTGTGGGGGATGAGCTGATGGGGAAAGTAAAATGGTGTATTAGTTAGAAGCCGGATAGGCTTCTTTAAAGAGAAGGGTTTTCAGGGATTGTCTAAAGATGGATAGATTAGGAGACAGTCCAACAGATTGGGGTAGGAGTACCAAAGGATGGGAGACGCTCTGAAGAAACCCTAGGGACGAGCCTAGGAGGAGGTGACAAGGGAGAATGAGGTCTTGGGAGGACCGAAGTGAGTGGCTAGGTTGATATTTTGAGCTCAGGTTAGTGATGTAGCTGGGGGCAGAGTTGTGGATGGCTTTTTAAACTATTGTTAGTACTTTGAATTTTATTCGTTGGGTGAGTGGAAGTGGAGGGATTGGCAGAGAGGAGTGAAGCACACTGAACGTTTGGTAAGGTGGATGAGTCTTGCAGCAGCATTCGTTATGGACTGAAGGGGGGGATAGTCTATGTAAAGATAATACAATGAGGAAGGAGTTGCAGTAGTAGAGGCAAGAGATAACCAGGGAGTGAATTAGAAGTTTGGTGGTGTCATTGGTTAAAAAGGGACGTAATATAGCTATGTTGCAGAGGTGAAGGCAGCATGATTTGGACAGGGATTGGAGGTGTGCCTGAAAGGACAGTTCAGAGTCCAGGGCTACACCAGCACCTTGGCATATGTGGATAGACTGATAGTTGTGCTATTGATCTTGACATGGAAGTCAAGGAAAGGGGCATATGGGGGAGGAAAAAACGTATGAGCTCGGGTTTTAGATAGATTCAGTTTGAGGATGTGACATCCAGTTGGATATGTCTGTTAGTAAATCAGTGATGCATGAGGAGACCGATGGGGTGAACTGAGGGGGAGAGAGATAAATTTGGGTGTCTTCAACATAGCCTCATAGCTTCCACTACCATTTCTATCAGCTGACCCAGGGAGGACATGTAGATTGAGAATAGTAGAGGTCCAAGGACAGAACTTTTAGGAACCCCAACAGTAAGGAGTTGGAGAAGAGGAAGTGGAGTTGTAAATGACACTGAAGCTGTGGTGAGATGGGTAAGATTCGAACCAACCAAGAGCGCAGCCACGGAGACCAAGCAAATTGACTTTTTTGAGGATGAGGGGGTGGTGATGAGTTGAGGAAGATGCCAGTAGAGAGGGAGGGGTTGAAGATATGAGTTAGAGTGTGGGATAGAGCCAGAGGGTGACCGTAATATTTGAGAAGGAACAGGGTCCACAGGGCAGGAAGTTAGGTGGGGGTTAGAAAAAAGTTTAGTGACTTTCTCTATAGTAGCTGGGTTAAACATGGGAAGTATTGCTTGTGCAGGAGTGTAAGGTGAGGGAGATATCTGTACAGTGGGGATCTCATCACAAATTATATCAATCTTATTTTTGAAGTGATTAGCAATCTCCTGGGCAGTGAGTAGAGTAGAGGTAATGGAGGACAAAGTAGAGCGTTAAAGTGGAAAAGAGATGATGGGGATTGTGTGAGCGGGTATTCATGAGAGTGATAAAGTAGGTCTGTTTGAGAGTGTGAAAGCAGGAATTGTATTTTTGGAGGGCACTTAAATTGGCTGAAATCTTGCTGTGACTTAGTCTTACGCCACAGACGCTCAAGAGTGCAGTTACATTTTTTTGAGGCTTCTGGTATTGTCTGTCTCTGTGTGAGTGAGTCCACAGGAGGCCACCATGGCAGAGGGCAGCAGAAGGAAAGTCAGATTCTTGAAGCCAGGTCTCAATAATTGTTAGTAGGTTGAAGGGGTTTGTCATAAATAGGTCATGGACAGAGGTGAGTTTTTTTACAAACGGAGCTGACATTTCATAGGGCACAGGAAAAGGGGAGGCTGGTTCTAGGCAGAAGAGGTATAGAAACCATACTGTGTGGATTGCAGCTGCTGTCAGAGAATAAGGGGTGCTGGGTATGTTGGCCAAAGGTAAATGATGGTGGTCCAGGATTTGGGGAAATATCTCCAGAAGTTAGGAGAAGCAAAAGGGAGTGAGAGATGATATGGGAGTGTGACACGTCAGTGTCATGGAGGTTTTATTGGTATGTGGGTTTAAAATTAGCAGGACTTAAGTGCAGTAATAAGGTGATGACAGGAGTGAGGGTGATATATATAAGCTGTGGAGTGGACCAGAGGGGTTAAGGAGAGAGGATGCAACTGTGAGAACAAGTAGGGAGTGAATAATACAGAGTGGTGAGACTGAAAAGCAGACTGGACGAGAGATGAAAAAGTTATATGGAGAATCAGGTCACCTGTAGTCTGTTTAGTCTTTTGTGGTTATCTACTGTGGATTTTCGCTGAAGTGCTGAGCCCAAGTGTAATACTCATTCATGACTGTTTCTTCATCGTACATCAGGGGACAAAGAGCCATAGTAATTACTATGTGGGTTATAGGCCACCTTCAAGTGATGGACATAGGCACACCCTAAGAAAGGAATTCCACTCCCTATATAACCCATCCCACTACTGGGAGTAGTTTTTTCACCAGTGTCTAAGGTGTTGGTCATGAGTAAAGATGTGCTGTGCTAGCCATGCAGCCGGATCCATTCAAAGTGTTTTTTTTTTTTTAATTGAATGGTACCCGGGCCTCGTGGCAGAAGAAATGAGGTTTAGCCCATAACCCTTCTCTTTCTAGAAAGCTGGACCCCGGGATCAAGTAATTTTGTTTTTTTCAGCCATAAGTTTTTTTCTGGCAGGGTGCTATTACAGGTCCAGGAGTGTGGATCCCCCGATTAAAAAGGGCCCCCAGTTCCTGAAGGTTTTTTAAACAGAGCCCTCCATGAGGGGTGAAGATTGGGTCTGTTGGTTTTACCACAGAAAACCCTGCGTCAGGAAACGTAAGTGGAGATTTCTAAAGGAATTTTTAAGTTTCTTATGAATGATCTCCTTTAAAAAGTAAATGTCAAGCCTAAAAGTCACCACTGGGGGCTGTATACAGCACGTACCTTGTCATGCTTCCTCAAAGATCACACTGTCTCAGCAGAAGCTGCATATTCCCTCTGGGAAGCAGGCCAGGATTTTCTTACAAAAAAACAGGGGGAAGCCAGACCGGTCGGCGATGCCACTTCATTTTTTACCGCCTCTGCACGGGGTTTGATTACTGGGTCTCCTGCTTGACACACACCCCCCATACATACATATGCCAATTCCGTCTGATTGGAGGTCCGTGCCAGAAAGACGCTCTTTTGAAAAAGGGGGGTTCGATGGGGTTCGATGTGACGGAGGGGGCGGGGCTTAGCGCTGCGTTGGCATGCGTCAACATCCAGCACGGGAGTATGTTTTAAAATTAAAAATTAAACTAATTTATTTTCTGGCTGCAGCTGTCGGAGGGACACAAGAGCAAAAAGGGGCATGTAAGGTTGGTGACACAGGCATTCCCTTGGCACATTTACTAAATGCATGAGGCTGAGCGTTAATAGCAGTGTCAGTTGCTGGACTATTGCTCAAGCAGTGGATGCGGTTTCTTCTGGTAGTACCTCTGCATTTGTGTATCAGGCAATAGTCAGACGAGGGGGGTAGAAACACCCCAAAAAAGGGCTCAAGAGGGACTCCTTCAAGCTATAAAAAGCCTAAACTCATCTCTAAGATGGCATTCTCCCCTGAGAGATCTGAGGTGGTTGGTCAGAGAAAGCCATCAGACACATCAGGTGTTCCAACTGTTTCCAACACTGCAGCCACTGTCTACGTTACTGAAGAAGTTTTTTCCTCAACCATATTAGGATTGGAGCAGAGGTTAGTGGCTTTCATCGCATCCCAGAGTGGGACTAAGCATGATAGGTCCCCTTCCGTTACCCAGGACCCTCAAACTGTGGAACTGGGGGCGGGGATAATGAATTTTTCTCAGGGGACCGGGAGGAGGCTGATGACTCCTCTTCTGGAGGGGTCAAAATGAAGAAGGATCAGGTTCACAATCTGAAAGATTTTTGGTACAATCTCTTACTGAATTGGTCCGCTCCACATTTATGCTACCCTTAACTGAGTCAGTTCACAAGCCTACTTCTTGTTTGAGTTCGCTAAAGCCTCCCCAAGCTGCACATGCCTTTCCTATCCATTAATTACTGGAAAAGCTTATGTATTCTGAGTGGGATCACCCAGATAAGCATTTTTATCCTCCTAAAAAGTTTTCAACACTTTATCCTATGGAGGAAACGTTTAATAAAAAATGGGAGATACCAGCAATTGACGCTGCTATATCCTCTGTGAATAAATGTTTGACTTGTCCGTTAGACAATGCTCAAATGCTTAGGGATCCAACTGATAATAAATTGGAATTCCTATTAAAAAACACTTTCTCTGGCAGGGGTTCAGTAACTCAGCCTGCGGTGGCAGCAATTGATGTATGTCAATCCTTGAGAGACCAGTTTAAACTGGTGCTCAAAATTATTCCTGATCAGCAGGCTCAAGTTTTGGCCGAGCTACCAGGGGCATTATGTTTTGCAATATACACTATGAGAGATTCTATTCTCCAGGCCTCAAGCTTAAACTGGGGATGGTGCATAAGCGTTGAATACTATGGTTGAAAAATTGGTCAGCCGAAGCACCGTGCAAAAAAGCTCCTGGATAGTTTTCCTTTTCGTGGTGAATGGCTGTTTGGGAATGATCTGGATAAGTACATCCAAACAATTTCGAATGGGAAAAGTATCCTTTTGCCAGTTAGGAAAAGGAGCGTATTTAATTTAAATGAGCTGCTTCTCCAGTGGCGGGAGCATTGGCCTCCACCGTCAAATTCAAGAGGTAAACCTCAGGGTCAACCCCAAGGACAAAAGAAGTCCTGGGGAAGGAAACCTACAAGACAAAATACTAAAGCCTCCTTATGAAGGGGCACCCCCACTCGCTCTAGGGGGGGGGAGACTTCTGCAGTTCTCAAGGGTCTGGCAGGAAGAGTGTCAAGAAAATGGGTGGCTTCCTCAATTACTCTAGGATACAAACTAGTTCCAAGAATCCCTGTCTCCTCGTTTTCCCAGAACAAACATTCCCATTCGGTGGTCCCCATGGAAGAGCAGGGATTGGGGTTTTATTCAAACCTTTTCATGGTACCCAAACCAAATGGAGATGTCAGACCCATTCAAGAGCTCAAAGATTTAAACCGGTTATTAAATATCTGCTCTTTTCACATTGGAGTCAATCCGATCACTAGTCTCCATCCTACAAGGTGGAGAACTTCTGGCGTCAATCGACATCAAGGATGCACACCTCCATGTGCCGATTTTTCCCCGCTCACCAGAAATATCTACGGTTCGAGATGGAAAATCTTAATTTTCAGTTTGTAGCTCTGACTTTCGGACTAGCTACTGCTCCTTGAATATTTAGAAAGGTTCTGGCCCCTCCTCTAGCCAGATTAAGGGCTCAAGGTATAACGATTTTAGCGTACCTAGACAATCTGCTCTTGATAGACCAGTCGGTAGCCCGCTTAGACCAAAGTATAGTCACCACAGTCAACTACCTGGAATACCTAGGTTGGATTCTTAACCTAGAGAAATCTTCCTTTAAACCATCAAGGAGATTGGAATACTTGGGTCTGATCATAGATGCAGCCCAGAAGAGGGTATTCTTACCCCAGGCGAAGATCAGTGACATAAGGGAGCTGATTCAGGTAGTCAAGGCAAATAAGAATCCTTCTATTCGACTTTGCATGAGGTTGTTGGGAAAGATGGTGGCTTCATTCAAGGTGGTTCATTATGCTCAGTTTCATTCAAGACTGCTGCAAAACAGTATCCTATCGGCTTGGAACAAGAAGGTCCAAGCTCTAGATTTCCCAATCTGACAATGCCACAGCAGTGGCCTATATCAATCACCAAGTGGGCACAAATAGTCGTGTGGCCCAGAGAGAGGTGAATCGTACCCTAACCTGGGCAGAAAACAATGTACTTTGCCTGTTGGCAGTCTTCACTCCAGGAATTGAGAATTGGCATGCAGACTACTTGAGTTGCCAGCCGTTGTTCCCGGGAGAATGGTTTCTTCACCTCGATATCTTCCTGACAATATGTCAAAGATGGGGGATTCCAGACGTAGATCTGTTTGCATCCAGGTTCAACAAAAAGATCAACAACTTTGTGTCAAGAATAAAAGATACGCTAGCTTGCGGAACAGATGCCTTGGTATTTCAGTGGAATCAGTTTTCACTGACTTATGAATTCCCTCCTGTTCTACTGCTTCCACGACTTCTTTGCAGGATCAAGCAGGAAGGGAAGTCAGTGATTCTTGTGGCCCAGGAGGTCTTGGTGTGCAGAGATCATAAAGATGGCGGTAGGGGACCCATGGAGCCTACCACCACATCCAGACCTTCTCTCGCAAGGTCCGCTATTCCATCCTACCTTACAAATGCTAAATGTAATGGTTTGGCTATTGAGACACATTCTGAAGAAGCATGGGCTGTCAGGTCATTGTATCTACCTTGGTTGCAAGGAAGCCAACCTCCAGAATCATATATAATAGAGTTGTATTATATATCTCCTGGTGTGAATCCAAGGGGTGGCACCCCAGGAAGTATGTCATAGGTAGAATCCTTGACTTTCTACAGATGGGGTTAGAAATGAATTTGGCTTTGAGTACTATTAAGGGCCAGGTCTCAGCCTTATCGGTATTATTTCAGCGACCACTTCGCATTCTTTGGTTCGTAGCTATATTCAGGGGGTAACGCGGCTTAATCCTCCGGTTAGGTCACCCCTGAACCCTTGGGACTTGAATTTAGTTCTGTCAGCATTACAGAAACAGCCTTTTGAGCTGATACAACATATTCCCTTGGTCCTTATGACAAGGAAACTATTTTTTTCTGGTAACAAAATATATAAATACAGCGCTTACAAAGACCCATAATAGGTGACAAAAAACATATAGTCTACATAAACTAAAAAAAAATTGTTTCACAACTAGATACAGTCGATATAAAACTAAAAAGGTGCTTCACAACTGATGTGCAAAATCACAGGGAATGCCTCACATCTGGTGTGCAAAAAGTGCAGAGAAAAAATGTTGAATACATTTCAGGTGTACCAAGACACCCGCACATGTGTCCCCACTCACCAAATCACAACACCCAGATTTTCAGTCCGGGAGTCAATACAGGCTTAGAACCATATGGCAGGCTCATTGATGAAATGATAGACAATCCTTCATTGTAAATACTCAGCCATACAAAACAGGTACCCAGAAAGGAAGAAAAAAGGGGGACCAATAGTGAAGTATGCTAAGAAAGCTTAAAGGGTATACTTACAAAAGTAAGCTAAAAACAGGCATTGAAATTGTAAGAAGAAGCAGCAAACATTATTAGGAGCGTTCCTAAGAGATCGGAAGTGATGTCAGTGCCGGAAGTGAGTCACGTCAGTGCATTTCGCCTTCCACAGGGCGTCAGCAAAGGACCCTGTGGGAGGGAGAAATGCATTGACGTGACTCACTTCCGGCACTGACATCACTTCCGGTCTCGTAGGAACACTCCCAATGGTGTTTGCTGCTTCTTCTTACAATTTTTTACCACCCATTTTCAACACCATCAGTGCGTTTATATATTTAGATTATATATTTTTCCTAGTTTTTCTGGTAGCCATATCTTCTACAAGAAGGGTATCAGAGTTGGCTGCTCTTTCCTGTTAAGAGACATATTTTATTATTCACAAGGATAAGGTAGTATTGCAGCCTCATTCTAACTTTCTACCGAAGGTAGTGTAAAGCAAGTTTTCATCTAAACCAAGATATTGTTCTTCATTCTTTCCAGAACCTGGTTCTACAGCAAAAGTCACTACATTCTCTTGATGTGGTGAGAGCAATCAAAGTCTACTTGAAGGCGACTGCTCAGATTCGAAAAATGTATGTTTTGTTTATATTTCCTGAAGGTCCTAAAAGAGGACAGGCAGCATTGAAATCTACTATTTCCAAATGGATTCAACAACCAATGGTTCAAGCTTATGGTTTAAAGAGGAAGATTCCACCTTTTCAAATCAAAGCACACTCCACAAGGGCTGTTAGTGCTTTGTGGCAGTGTATCACCAAGCCTCCATGGCTCAAATCTGCAAGGCCGCAACTTGGTCTTCAGTCCATACATTTACCAGATTCTATCAGGTAGATGTAAAAAGTCATGAGGATATCCCCCTTGGGCGCAGTGTGCTGCAGTATAAGTCCTCTGATCTCATAATGCCTTCATTTTGTTGCATCTCCCTCCCTTCAGTTAGCATTGCTCTGGGACATCCCACATAGTAATTACTATGGCTTTGTGTCCCGTGATGTACAGTTAAGAAAATAGGATTTTTATGACAGCTTACCTGTAAAATCCTTTTCTTTGAAGTACATCACGCGACACAGAGGTCCCTCCCTCCTTTCTGGTATACACGTGTATTGCTTTGCTACAAAAACTGAGATTAGAGAGGTTAGCGAGAGGGGTTACATAGGGAGTGGACTTCCTGTCATAGGGTGTACTAGTGTCCATCACCTGAAGGTGGCCTACAACCCACATAGCAATTACTATGGCTCTGCTCTGTGTCCGTGATGTACTTCAAGGAAAATGATTTCACAGGTAAGCCATTATAAAAATCCTATTTTTGCTTACCATTGTGATACTGTGATTTGCTCACAGCTATTACATGGTAGCTGGGCCAATCACAGCACCCCGTACCATGTGATTAACTGTAGCCAATCACAGCGTGTCAATAGTAAGCAAGCTGTCATGAATGGAAAACCATTCATGAAATTTAAAGTAGAACTATAGGCAAAACTTTTTTTAAATTTTGGATAGAGCAAGGGAGGGTTATATCCCCCGTCAGATTTTTTTCTTCACCATCTGTGTCCTAGTGGGGAGATTTTCCTTCATTTCCTGTCCTATAGCCAAACAGGAAGTGAGAGGAAATCCCTGCAAATTAAGGGAATTTGTTGGGGACCCCCAGGTCACCAAAACTAGTGTCCCCATTGGAAGATTTCCCCACTCTTACTTTTCTAGGGACAGCCCAAAATTTGGTATCGTTTACTTTCACTTTCAATGATAATGGTAAACAGCACAAATAAAGAAGGTGGATATACTTAACAGGTACACAGACAGCAATAACATTTGGCATGCATTCTAATCTGTCTCCACTCTATCCAAGACTAAAAAAAAAAAAACAAAGGATGAAAACAAATGTTTAAAATTTTGAATATTTTTTTTTTTCACATACTGTCACTGTATCCCTGATCACCACCACCCCAGTAATATGATGACACTGTACTAAACCGGTGATGGTATGTAAAAAAAAACACATTTTATTTGATTTCTTAATTTTCCAAAATACAGTGACACATAATTACAACTCCAAAAAAACTCACCATGCTGTTTACCAAATACCTCACACTATCTGCTTTTAAAAAAGAGGGGAATTTGGGGGTATTTTAAGGCCTCAAGAAATTACATAATCTGTCAGTACATAATGACTGATCAGTTTTCAAATATATATTTTATATATATATATACACACACACACCATAGTTTAGTCTATAACAGTGGCTCTTAACTCCTGTCCTCAGGACCCACCAACAGGCCAGGTTTGCAAAAAAACTGAAATAAATGATGAAAGGTGATATCATTTGCTGCTCAGTAATTCCAGTATTCTAGTCTACATCTCTTCGAGGTAATACCAAGACGGCTTTCACACTGCGCCGCCTATAGTGTCGGCGGTGTCGGATTTGCAGTGCATTTCGGCCGCTAGCGGGGGGTAAAAGCGGAGAAAACAGCCGAGAAAGGGTTAAAAACGCCCACAATACGCCGAAATAGCGGCTTTTGGCTGCCGGTAATGCAGCACTGCGCCATTGATTTCAATAGGGAGCAGCGGCGAGTTCACCGCTCCTTTACCACTCCAAAGAAACTGCTGGCAGGACTTTTCCTGACATCCTGCCAGCGCACCGCTCCAGTGTGAAAGCCCTCTGGCTTTCACACTAAAGTGAATGGAGCAGGATTGCAGGCCCTATTTCTAACACTATAGCGCCTGCAAAATGCCCGGTGTGAAGGGGGTCTTAAAATCTGGCCTGTTGGTCCTGAGGACAGGAGTTGAGAACCACTGCTCTACAACTTTTACCCAAACAAAGTAATATACATTGATTTGGGTTATTTTTTACCAGAGAAATGTAGCAGAATACATTTTGGCCTACATTTATGAAAAAAGATTATTTGTTTGCAAAATTTTATAACAGAAACTTTTTTTAAATTATTTAGCAAAAGAAAGATAATTTTAGCAAAAATTATCTAAATTTATTTGCGTACAGTATGGTATGACCGAGCAATTACCAGTTAACTACTTCAGCCCCGGAAGGATTTACCCAGGCCATTTTTTGCGATGCAGCACTGCATCATTTTAACTGACAGTTGTGAGGTCGTGCAACATTGTACCCAAATGAAATTGATGTAATTTTTTTTCCCCACAAATAGCTGTCTTTCGGTGGTATTTGATCACCTCTGCAGTTTAAATTTTTTGCGCTATAAACAAAAAATACGCGAAAATGTAGAAAAAATTAGCGTATATTGATTGCTTTGCGCAAAAGTTAACGAATCTACAAAATAGGGGATAGATTTATGGCATTTTTATGATTTTTTTTTTTACTAGTAATGTTGGTGATCTTTGATTTTTAGCAGGATTACGACATTGTGGTGGACAGATCAAACAAGTTTGACATTTTTTTCAGACCAGTGACATTTATACAGTGATCAGTGCTATAAAAATGCACTCATTAATGTATAAATTACACTGGCAGGGAAAAGGTTAACACTAGTGGTGATCAAGGGGTTAAATATGTTCCCTGGGGAGTTGTTTCTAACTGTATGGGGGTTGGGCTGACTGGAGGAGGAGAGAGATCGCTGTTCCTAATCACTAGGAACAGACGATCTCGCTCTACTCCTCTGACAGACCAGGGATCGGTTTGTTTACACTGGCAGACCCCTGTTCTGCCTCTCCTTGGCGTAATTGCAGGTGGACATTTAGTCTGCCGGACCTGTTGGTTCCCCGGCTAGCGAATGGGCACGTGTGCCCACAGATCGCCATGTATGCGTTTGACATACAATGACAGCAATTCGTGCAGGCCGAGCCAACCTGCTGTAGTACAACTGCGGTGGCTGGTCGGCAAGCAGTTAAAGCAGCGGAGTGCTGAAAAACAAAAAATGCCCTAGTCATTAAGACGGTAAAACCTTCCAGAGGTCAAATGAAGACTAAAAAAATTATATAAATATATCTATAAGGAAAGTTAGTCCATACAGTTCAACCTGTGAAGGTGTATGTGTCAATGTCTTTAATCATTTCCATTTTTGCCTGTATGTTGTGTTCACTAAGATGCACGTCCAAGAGTCTTTTAAAAAGATCACTAGCCCCCGCTGACACCACCAGTTGTGGAAGAGAGTTCCACATCCTTATTGCCCTGACAGTGAAGAACCCCCTGTGCAATTTAACCACTTAAGGGCTGGTAGATTTGCCCCCTTAATGACCAGTCGTTTTACCTGACAATTGCGCGGCTGTGCGACGCTGTACCCAAACAAAATTGACATCCTTTTTTTCCCCCCCACAAATAGAGCATTCTTTTGGTGGTATTTGATCACTTCTGCGTTTTTTATTTTTAGCGCTATAAACAAAAAAAAATTAAAATTTTGAAAAAAAACTGTTTTTTACTATAATAAATATCCCCCCAAAAAAATGTCTTCATCAGTTTAGGCCAATTTGTATTCTACATATTTTTGGTAAAAAAAAAATTGCAATAAGCGTATATTGATTGGTTTGTACAAAAGTTATAGCATCTACAAAATAGGGGATATATGTATGCCATTTTTATTATAAATTTTTATTTTTACTAGTTTCAACATTAAACCTCATCTGCCATGTAGTTGCCCACTCCATTATTTTATTCAGGTCTTCCTGGAAAATGTCTATATCCTGATGTGAAGTTATTGCCCTGCTTGTTTGTGTGTCAAAAACTGAGATTGAGCTGTTTATACTGACCTCTATATCATTTATGAATAAATTAAATAGAATTGGTCTCAAGACGGTGCCTTGGGGTACCTCACTGGTTCACATAAAATGTGCTGCCCCCACCCAGCTTCACATACTCCTCTTTCCCTTACTGCCCTACTGTTCTGTTAATAATCCATGTTCAACACTGTATTTGCTCTTAAAATTAACCTTGGCATATTGCCATATAGTGCTTTGGAGGGGGGGATATTGAAGTCGCCCAGTGCACAACTAGCCAGCTCAGGTGACTAGTCTCCACATCTCAAAATGCTAATGCTACATTATTAGGTGTGCATAATTTTGTGATGAACTATAACTAAAGGTTACTGGTGGCTGCATGTAGAAGTGCTCAAAGAATGAAGTTGAGGCAAAAAAATACCAATATTTATGAAGCTCCTGCTAACTGTAACAATGTGATGCTATCGTCCACATCAGTTATACATTTACCATATTTACACATAATGGACCTAGAGTAACAGTTGTGTCTTTCTACAGTTGGTTTTCGACGTTGGCCGGGTTCAAATGAATTTTCTTCACCTCCTTAATTCAGAAGCAGTACAGCACATAACTATCCACTGCCTTAATGTCCCTGTGTGGGGAATCACCTCAGACAAAGTCTCCCCAAAACCCTTGCGCTTCAAGGCTTGGAATGGACAGATATTTGAGGCGGGAGGCCAGTTTCAGCCAGAGGTCACGCTGGATGACTGCAGGGTAAGATTTCAAATTGTGCTATAATCCTCATGGAAAAATACTTAATATAACATAACAGAGCTGTTGGGAACATAGCTGTTCTTCTAAGGAGGGGTTTTGCATTAAAGTACAGTGCAACATCAGCGGACCGCTTTAATCCATTGTGCACAGCAGGGACTTGCGGTGAGGTCAGTGGCTGGTGAGGCACTGGCTAGTATCAGAGCCAGATACACACAGGTTACATACGCCGCAAACGTTAAAGTGAGAGCAATAATTCTAGCACTAGATCTCCTCTGTAACTCTAAACATGTAACCTGTCAAAAAAAATTGAAAGCGTCACCTATGGATATTTTTAAGTACTGAAGTTTGGCGCTATTCCACAAGTGTGCACAATTTTAAAGCATGTTAGGTATCTATTTACTCAACATTGCATCATCTTTCATATACAAGAAGAAAATAAAAATTGGGCTAACCTTAGCAGTTTTTTTTATTCATGAAACTTTTTCCGCAAATACCGTGTAACATAAAAAGTTGCAATGACCACCATTTTATTTCCTAGGGTGTCTGCTAAATATATATATATATATATATATATATATATATATATATATATATATATAATGTTTGGGGGTTCTGAGTAATTTTCTAGCAAAAAAAATGATGATTTTTACACGTAGGAGAGAAGTGTCAGAATTGGCCTGGAAGGCAAGGGGTTAATTACCGTAAGTAATATGCAAAGAATTCTATATTATTTTTAAAGTAATTTACTATATTTTCAAAAACTGTACTCAAGCAGGTGGCTTAATGGACAAATTACTGAAGTTTGAAGTTATAAAAAACATCAAACCAGTAATTTCACAGTAAATAGATAAATTATCTTCTAACCTATAGCATAGTAATATAGGGTTTAGCTTGTACATTTTCAGTAGCAGCAGATTCTCATTCTCCCCCTTAACTGTGTTAGAAAAATATTATGGGTAAATCTTATACCCATAAACACATGCTTTTTCCTTGTAGTTAAGAGGGCTGGTCTGGAAGGGAGCATGTGTCTTTTAGACACATGTCCCTTCTATCACACTGCAGTGAGAGGCGTGCCTCCACTGCAGCATTTTTATCGGACAGCTTGGGCTAATGGTACTTTACCATTGGTCCAAGGCTCCAAGCTGTCCATTGAGTTCAGTGCCTCCGACAAGAAGTAATAGGCACTGTGAGCTCATCCCCTGTCTGCTGCAAACAGGGTGTGCCAGCTTGTATTTAAACTGGCTGCTTCTGACAGGCTGCACAAGGAGCCTTGTATCTCTGGAACCATAGATGACAGGAGCCCCAAATGTTGGCCAGTGGTGGAGTAGGACTTCAGCTACATATGAAAAGCATGCCTTATAATGAATGAATGGTAGGTAGATTCCTGCTCAATTGGGAAATATTCTTGGCCCTCAAAATACTGTTGCAATCTGTTTATCCCCAAACTGGTAAGTTATGCCCTTTTTTGCATGGGTAGCCAATTCATTTTAAATTTTTAGTTTTGAATAGGGAAGGATACAGCTTTTATCAGATAGTTTTTTTGCTGTCTGTGTCCTATTGGGAGTATTTGACTTTACTTCCTGTCCTTGAGAACAAACAGGGAATGAAAGGAAATTCCTGTAAAGTGAGTGTCATTTCTATTTTAGACAGTTCCCATTGAAACAATTACCTTCATTGGTACATTTCTCCTTAGTTCTCGTTCTGGTGACAACTCGAACGTGTTTAATTGTCTGGCACTTACTGTTCAAGGGGCAATGGTCAGCAGTACAAATAGAATCTACTTAGCTGGGACATGGACAACAATAAGAACCTGTGTCTGACTATTCACCGCTCTATCCAACAGCTTTTACAGATCAGTGTTTCAAAGTACAGACAATCAGATGAGTGGCATTTTCAGAATAAATAATGGTAGCCCTTCTCCACTAGAAGTTGCCTTTAAAGCCAAACTCTGGGCAGATATGGAAGACACCCAGTAATGCAGCTTTGTATTACCGTATATACTCGAGTATAGGCCGACCCGAATATAAGCCGAGGCCCCCAATTTACCCCCAAAAAACTGGAAAACTTATTGACTCGTGTATAAGCCGAGGGTGAGACATGGCTGTCCATCCCTGTGTGTCCGTCCATCCCTGTGTGTGTGTCCGTCCATCCATCCCTGTGTGTGTGTCCATCCATCCATCCATCCCTGTGTGTGTGTCCATCCATCCATCCATCCCTGTGTGTGTGTCCGTCCATCCATCCATCCCTGTGTGTGTGTGTGTGTGTGTGTGTGTATCCATCCATCCATCCATCCATCCCTGTGTGTGTGTGTGTGTGTGTGTGTGTATCCATCCATCCATCCATCCATCCCTGTGTGTGTGTGTGTGTGTGTGTGTGTGTGTGTGTGTATCCATCCATCCATCCATCCATCCCTGTGTGTATGTGTGTGTATCCATCCATCCATCCATCCATCCCTGTGTGTGTGTGTGTGTGTGTGTGTGTGTGTGTGTCCATCCATCCATCCCTGTATGTGTGTCCGTGCAGCCTTGTGTGTGTGTCCCGAGCCTCCGTCCCGAGCCTCCTCTGTCCCGAGCCTCCTCCGTCCCGAGCCTCCTCCGTCCCGTGCCTCCTCCGTCCCGTGCCTCCTCCGTCCCGTGCCTCCTCCGTCCCGTGCCTCCTCCGTCCCGTGTCGTGCCGATGGATCGCCGCTCTTCTCGGCGGCCATTCTACAATTCAAAAGCCGCGCCTCCGCCTGTGATAGGCGGAACACTCAATTTCCCAGCAGCCTGTGTTCCGCCTATCACGGACATCCTCTCATCGTCGTCCGTAGTATGAGAATGAGCGGATGTCCGTGATAGGCGGAACACTGACTGCTGGGAAATTCAGTGTTCCGCCTATCACAGGCGGAGGCGGAGAAGGAGGCGCGGCTTTTGAATTTTAATGTCCGCCGTCTGTCTGCTCGATACGCTGATCGAGCAGTCAGACAGCGGTGACTCGAGTATAAGCCGAGGGGGCACTTTCAGCCTCAAAAAAGAGGCTGAAAATCTCGGCTTATACTCGAGTATATACGGTAAATTTTTCAATGCAAGCAGTGTAAATACCTATATTTAACCTGGTATTCTCTGTAAGAGATATAGTAAGAGCTCTTACTGTGAGAGGGAGAATAAGCCACAACAGTTCTCATTTGCTAACAAGTGGTATGCTGATAGGGGGAGAAAAAGAAATGAGTCTCCTTTTGCAGTCCAGTCACAGGTAGATTACTTACTCGCAGCAGAGAAAATGCAGCATGTCTCCTGCCCCCCCAGACAGGACTGTGCTGTATAAGCTATGCAAGTCTCAGAAAAGAAAAAAAAATTATTTGGGGCCCGTGCCGAGGACATACGTTTCATCCAGAGGCTAATATCCTTATGGTTCCAGTGTAGGGAGGGACGTACTGCCCTGCGTTGGTGGAACTGCTTGTCGTACCTGAGCCATGCAGTACCCCCGTATACCCTGTAGGCCTCCCCTACCACGTCCATGTAGCAAAATAGTGCCAAACAATGTTCGGGGTTCTTCTCACCTATCAAGCTTGCCATAATGGCAAACGCTTGTAGCCAGTTTGAAAACGTGCGTGGGATTAGACTGTAAAGCCGTTTTTCTTCATCTTCCTTTTTACTATCATCCGGCTTAACCCTATCTAGGTTAAACTTCTCGAGGGGCAAGAGGGAAAATATTTCCACATACTCCCCTTAATCTCGGACTTCAGCTGTGGCCCCATCGAAGAAGACGTATACCTTGCATTTTGTCACATCCGTGATGTGAACCACGTCAGTCTTCCCTCCACCTTCCTGTGCTGTACCCCCTTTTTTTTACCCACGCCATTGTTGCCACCATTGGAGCCGAGACAGACCCAGGCAGGCATGGCCCCAGTGGGTGATGCAACCACCGTAACCGCAAAGGGGGGGCAACCCCGCAGCCCCAACCACGGGTGATACTTGGCGGCACCCACACTGATGCTTGCGGCGCTCGCCTGCTCGTGCCAGGTGCAAACCGCTGTACCAGGTCCTGCAAGCCCCCCAATAACGCCTGCAATTGTGAGTCGGGCCTCACAGAGGCGGGCGCCGTGCCCACCAACCCCGGGGTCCCCTACTGTGGCCACTAGAGCCTGCGGCCCACCCATTGTGGTCCCTGACCCCCCACTGCAGTTACCCCCATTAACCCCTGCAATGCATTGGTAATTGACACAAAAGGTAACTCACCGGGCCGACCAACACTGCACACATGCATGCCATTTGACTAGACTCCATGCCCTGTCCCGCCATATGCCTGTGCTATACTTCCACATTAAGCCCCCTTCCACCTCCAGTGATAGAGCCACAGACTGGCATTAAACTTTTCTGCACCACCAAGATGGCCGACTGAGCGGACGCACATGGAGTGAGCTCCGGCCGACCATCCACTAAAACCGATCCTTGCCCTGCAGTTACCGCACATAGAGGTACCTAACCCCGAGTGCACGGACCCAGGAGGGGATGACCAAGGGCAGGGGTAGCTCTGGCAGCCGCAGGACCCCCGCATCGGCCAAAACGAAGCCGCGGCCTAGTTCCGGCCTATCTCCAGACCCGAAGCCTGCGGCCCGCATGGCGTCTCCGCCGGAAGACCCAGACCCGGCGCTGTCGGAGCAGTCCAACTTCGCGGCGCTGATGCAAGCCATAACGACCTGCCAGTCTGCCCTGACGGGTAAGATAGAATCAGTGCAGCTAGACATCAGCCTCATCCGGAGGGACATGGACTCGTTCCGCACCCGGCTGACTGAAGCGGAACGCCGCGTGGGCGAATCCGAGGCCGTGCTGCGGGACCATTCTGGGACACTCAGGACACTGCAGACCAGGGTGAAAATACTGGAAAGCAGAGCGGAAGATTCCGAAAATAGAAATCGGAGGAATAATCTCCGTATTGTGGGACTGCCTGAGGGGGCGGAAGGTGCAGACCCCCATGCTTTTACTGAAGATCTGCTCCGTGTGCTTCTGCCTCAAGCGCAATTTTCGCGGTTCTTCACTGTGGAGAGGGCGCACAGAATGCCTGCCGTCCGGGCCATCCCGGGGGCTCCTCCACGCACGTTCATTCTCCATTTGCTCCACTTCAGGGACCGCGACCTGGTGCTGAGGGAGGCCCGCAAGGTGGAGGCTCTTACCTATGAAGGGGCGCGCCTGATGATCTTTCCGGACTACTCCATTGACACTCAGAAGCTACGCCGCTCCTTTGACCAGGTTAAAATGAACCTCCGCAACAGGCGCATTAAGTACAACATGCTGTTCCCGGCCCGACTTCGGGTACAAGATGGCGAAACGGTCCGTTTCTTCACCTCACTGGACGATGCTGCGGCCTGGCTGGAGACATTACCATGGAATCGGGAGGATCGGTGAGCTGCCCTGAGGTGCTGTGTGACTGTTATGCTCCCATTTCTTCTATGCACTTTTCTCTGCACCTCCTACAGACTTGTTGGCAAGGGCAGGCTTGGACCCCGTTTCATTGCTGGGGAGGTGACGCTGCCCAGCTGGCTCTTTGTTGCCCCTGTTGTGCCCAGCCGGCTCGGACTCTGACTCCTACCTGCTGATGGAGCTCTGTCACAACACCCCCCCCCCCCCCCTTCCTTCACCCTTTTATTTTTTTCTTTGTTCTCCTTTTGCACACTGTTTTTCGTTTGTTTGTTTGAAATGGTTCCCCCCTTTTTTAAGACTGCGCCCCCGGTCCTGGCCGGGTGAACTTATATATAAAAATGCCTCTGCAGGGCCCTTTTATCCGGAAGATGGATTGGACCGGACTTGCAGTGCTGCGACTGTGGCACTCATGGTGCTCATCTTTCCATGCACCCCCATGGTAGATGCCAGGGAAGTTTGGTTAGGGATTAGGGCACGCTGAAGTTTGGGGGGTGATGTCGGGGTGGGGGGGAGGGGAAATTATTGTTCATGTGTTCAATTGGTCTTTCTTCATACAGTGTCCTAATTTTTTCTATGTGTAGCTGGGGTCAGGTTCTTGGTACGTTTCTTCAGTGTCGACAGGGGAGTGATGGGAGTGTCTACTTTCTGTTATGGGGGTGGGGGTCCCGGGGGGGGGTTGGGGGAGGTTGGGGTGTGCGGGATATCGGGCAGGCCCCTGGGTGGCAGGTTGCTGTTCCGGGGACACCGTCTGTTTTTATGGGATGAAAGATTATGGCTCCATTGACCATCTTGTCCTGGAACGTACGGGGCCTAAATTCTAAGCTCAAGCATTCCCTGGTGTTCACGTATGTTAAGAAATACTCCCCACAGATTTGTATACTACAGGAGACCCATCTGACTGGTGGGAAGACGCTGGCCCTTAAAAAGCCCTGGGTTGGGGCGTATTACCACTCTACCTACTCTGTATATGCCAGGGGGGTCAGTGTTCTGGTGCATAGATCTCTCCAGTTCAGCCTGCTTGATCTCCATTTGGATCCGGGTGGCCGGTATGTAGTACTCCATGCCGTGTGCAATGGACTGGAGATGCTCCTGATAGGTATTTATGTGCCCCCGCCAGCTACCATGGAGCTCCTGACTAAGTTGACCCCTATAATGGCACTCTACCCTGGTGCTGGGGTGCTGTTGGCGGGAGACTTCAATATGACCCCGAACCCGTCCCTGGATAGACTCCGGATGGGTATGGGCCAGAGTTCCAAACTTTTGAAATGGATGGAATTATATGGGCTCACTGATATCTGGCGGTGGAAACACCCTACTGACAGGCAATACACGTGTCACTCAGCAAATTATGGCTCATTTTCGAGGATTGACCTGCTGTTGGCGGACGCTTTGTTGTTACCCCGCACTGTGGATGTAGGGATTTTGCCCAGAGGCATATCTGATCACGCTCCTATGCTGCTGCGGCTCGGGGTGGGCCACAACCCGGGGCCCGCCTTATGGCGGCTCTCTGGATACTGGGTGGCGGATGAGCGGGTTGCCCCGGAGGTTGAGGCAGAGCTAGGGTCCTATTGGGGGTTGAACAGAGGTACCGCGGCTTCCACGGTGCTCTGGGATGCCTTCAAGGCCTATGCCAGAGGTCAGTACCAGCTTTCCATTTCCAAGGCCAGGAAGAATTCTAGGCGGGCATTAGAGGAAGCGGAAAAAAAGGCACAGGAGCTGGAGAGGTCTTACACAATGGGGGGGCGATGGAGCGACCTATGCTGCCTTACAATCGGCTCATAGGGAGATCTCCTTGCTTAGGACGGAGGGTAGCAGGAAGATGTTGGCCCAAACACAACGCATTTTCGAACAGGGGGAGAAGACGGGCAGACTTCTGGCCTGGTTGGCCAAGGAGAGGGCCTCGGTAGCGCATATAGCCAGAATTAAGGGGGAGCAGGGGGAGATGTTATCGGATCCCTTTCAAATAAATGATAGATTTGTGCAATATTACAGGGCCCTATATGCCCCCAGAGAGGTCTTTACCCCACTTGGTCAATTTTTAGACCGGGTTGATTTCCCGATGCTCTCTGATGTCGACCGTGGCCGCCTGGAGGCTCCGATCTCCCTGGAGGAGGTTCAGGTGGCTATTGCCTCCCTCAAAGTCTCCAAAACTCCGGGTCCTGATGGCCTACCAGCGGAGTTTTATAAAACCCATGCTGACGTCCTTGCCCCACAGTTTCACAACTCACTTTGCACCATGCTGGCGGAGGGGAGCTTCCCGCCCACTATGTCCGAGGCGGTGATCGTTGTTATCCCCAAACCGAATAGGGACCCTGAGTGTTGCTCCTTCTACCGCCCGATCTCGCTGCTTAATGTTGACGCAAAAATAGTGACAAAGATTTTGGCAAACAGGCTCAATTCTGTGATCTTGACCCTAGTTCATGGTGATCAAACGGGCTTTATGCCTGGCAAAGGCACTGACATTAACATGAGGCGATTGTATACTCACATCTCCAGAGCGAGGACTGGGCAAGGGCGGGGAGTCGTTGCGTCACTCGACGCGGAAAAGGCGTTCGACTCTGTCGAATGGCAGTTCCTCTGGGGGGTTTTAGGACGCTTCCACTTTGGCCCTAAATTTATATCCTGGATTAAGATGCTTTATAACAGCCCCGTAGCTAGAATTCGCACCAATGATATGGTGTCTGAGGAGTTTTCGCTGGGCAGGGGCACGAGGCAGGGATGCCCTCTGTCCCCTGGCCTATTTGCGCTGGCAGTGGAACCCCTGGCTATACTTTTGAGGGCATCGGAGGAGTTTGAGGGGCTACGGGTGGGCCCCCTTAGGAAAAAAATATCCTTATATGCAGATGACGCCCTCCTCTACCTCCCTGACGCATCTGCCTCATTACAACAGGCCCTATGTATCATGGACGAGTTTGCTTCCTTCTCAGGGATTAGGATCAACTGGGATAAATCCTTGCTATTCTCACTTTCTCAGAACCCCCGGGATATGAGCACGCCAACGCCCCTGAAATTTGTTCAGCGATTCCGCTACTTGGGGATAGTGGTGAGGGGGGACCCCGAACAATATTTAGACGATAATGTATACCCAATCCTAGAGGATCTGATTGCCAAATGCCAAATGTGGAAGTGTTTGCCTTGGTCACCGGTGGGAAGAATCAACCTTTTAAAAATGACCTTCTTGCCAAAGTTCTTGTATGTCTTTCGGAACACCCCTACCCTGATCCCGAACTCCTTCTTTCTGAAGGTAGATCGAGTGACCACTGCGTTCATTTGGGCCTAAACGGTGCCCAGGGTGGCGAGGACTGCCCTCCAGCTACCCTTGTCTGCTGGGGGGCTGGCCTTGCTGTGCCTGAAAAAATATTACTGGGCGGCGGTGCTAGTCACGGTGCGGTGGTGGTTCGTGCAATCGAGGTCCAACCCGGCGGTCAACTTGGAGGCGGCAATTCTGGGGTCTTATGCTGCACTTAGTAATCTAATCTTTAGGGGCCCTAGGGCCCATCCAGCCATCACGTCCGCTATGACAACGACGGTGCGGGTGTGGATGCAGGTGTCGACGAAACTTGGTGGCCCTTTAGATGTCTCACCCCATATGCCGTTGTGGGGCAATCCGCAGTTGCAGCACTTGCACTCTGTCCCAGACCCAGCGTTGTGGGCCAAATATGGTATTACGACCCTACAGCATGTTATGCCTAGGGGGGTTCTACTAGATTTTGACACCCTAAAAGCGGAATTCGGGCTACCAAATAAAATGTTTTTTCGATACCTGCAGCTGCGCCATGCGACGCGGGCCCAATTCCCGGACAGGATCTCTATATGTTCTCACCAGATTGAGAAGTTCCTAATTTCCAAGCAAGCGGATCGTATTCTTTCATCCCTCTATCTTAGGCTCTCCACTTTGAAGCCCGTGGAGGAGACTGAGCTTTTCTGCAAGTGGAGGTCTGACCTCCCGTCTCTAAGGGGGGAGGATTGGACAGAGGGGATTCAGAATTATATCCCCTCGATGATCTCGGCACGGGATAGAATAGAATAGAATGACCTATATATTGCTGATGAATGCTTTTTTACTGTGGGCCGTATTCGGGCTCCTGACTTCTGTTCTCCCCGCCCCCCCCTCCCTCTCTCCTCCCCCCCCCCCCCTTTTTTTTCCGTCTATTTCCCCTTTTTTGGTTTTTATCTCCTATCCTCTTCTTTTGACCTGATCCTGTTGAGATGTAATGACTGAGAAACTGATTGTACACTGAACACTGTATTTTGTTTGTATTGTACGATGCGCTGTTGTATTGTACCAATAATTTTCTCCTTAAAGGAGGCAAATAAAAACGTACCTATTAAAAAAAAAACTTTTAGTTAAAAATAGAGTCACTCTGGCTATGATACACAGTAAAATCGAAGCCACAATCTTGGATAAGATTCCTCAACACCTTAAAATTTGGCGCCCTTGGGCAGATCATTATCTCCCCCCCCCCGATTTTGATAGCCGTCTCCTGGAACCCTGATCCTATTCCTAGTGGTGGTGGTTTGTTCCCAATTTTCCATGGGGCGTGGGGGCGGCCTGGCCAGTACCTTTTCTCTCTCTACCTTATTTGTTCTCTCCTTATCTTTTCCTTTAGTCTCTATTCTTCTTTACCTTTAGTTCCCCCTTTTCTTTTTCTTTTCTCTTTTCCCTCCACTTGCTCTTTTCTCTCCTTTCACTGACTATTCTGACTATGGTGGCATATAATACATGTTATGTACCTGTTGCCCAGATTGCTCGGGCAGAGTATCCCTGCCTTATGTGTTGGTTATAGTTTTCGGACTCACAATCACATACTTCTCCCATCGATGCTACTTCTTAATTTTTGATCCACATTGAATGGGAATCAGTTGTGCAATCTATATCTATATGCATGGTCGTGACTTTTTACTACTCCAATGCTCTGCTGGAATGTTCTCCTACGTCTATAACATCTGTAACTGTGCCTGTTTCTTTTTCTTGATTGTTGTCAATAAAATATTTGAAAAGAAAAAAAAAACTTTTCTGCACCAAGAGCAGCTTGTGGGTACCCTTGTTGGCAATTCCTCACCTGCATACTATAGTATTATGAATCATAAGTGCATATGGTGCAGTGATTTGGGTCTTGTCAGCTTGCGATCCACTAGCTTCACTGAAGAATCTTCCTAAGGGACCAAATACCGATAACCCAAATCACTGATGCCTTTCTGAGTCACAGCACGCCTCTGAGTGCTTCATAACACTTTTGGGGGCTAACGCTTTCTCAGCATTGTCTAGGGAAGAGTTCCCAGCTACTATGTCTGTGTTTATAGACAAATTTACAAACATGGTAGCTCATTCAAAAAGCAGCCATGTGCGTTTCAGCATCCTTTCCTTCAGAGTCTGTCTCTGATTTCCCTAAAAGCTGCAGCTGCACAATTAGCCAAGGGCGTGAAGGATTTTACTTGATCCTTATTTGCAGACTTTGTACAGGAAGAAACAATCCCATGACAGTGGCTTACATGAATCGGTACCAGAATTCTCAGCTCAGGGAGAAGCTGATCTGACTCTGGCTTGCAGAGAAGTTAATGTTTCTGCCATGCACTTCCCGGGTTTTAATAACTAGCAGGTGTACTTCCTCAGTGATCAGTGGCTGGACTCCAGACTGTGGTCTCTTCACCCAGAGGTGATCAAATACCTTTGTCTGGTGGGGACACCAAATGTAAACCTCCTGGCTTCCAGATTCAACAATAAACAAAGAGGATTGTCTCCAGATCTAAGGATCTATGATCCTTTACAGTAGATGCTTTGGTGACTGTGGATCAGTTCAGCCTGATCTATAGTTTTCTACCTCTGAAGCTGCTTCCTCAACTTTTCTGCAGGATTAGGATGGGGCACATTCTGGTGGGCCTTATTGCACCAAACCAGACCAAAATGACATGTTTTTCAGACTCTCCATGCCACCGACTTTAATGGCTTGGTTGTTGATGCCCGGGTCCTATGGTAAGAGGGCCTGTAAGATTAAGTAATTCCCACACTCTTGAAAGCTATGAAATGTGCTTCTCGCAAGTCTACCATTGCATATTTTTCTTGGTGTGTAACAATGTCACAACTGACAAATTTCAAAAATTTTTCTTTTGGGGTGAATCCTGTGTTTTTGTCCAGTCTGGTCTGGACGAGATGTTTGAAGTAGAGTGCAAGCAAGGGTCAGATCTCGGCCTTGGCAGTAATTTTGCAAAAGCACATGCCTCTCTCTCTTCTTAGTACAGGGTGTCGCTCACATTTTTACCCCCTGTGTGTGACTTTATGGGTGCTCAACCTGTTTTTTTCCTTTCCTAGGCTTTTCCTTTGTCTTATTAAAATTCAATACAAATAAAAAATGTATCTGTTTCCATTAACAGAATGGTACAGATTTGAACCATATGACGCATAGCACATACGCTCTTTGCCATCAGACAACATGCCCCTGATATAAAAGACATAGAACTCCCAGATTTTTGTTTTTTAACTAGCTTCAGGCTATTTATATTTATGTTGGGTGGAGGCAGTCATGATTTGTTCATATTTGAAAAAAAATATATATCTCAACAATAGTAAAATATAATGGATGACGTGAAACAATCTGAAGAATCTATAGATACAGGTGTGGTTACAAGTCAGGAAGTTCAGACTTTACTGCACCTGTTATAAAACATCAAAACATTCAGAGGATTTATTGTTGGTTACTTAAGAATCAGTAAAGTTCTATTTAGAGCTTTGTTTGTAGTTGTTATGGTTTCCTATAAAGACACTGCTTAGAGTATGGAATTAGAAAAAAAAAAAGCATAATTAACTAGATGTAAGTAATCTAGCATAAGTTCAGCATAAAAATATAGGAGCTCCCTTGTCTCAGTGGCGGCTGGTGAAGTTTTAGGATGGGGGGGCGCAAGACCCCACCCCTCCACGACTTGCCCCTCCCACTTCGCACAAGTCACACCCCTTATATAATCCACATCATATACCAGGCTGCACATTATACACAGGGCTTTGCACATCATATACCAGGCTGCACATTATACACAGGGCTCTGCACATCATATACCAGGCTGCACATCATATACCAGGCTGCACATCATATACCAGGCTGCACATCATATACCAGGCTGCACATTAAATACAGGGCTCTGCACATCATATACCAGGCTGCACATTATACACCGGGCTCTACACATCATATACCAGGCTGCACATTATATACCAGGCTGTACGTTATACATTGGGCTCTGCACATTCTGTGTAGTAGTATGAGATCATACTACAGTCATGGGCCAGAGGTATGACATCATACTGCAAGCATCAGTCACAGGTATGAGAACATACTGCGATCATTGGTCACAGGTATGAGATTATACTGTGATCATTGGTCACAAGTATAAGATCATACCACAACCATCAGTCACCGGTATGAATTCTCTGAGATCATACTGCCATCCAACCACCCAAAAAATGAATGAATTTGATAAGTGGGGATGGGGGGTGTTGTGCTGCTGTCCAACCGACTTATGGGTAATGCCAGGCTGCAAAATTTTTTACTTTCCTTTTTTTCACCTTTTGCAAAACTTGTTAGTGTTACAAGGTACAGGTGTGAATGGGCAGCAGGTAGGGAAAATTTGGTCCATCTTCAGTCACGTTGATAAGGGGTAAATAACATGCATAAAATGTGTTAAATAAATGAAATCGTATGGGAAGACAGGTATTGAAATGTATGTTCTGATGCCAGGTTATCTCTAGAGCTTGTTAACAGCCCTCACTCCCAGAGTACCAGCACATTTCTTTTGTAATATATCTAATCTATGTCCATTTATTTTATAACTGCCCATTTTCTGCTAAATGTAACTGCTTAAGTTAGGAATTATGGGGGGGGGGGGTGCTGCCATCCTGCTGCTGTCCTGCCACCACCCCACCCCCCCCCCTTGATAAGCAGCACAAACAGACGAACACAATGAATCTATTTGCAGCGGGGGATGGGGGGGGGGTCCTGCCGTCTGCTCACCAAATGTTGAGGTTGATAAGCAGGGGGCGTTTTGGGCTGCAGTCAGCGCCGCCGAACATCACTTCATTCACCTCCTTCCGCCGCTGGACTGAGCGGATGAGTGCCAACGTCACTTCCGTGAGTGACGTCGGAAGCACTGCTCATTGGATATGAGTCTATGCGCTGCACTCACCCGCCCAGCCGGAAGCTGTGGCGCGCTTGACCGCGCCACAGAGCAAGTTTTTTTTGGCCAAATGAAGCGCCTCGTCTGCAATCTTGTGATTGCATTGACGTGGCGCAGTGCACATAAGGACATTTAAAAAAAAAATTATTTAAAGGGACATGTTTAAATAAACTGCCTTGTCTATGTTGATTTTAAGAGTTTCTGACATCCTTAAAGGGGTTGTAAAGGTAATTTTTTTATTTTCTACATAGGTTCCTATAAGCTAGTGCATTGTTGGTTCACTTACCTTTTCCTTCGATTTCCCTTCTAAATGTTTTTTTTCTTTGTTTTCTTTGTCTAAATTTCTCACTTCCTGTTTCACCCCAGTAAGCTGTTCAGTAAGCTGTCCTGGCTGACTAACCACCAGCTCGGATGATGGTGAGAAGTTTACTGAGGAGAAACAGGAAGTGAGATATTCAGACAAAGCAAAAAAACATTTAGAAGGGAAATCAAAGGAAAAGGTAAGTGAACCAACAATGCCCTAGCTTAAAGGAACCTACCGTATATACTCGAGTATAGGCCGACCCGAATATAAGCCGAGGCCCCCAATTTACCCCCAAAAAAACTGGCAAACTTATTGACTCGTGTATAAGCCGAGGGTGAGATATGCCTGTCCATCCCTGTGTGTGTGTCCGTCCCTGTGTGTCCGTCCATCCCTGTGTGTGTGTGTGTGTCCATCCATCCATCCATCCCTGTGTGTGTGTGTGTCCATCCATCCATCCATCCCTGTGTGTGTGTGTGTCCATCCATCCATCCCTGTGTGTGTGTGTCTCCATCCATCCATCCATCCCTGTGTGTGTGTGTCTCCATCCATCCATCCATCCCTGTGTGTGTGTGTCTCCATCCATCCATCCATCCCTGTGTGTGTGTGTCTCCATCCATCCATCCCTGTGTGTGTGTGTCCATGTGTGTGTGTCCGTGTGTGTGTGTGTGTGTGTCCAGCCTACCTGTGTCCCGAGCCTCCGTCCCGTGCCTTGCCTCCTTGCCTCCGTCCCGTGCCGTGCCTTGCCTCCTTGCCGCCGTGCCTTGCCTCCTTGCCTCCGTCCTGTGTCGTGTCGTGCCTTGCCTCCGTCCCGTCCCGTCCCGTGCCGTGCCTTGCCTTGCCTCCGTCCCGTGCCTTGCCAGGATCGCCTCGGCGGCCATTCTAAAATTCAAAAGCCCCGCCTCCGCCTCCGCCTGTGATAGGCGGAACACTGAATTTCCCAGCAGCCTGTGTTCCGCCTATCACCGATATCGTCTCATCCTCGTACTACGGACGAGGATGAGACGATGTCCGTGATAGGCGGAACACAGGCTGCTGGGAAATTCAGTGTTCCGCCTATCACAGGCGGAGGCGGAGAAGGAGGCGCGGCTTTCAAATTGTAGTATGTCCGCCGTCTGTCTGCTCGATACGCTGATCGAGCAGTCAGACGGCGATGACTCGAGTATAAGCCGAGGGGGGCACTTTCAGCCTCAAAAAAGAGGCTGAAAATCTCGGCTTATACTCGAGTATATACGGTATGTAGAAAATAAAAAATTTACCTTTACAACCCCTTTAAGCTAGCCATACAGGGATCGAAATTCGGCCGATTAAGCGGGGACAGGTGTGGGCACTGTGGTTGTACAAAAGCCAATCTACCGATCAACTTCTGTACAACCAACCTGTCAGATTTTCTCCGCACAATCAGCACTGATCAGTGTATTCTGATGGTGGGGAAATCTCCCCACTTTCACAATACAATAGCCCAGCAGGGAAGATTGCCCCATCCCCATTGAGTGTGTAGATGTGGGAATAGAGTCAAGTTTTTTCCTTCAACCAGTGGGTTGAAGAAAAAAAAACTGATTAATCAATGTGGTTTCTCAAACTGGTCTTACTGCTTAGTGTCACTGACCCAAAACAAGCATTTAGGTCAAGAGTTCTTTAGAATGCAAATGTATAAATTAGGATGCAAGCCTCATATTTTAACCACTTGCTTACTGGGCACTTAAACCCCCCTCCTGCCCAGACCAGCTTTCAGCTCTGATGCACTTTGAATGACAATTGCGCGGCCATATAACACTGTACCCAAATTAAAGTTTTATCATTTTTTTTCCCACAAATAGAGCTTTCTTTTGGTGGTATTTAATTACAGCTGGGAGTTTTATTTTTTGCTAAACAAACAAAAAAAATGCAAAAAAAATAAAAAATCATGTTTAATAGTTTGTTATAAAATTTTGAAAACAGGTAATTTTTCTCCTTCATTGAAATGCGCTGATGAGGCGGCACTGAAAGGCACAGTTAAGGCGGCACTAATAGGCACAGATAAGGCAGTACTTATGGGCAAAGATGCACACAGATAAGATGTCACTGATAGGTGGCACGGATGGGTGGCACTAATAGGTACCACTGATAGATGGGACTGATGGGCCCTGATAGGTGGCACTGCTGGGCATGGATATGTGGCACTGAGGTGCAGCACTGTTGTTGAGGCAGATTGTGGGCACTGATGGGTGGCACTTTTTTAATATCTAGGTGGCACTGGCAGGGGGCAGGTGGGCACTGATGAGCTAGCCGTGATCGGGACTGAAGTCCCTCTAACGGCCGCCGGTGATCGGCTTTTTTTTTCTCCTCGTGCTGTCAGCACGAGGAGGAAAAATAGCCAATTACCGGCTCTGTTGTGTCACATAATCAGCTGTCATTGGCTGACAGCTGATCACTTGTGTAAGGGGTCGGGATCGACCCCTTGCTCCGATCCGTGAACAGGCGAGTCTCATAGACTCGCTGATCACAGAGCGCGCCGCGCAGGCCGCTCGTGCACGGGACGACGTCAATAGACGTAGTCCCTGCAAAGCAGGTCCGTGCTGTAGCCGTTATTCGGCTATATCGCGGGTCTCCAGTGTCTAAATATGTTTACAAAAGAGCAATAGCATTTTTAATATTTCTAACATGACAGATTCCCTTTAAGGCTCATCTCACAAGTACATAGATCTGCTACTAACAGACTTTAAAGTGGTTGTAAAAACAGATTTTTATTTTTTTTGCCCTGAAGCTGATGTCCATGTTTCCTATAACTTTAAATAGTTTGTTTGCACCAAGCTGCTCCAAACAAAATATTTCCTTTATTCCTCCATGCTGCACTGGCTCTAAGTACTGCATGTACTACATGTAGCTTCAGCTACATACAGTGCTGGGTTCCGGCTGTGAGACAGACTTCCCGTTTTCCTACCCAGCACAAAATATGAGTTGGTCTGAGCAACACTCAGCCAACCATAGGCAGCTTTGTATTCTGTGAAGGAATACGTTTTCTCTGATTGCCCGAGTTGGAAGGATTGGCTGATGATGTTGCGCTCTCAGACTCGACCAATCAGAGGAAGCTTTGTATTCATTCACAGAATACAAAGCTCCCTATGAATGGCTGAGCTCCACTCAGACCAACTTATATTTTGTGCTGGATGTGAAAAGGTAAGTCTGTCTCACAGCTGGAACCCAGCACTGTGTACTGTTTGTAGTTGAATTTGCATGCAGTTTTGTATAGTGCTTGGAGAAACTGCAACACTTAGTGAAGGAAATATGGAAATCAGCTTAAATGCATTCTATACATGCAGCTCCCCTTACAGTGAGGGACAAGAGTATTTGCTCCCCTGATGATTTTGTATGTTTGGCCACTGACAAAGAAATGATCAGTCTATAATTTTATGGTAGGTTTATTTTAACATTGAGAGGCAGAATAAGAACAAAAAAATCCAGAAAAATGCATTTATAAAAAGTTATAAATTGATTTGCATTTTAATGAGTGAAATAGGTATTTTAATCCTCTAAAAATCAGCAAGATTTGTTTCTCCCAGGTGTCTTCTATTACAGGTAGCGAGCTGAGATTAGGAGCACTCTCTTAAAGGAAGTGCTTTTTACCTGTATAAAAGACACCTGTCCACAGAAGCAATCAATCAGATTCCAATCTCTCCACCATGGCCAAAGAGCTGCCCAAGGATGTCAGGGAAAATATTGTAGAGCTACACATGGCTGGAATGGGCTACAAGACCATCGCCAAGCAGCTTGGTGAGAGGGTGACAATTTGTAAATGATAGAAACACATAACTGTCAATCTTCCTCAGTCTGGGGCTCCGTGCAAGATCTCACCTCGTGGAGTTTTAATGATCAGGAGAAAGGTGAGGAATTAGCCCAGAACTACACGGGAGAATCTTGTCAATGATCTCAAGGCAGCTGGGACCATAGTCAACAAGAAAAATTGGTAACACACTACGCCGCAAAGGACTGAAATCCTTCAGCGCCCACAGGGTCCCCCCGTCTGAAGATTGCTAATGAACATCTGAATGATTCAGAGGAGAACTGGGTGACAGTGTTAAAGAGTGTGGATGTAGGGAGAGTGAGATTATTACGGAGCCAATTTGGACATAGAATTGTGTCGTAGAATTACCAATGTCTCAAAAGTTTAAATATTATGCATAGAAAGATTTTTTTAAATACAACAAAGCTTTATTGAAAAAACACATTTTTTTAAATAAAATATTCTGTGTAATACCAGATGTTTTTACAAAAGATACCACAATACATAGATAAAAGTTCAATCCATTCAGTTTAGGTTGTTGGTCAAGAGAATCCCGAAATGTTTCGCCATAATCATGGCTTCTTCCGGGGAATAAATTCTTTGACCCAAAGGGGGATGAAATAGCAGCTAGGAATAGCAATAGACAATACATGATTATTTGCATAAAATTACAGAATAGCACACCGCCCAATGACCCCCACTGAAATGGTCTACACAAATGAGTAAGGCATAAAAATTCACTTCTAGTTAGTTTTTACAATTAAACTATAAATAGATACATACCCCTGGCTCATCCACAGGCCCACAGTTGGTGGAGCCCTCCCACAAACGGGAGAGGAGAATGGATCAGCCAAGCCTTAGGTCCCACCCATAGTGGCTGCAGGGGGCAGAGAGGAGGCCAATCAATATAAATTAAAAAAGGAGGAAAAACAAAAGAAGTCTATAGTATCACAAATGTGGCATGCAAAGGAGATGTATGTCTCACATACGTACCAATTAAGGGTTGATGTAAAAGATTCGTATTGGGAACGCTGAAAGTATTGCAGCAAATTTATAGTAGAAAGGGCTTTAGGATAGCCTAAATAGGGCAAAAAAACTATATAGTAAGTAATTCCCCAAAAAACGTAAAAAATAAAAAAAAAGAAGGAAAAAGGAAAGGAAACATCATAAATCTGCATACCTAAAGCTTAGCCTAAGGCTGTTTGAAAGTCTTCATCAATCAGAGACAGTGGTTGGTATCCAGCAACTGAGCCCAACCAAGACAGGGCTAAATAGTAAGCAATTTTGCTTAGTATGGCCCCTAATAGTAAAAGAAACAACGAAAAACATATATAAATGGATTGTATATAAAAGAGAAAGACGTTAAGACGAAGGCTGAATTGGTGTGGAACACAATCAGCCAGACCGTGCAACTAACCTTTCCACCTATGCAGTAAGCATCAGCGTCCCCAGAAAGCGTGTGACGTCACTGTCAGACCACGCATGCGCCGAGTGTGTGCGTGCCAACAGGGAGCGGACAAAGCACTCTCCGCATTGGAGTCCGCCCCACACAGTGTGCCTACAATCCCCAAGATGCCTAGCGGTTGACACAGCGTCAGCATGATGATGCAAAATGACGCGATTGTCCGAGATGACTCGAGCGGGCATAACTGGATGGTATATGCCGGAAAATAATACCGGATAGGGGACAAAGGGGTAGGGCAGATAGCAAGGGGTGTGTATCGAAGCCAGGAGTGTTACAGCGGGCGCTGTTTCCACAGTCCATACAGGCACCAAAGGGCTGGAACCCGGCTGGATCACCCACAAGGAAAAACAACACCAACACAGGGCATAGAGGAATGAGCCAGGGGCAGCCATACCAAAGGAAAATTCCGTCACATACACAAAAATTAACGCAGTCTTTATGTAACTAAAACAGTAAGGGGTTGGGCAGTATGATAAAAATAAATAGAAAATAGATTCTATAAATCAATTAAAGAGAAATTACAAATCTTTGAACAGAATAAAAATCAGAATAACTGAAAAATACAGGAAGGTTTTTTTTAAAAACAAAAATATTACCACATATAATAAGGGCATTAAATCATATATCCAAAAAGGAAAGAAAAACATCATCACATTAAACAAATTATGAGTTAAATAATAATAGAATGTTCTAAGTAGACAATCATGATAAACAAATTTAGTATTCAATGAAAAAAAAAGGGGGGGAGGGGGTAGGGAGGGGGAGGGAGAGTCAAGGCAGACAATCAAGTTGGGTAAGGTCCAGACATGGCCAAACGGCCTCAATTATAAAAAATGTTTGAAAGTGATATACTCATTCAAACCTGAATAGCATCCAGGTTATGTATCCATTTTGTTTCCAATTTTAATAATGTGGATTCTATTTCCCCTCCTCGTGCATGCATCGGTACATGCTCGAGGGCGGAGAAACGTACCACATTTACATCAAAGTCATGATGGTAGCCAATGTGTCTGTTAAGTGCAGTAGTGCATTGGCGTTTCAATAAAGGAGACATATGGTCTCTAATTTGTTTGAAAAACGGACGTTTAGTTTTCCCAATGTAGAAACAGCCGCATGAACATTGGGCCAAGTAAACAATACCAATAGTTTTACAGGTGACATGATGTTTAACAGCATAGGGGGTTCCATTGGGTAAAGAGATGTATGGAGAATTAGAAATAAATTTAAAGACATCGCATGACCCACAACAGAAGGTACCTCTTCTCAAGGGTCTAGAATGTCGATCCAACACAAAATGACTGGTGACCAAGCGATCCTTCATGGATGGGGATCTACGGTAAGTGAGTTGTGGACAAGATCCAATATATTTCTGAATCGTCTGATCTGCCAAAAGAAGAGGCCAATACTTGGAAATAATTTCTTTCATTTGAGAATGTTGTCGCGAATACTGAGTAATTATCCGAATAGGCTGATCAGTTGGAGCAGTATTTTTGGGAAAGATAAGATCAGTTCGATTACAGTTGGCAACTTTATTGAAGGTACGTTTTAAGAGACTTGCTGTAGCCTCGCTGCTGGAGTCTAGTAAATAGATCCCCCGCAGCCTGATGAAAATCGGAGTCCGATGTGCAATTTCGTTGAAGACGAAGGTATTGACTATACGGAATACTGTTGAGTAGTTGTCGAGGGTGGGCACTTGAAGCATGCAGGATGGTATTTCCTGCTGATGGTTTACGATATAATGATGAATTAAGTCTACCTTCATCATCGATCAAAATTTGTAAATCCAAAAATTCAATCTGAGATTGGCTGTATTTCATGGTAAAGCTCAAATTGAAGCTGTTGATGGACAGATGGTCAAAGAACAGCTTCAGCTCATCAATAGTTCCTGTCCAAAACAGGAGGACATCGTCAATGTAACGATGCCAGCTTAAAATATGTCCAGTTAAACTAGATAGCCGATCATCAGAAAAAATAACCCTCTCCCACCCCCCCGGTACAGATTAGCGTAGGAAGGGGCACACTTAGTGCACATTGCTACGCCCTGCACCTGGAGGTAGTGGGAGGAGTCAAACATCAAAAAATTGAGTCAAAATGAATTTCAGAAGTTCAAGGACAAATCCACCGTATGCCTCAAAGGTGGAGCCCCTTTCACTTAAGTGGTCCTGAATAACTTGGAGTCCTTTTTCATGGGGAATGGAGTTGTATAGACATTCAATGTCCAAAGCCACCAACCAGGTGTTCTTAGGTAGTTGTTTGCCCTCTAGACTCCTTAGTAGTGGGTGACAGTGTTGCGGTCAGATGAGACCAAAATCAAGCTCTTTGCTATCAACTCAAATCGCCGTGTTTGGAGGAATGCTGCCAGGAACAGCATCCCCACCATCAAACATGGAGGTAGAAACATTATGCTTTGGGGGTGTTTTTCTGCTAAAGGGACAGGACAACTTCACCTCAAAGGGACACTGCATGGGGCTATGTACCCTCAAATCTTAGGTGAGAACCTCCTTCCATCAGCCAAGGTATTGAAAATAGGTCATGGATGGGTATTCCAGCATGACAAGCAAAAAAGAGTGGCTCAAGAAAAAAGCTAATTAATGTCCTGGAGTGGTCTAGCCAGACCTTAATCCTATAGAAAATATGCAGAGGCTTTGAAATCTTAATGACTTGGAGAGGATTTACAAAGAGGAGTGGGACAAAATCCCTCCTGAGATGTGTGCAAACCTGGTGGCCAACTACAAGAAACGTCTTACCTCTGTGATTGCAACAAGGGTTTTGCCACCAAGTCATGTTTTGCAAAGGGGTCAAATACTTAGTTCCCTCATTAAAATGCAAATCAATTTATAACTTTTTTGAAATGCGTTTTTCTGGATATTTTCCACACTGCACTGTGTGGAATAAACTTATAAATAAAACCTATATGTGTACAGAAAGTGAGCAACCTATACATATGAAATATTCAAAGGGTGTATCACCCCCGATAAACCGTAGTGTATCCCCAAAAAATCTATATAATATTTATATTGCACAAATATAGAAAAAGAGTCCACTCATTGAAGTCCACCCAATATGTGAGTAATAATAGACACTCGGTGACGACTCTTCATATAGAGTGCAGTAATGTGTATCCATCACCTTAGCAGAAAGTGCGGCTGACCTGGCAGCATTGCAGGAGGAACCATAGGGTACTGGATCATTCCCGGTAGGAAGATGCGGGATCCGTCATCTTCACAACAGGGGAGCCACACTAGCTGGAGATATGCCCTTAATGTTGGCTATCTGGTAAGCCTACCTCTATTAAGGTGGTGGATACACATTACTGCACTCTATATGAAGAGTCGTCACCGGGTGTCTATTATTACTCACGTATTGGGTGGACTTCAATGAGTGGACTCTTTTTCTACATTTGTGCAATATGATAAATATTATATCGATTTTTGGGGGATTATATACACTACGGTATATCGGGGGGGGGATACACTATTTGAATATTTCATATGTGTGGGTTGCTCACTTTCTGTACACATATATGTTTAATTTAGAAGTTTATTCCACACAGCACAGCTCCACATGTTTTTACCATTAAAAACTCTAGTCTGATAATTTGTCAGTGGGCAAACATACAAAATCATCAGGGGATCAAATACTTCCCTCACTGTATACTTACCAGAGTCTCGACTCAGTGCTGTGCCTGAGACCAGAGACTCTCTCCTTCATCATTGTCAATCACAACCAGCTGGGGAGGGTCTGAGCCTGTGTGTGTCAATGGACACACAGAGCAGGCTAAACAGTGAGCATGTACGAGGGCCCCCATAGCAAGCGGCGGGGGATCCGAGAAGAGGAGGGTTGGGGCAGCTCTGTGCAAAACCATTGTTATTTTTAGAAAATAAAGCATGATCCTTTACAGACACGGTAAGGGTAACTTTTAGTGTGTAATTATGGAGGCTGGCATTGCTGACTTCTCTTTCTAAAAATACCAATACGTGGCTGTCATGTTCAGTTAAAAGCTTCTGTATATTTCCAAGTCATTGACAAAAGAGAGAAGTTTTCAAATTAGGATTTGGGACTTTGTCCAGTCTGACTAGGTATATGGCTGCCGCATTGTCTACTTCTGCTATGTACACAGGCAGAGAGATCTTGTCTTGAGAAGTAAACTTGTCTTAAGCTGCTGATATTGTTCTTGGTTTTCTGTAGGAAATTGGCATAAGCTTTTAGCCATACCAAGTCTTTACAAAATGAACACTATAATTATTTTAATGACATGCAAAAAATATTTTTCTTTGCAGTTACAAGACGGGCATTGGCATCAAACAATCTTCACGTTTCGGACCCAAGACCCAACTCAGTTACCGATCACTGATGTATTAAACCTCCCTCTATCCAAACCTGGGAAGAACCTTCACTTGGAAGTGGGGAGTGTCTGCTTCTTGTAAACTCTTATTCTGGTTCCTGCATCCACCTGACTTTTAAACCAACAGTCTTGAACCCTAAATGACCTGTTATCCTGAATGGATAAGGGCTGCAGAGTGACTCGCTAATATTAATAGAGCTAAACATGTTATCCTGGACCCCAATCCATTGTGCTGCAGAGGAACTCAGACTTGGGGGTTCCCATCATGCCCCACTCCCCATAACAAAGGAATATTCAGGGACAGGAAACAGAATAATTATTCTCCAGACTAGCTAACACCCACAGGAAAAGCGTGTTAGCCAAAGAAATAAGGTCCACCAGTCACGTGCTTGAGCGATCACATGCAACAAGCCAAAAACAGTCTTCAGTCTGTCATTATCCTCCCTTTCTGCCGGGGAGCTGGTAACAGAGAAGAATTTTGGGTAACCTAGGCAGAAAGCATTGTGAAGTGCAATATAAAAAATATGTAAAAGTAATATATTATTTAATGAGATTAAGAGTAGCTTCTCAACCTCCCCCCCCCCCCCCCCTCTCCCCCTCCCCCTCCATCTTTCCTGTGAAGGAACAAGAAAACCAAAGCTGTACTTACACAGAGGCGTGACTGATACAACGTGAGAAAAAAGGCAACCGGTGCTATTCCCCTCCCCCACTGTGAAAATCTCTGGTGCATTGAAGCTTGTTTTATTTTTTTTAAAGCTATTTAAAAGTTTCTGAAGGTGCTGATGACTTCCCACACACATTTGTGGGAGGACACCTGGCTTGTATTATTTTATTTTAATAGGAGGAAGCTATGGTTGCTTCCATATGTACAGCCCCCTTCACCCCTGAGAGACATTTTCTGGAAAATGTATGTAGGAACTGTCTGATCTCTTGAAATATTCTATATTACAGGAATTTGTCTCTTCTAGAGAGACTAGCACTGCAAATGTTTACTTACCATCATATTCGCACTGACATTTTTTGTTTTCTAGGGGCATGCCAGCTGGGCCTCATTCTGTCATTTTTGTAGATCTTGAAAATTAAGTTTACATTTAATAGAATTTATATAAAAAAAAAAAAACATTTGTCTGCTGACTCAACTATCCAGAACAAAAAAAGAGATTCCAAACAACTTTTAATTGGCAAGAAACAAAGAAATGTTTAAAGCACTATACTTTTAAACTTGTTGTATCCTGGTAATCTAAACCCTGCAGTGTGCGACTAAAGAGATTCAGGCATGAAGGGGTAAAAAAATAAAATAAAATAGAAGATAAATTAAAAGAAAAAAAATTATTTAAATCTGTTTATATATTTTAATGGAATATTTTTGTAGGCTTGCGTACTGATGAAATTTGTACCAAAGTAATTTTTATTCATAGATATCTTTGTAGATTTTCATTTTTTCACTGCTTGGTTGTATAAATTGCTTTTTCAGAGCTGTATGTTTTTTTTTTTTGGCCGATTGCTGCTGTTGCCTGTGCATTTTGCTGCCTGCCTGCTTTTTTCACACCAGAAATAGAAAAAAATAATAATCATATTTTAATTTAAATGCATCCTGATCCCAGTCCCAGATTTTCTTCTCCATGTCTGTCACATTTCTCTTTGCTTTGTTAAAAGAGAATTAATGTTGCTTTTAAAACCCAACTGGCTTTGGAGTAAATTCTGTAGAGATTTTAGTTTCTATGTGTAAATTTGGAGCTAAAGAGAATTATGTTATCTGTCGTGTTCTATATTATATATTGTAATCTAGGCTGTACTGTACTGAGAATACCATGTTCTATGTTTAGAAAGGTCTATTGGGTATATTTTTCTTTTTCTTGTGAATGTCTGTTTTGTTTTATGCTTTTTTTTTTTTTCTGTTGTCATATTCCACCTACAAATTCTAAGAAGGCAAGTTTCTTCCAAATACCTCAACATGTGACTTTGGGGCTTTTTCTTTCTTTCTGATTCATTTTATGTTGTGTCTCTACACACCTGCATCCTTCATCCTTGCCATTATTTCTCTTTCTTTGCCTCCCAGACCTACTCTCTGCCCCATGTCATTAATCTGTTTCAGGGTGTTGGAATCTCTATTCACATAAATTTTGTTTAAATAAAACAAAAAAATTTTTTTTTCAGAATAAGGTTGTGCAGAAAGATCACATTTTTTTGTTTATTGTACATTAACTCTTTCAGTTCACTCAGTTAAAACCCAACTCCAACCAAAACTCTTTGGCCCCTTTCACAAAGGCAATCCGATCAGGTCCTCCTGACGGTTTGACCTGATCAGCTGGTTCATGTAACCCTTTTGGCCGGCGGACGTTAAACAACTTGTGCCCATTTACACCCACCTACATCCAGTCCAATACGGTCTGCTTTAAAGAGAAAAAAAGAAACGGAAGAGGATCCTTTCCCCTCCCTCCTAGGCAGAGCAGATTGTAGGGCAGCCAGGTGTAAATCAGTCCATAAAATAGAGCGGGCTGTGGCAGTGTCCGCTCTGCATAAACTGAGCAGACCTGTCATCTGCCTGCTCTGCTCTGATCACCAGGGGACAGATACCCTGCCAAATAAAGCAGATTCCACCCCGTGTAAAAGGGGCCTTTGTCTAGTCTTGGATAAAGTGTGGAAGAGTTAGGACCTCTGCCAGGTTTTTGTTATCAGTGCTCACATTGGGGTGAGCTTATCTAATGTCACAAGGACAGGATATGGGAAGTTTTTGCAGTGGGGAATGACAACCAAAACATTTTTCTTCTTTTAGTAGAGTGAAGAAGGGTAGAACATCTGTCATATTTTATGTGCCTCCCTCTTCAGGTGACACCTTTTCCACTAATTTCTTGTTTTGGTTGTCCGACAGAATGTCAAGTGAAATCTAACCATAACCTGCGATACAAACCTGATTGCAGTGTAACCCTTTACTATGCTGTCCAAAAAAAAAAAGCTTTGGCTGGAGCTGGGCTTTCAATTGTTATTTTGAAATCCTAATACCTTACCTCTTTAAAAAAAAAAAAAAAAAAAAAAAAAAAAAAGAATGCTAATATACTTGCTAAGGAACCAAGCTCTATGGGGTTTTACTGGTAAGGTGAACAAAACTTCAATACTGGTCACTTGAGATCTGCTGCAGAGGAGGTTTAATGTGGACAATCAGCAATGCTCTCTGAAGATCATTTCATTACAAAACTTCAAGCACAGTTTAAAAGTATGTGGAAATGCATTCCTCCTAACTTTTGAACTTGACTAAAGGGGTGGGTACAAACAATTCAAAATTTGACCAGTACAGCAGGGACCAGTCGAATTTAAACCTGTGTGTGGCCCTCCCTGTTTTGACAGAAGCCAATCTTCAGATAGACTTCTGTCAAAACAGCCATGCTGGAAAACGTTCATCGCTCACCAGGTGCAGCCACCAGTTTATGCCAACAGTGGAGAGCAGGGGCGGACTGACAACTGATGGGGCCCCCGGGCAATAGAAGATCATGGGGCCCCTGCGTCCCAAGCCACACCTGCACAGGGTGACATGGGGGGGGAGCACAGCACACAGGGGAACTCTGTGGGGGGGAGAGCACACAATGGGGACACTGGGGGGAGCACACAGGAAGACGCTGTGGGGGGTGGGGAGCCCACAGCAAGACACTGTGGGGGGTGGGGAGCCCACGGGAAGACACTGTGGGGGGGTGGGGAGCCCACGGGAAGACACTGTGGGGGGGTGGGGAGCACACGGGAAGACACTGAGGGGGGGTGGGGAGCACACGGGAAGACACTGTGGGGGGGTGGGGAGCACACGGGGGGACACTGTGGGGAGCACACGGGGGGTCACTGTGGGGGGGGACACTGTGCGGGGGTGGGGAGCACACGGGGGGACACTGTGGGGGGTGGGGAGCACACGGGGGGACACTGTGGGGGGTGGGGAGCACACGGGGGGACACTGTGGGGAGCACACAGGGAGACCCTGCGAGGGGGAAGCACACAGGGGGACACTGTGGGGGTGGAGAGCACACAGGGTGGACACTTCAGGGGTTGGGAAGCACACAAGGAGAGCCTGGGAGGGGGGGATGGCACAAGGGGACACTGGGGAAGGGAGAAACACACAGGGGGACACTGGGGGGGAGCACACAGTGGAACACACAGGGGGGAAGAACACAGTGGGACACTGTGGGGGGGGGAGAGCACACAGGGGGATGAAGCGCACAGGGGAACACTGGAGGGGGGCACTGGGGGGAGAGCACACAGGGGAACACTGGGGGGGGGGGGGGGAAGAGAGAACACAGTGGGACACACGGGGGAAGAACACACAGGGAAATGCTGAGGAGGGGAGACACAGAGGGACACGGAGGGGGGGGGGAACCCTGGGGGGGAGAGCATACAGGGGGGTAGTGTGGGGAGGGGGGGAGAGCACACTGAAGTCTGGCCCTGGCCCCATACAGCTGTATTGCAGTGCCCCCTCCCTCCGATGGCGGCCCTCCAGTAAAAAAAATTAAGTTTCACTAACCCTGGTCACCCAATGCCTGTAAGAATACCGCTAACGGCGCTCTGCTCCCCTCCTCTCTTCTCGTCCGTCCTAGGTGATGTAGTGTACAGTGCATGCACCTGCGACAGACGGGAGGGAAGGAGGGGCCGGCGGGGAGCAATGCGCTGTTAGCGGTATTATTACAGCTGCTTTAAGGGGCCTCTCGTTGGGCCGGCCACGGGCCCCTAATGGGTCTGGGCCCTCGGACGGCGACCAAATGACCGATGGATCAGTCCGCCCCTGGTGGAGAGCCCCCGCTATCAGTATAAAATGTTGGAGAAACCCCGCTGTCAGAATACAATGTTGGAGAATCCCTGTTGTCAGTATACAATGTTGCATTTGGGAGGATTCCTTCTTCCACCTTGCTTGTGTGGATGGGGGAATCCATTTTTTCATTTATTCCACCTACTGGTTGAATGAAAAAAAAGACCATGTATACCCAGCTTAAGAAGGACAATTTTTAAAGTGGCAGAATGTGACACAACAAAAGTAAAAAGTGGGCCTATTATGGTTTAAAGCTTTACCTGTAGCAGCTTTGATCAGCATCCCACCTGGCACTGAAAGATTTATCATAAGGACAGAAACACATCCAAGAAGGTATTGTTTAATCATAAAATGGTTTATGCATTTGTGTATTTATTTAGCTAGCTACAACTTTTACTATGTGCAGTATATTTAGTGCAACAAGCCCACAGCTGTTGTAGAGATTAAAGTGATAAACACCAATTACACTGCAAACACATTTGGCATAAAATATTTAGAAAACATCATTTGAAACTGACCTTGCTGCCGAGTAATGCAAAACCTGTAGTGCCCACTCATTGTATACAGTGCATATGTGCCACAATTCTTTTACGTACAGAATATGCTTTAATTACAGCGCAGCAAAGCAAGAGTCTAGCAGACACATAAAAACCGCAGTAATTAAACCGTTCCATTACATATACTTTTATGCACATAGTTTACCTTAACCAGTTCCCACCTGGCCTATAGACAAATGAGGGCTGGCCAGTACCACTCTAGATCAGGGTGGACGTCGTGCCTGGAACGTGCCATGCACGTATTGCTCTGGTCACAATTTGTGTGACAGTGCTGAAAGCTGAAAATTGCCTGGACAGGAAGAGGGTGAAAGTGCCCAGTATTGAAGTAGTTATAGTGGAAATTAATTAAAGCATTTGTTACCCGAAAATAAATTTTTCTGATCCTGTCCCGTTAAAGTATTTTGCGCAGTGCTCGTGCCTTGTCATTTGGTCCCCTGTATCACCTGAAATACCTAGCTGATCCTGCCTGGTTCTGCCCTCCCCCTGTAAACTGACCATGGTATATCATGGCTTCTGAGCCCTGACATCATGGTCAGTTTGTGCCTCCGTCATCCGTAGCTCTCCTCTATCTTCCCCCCCCCCCCCCCCAAGCCTGTCAGCTCATGACAGTGCCCACCCTTACCCTCCTGCTGCTGAAATAACTTTAGTATTTTAAGTAAATTCCCTGTGTTAGATAATGGAATGTCTCCAGTGTCTGTGCTTTATTAAAAAAAAAAAAATGCCTCTGTATACCTTATTTCAAACTTGAGAAAGGAGCGTGAGCTGAGTGTATTCCCCCAGTGCCCATGCTCAAATGCACTGCGAGCACGCCAGTGATGTCATCATGAATGACACTGTGTTTCAGCCTGTGTTCCAGCCCTCATTCTCAACTACCCACCATCTTACCAGCATCCTGCCAGCCAGAACAGCTCCACGAGTGGCGTAAAACGACTCCCTGTGCGGACCAGTGCACTTCCCTTCTACCAGAGCACCACATATGCCTATCACTTATGTCCTCCATGTGAGTTTTATTCCTTTGCTCTATTATTAAATGTTTTAGTGTCTACACTCAGAGGCGCCTGTATCTTCCTCTTTTTTAATGTTTGGAGACCGCTTCTACTCCCCCCTAAGGCTGGCCCTGAGCACATTGACTGTGTATCTTCCACTTAATACAACGAGACTGCAACTCTAAAAGACTTTATGATAGACTCTGCATTTTTATAACACACTTCTGCTTGTACCACTATTTACTTGTTTTGTCTACTTTGAGCTTCAGCGCCCGCCCAGAACTGGCCCTGACCACCGTTGCAGCCGCAATTTAAGGCGGCCTACTGGGAAGTTTGTCAGTAGGCCACTCTGGCCCTGCCCCCACCCCAGTACAGAACCCCAACCTTTCCCTCCCAACCAGTTCAGACCCCCTGTGTCACAATCAATACCCCCTTCCACACCCCCAGTACAGACCCCTTTCTCCCCCATTCAGCTCACTCATCAGATGGGATGCAGTAGAAAGTCCTCCCCTCAGCTGTGCAACATGACTAGAACTAAAGAGGGCCTTCCATATGGATGAGCCAGTAAAACTCATTCGCGTGCAGAGCCCACAGCCTACCCATTCACATGCAAATCCTACACAGATTTGATGATTAATGAGCTGTGGGCCCAGTGTACAGGGGTAGAGCCTTTGTGGGACACTGTACACAGGACCCCGGTAGTACGATGAAAATCCAGAACTGTGGAGAGGTATAGGAAAACCTGCTTCAAGCAAGTAAAATGCACCAGTCAATGATTTTTTTGAATGATCTCTGAAGCATCTCAAACTAATGCCGCTGACACAGGCCCAAAGAATATGTGATTTAGGATTGAGGTGTATCCAGCCTGTCTGTCAGGTACTCACATGAGGTCCCCCAATTGTTGTGGTCCCAAAATATTCAAACATACTAGTCATTATCCTGAGTTCTAATTGCTGATCTGCATATGTGCATTGCCTTAAAAGCCAACGTGACAGGAAGTCAGCCAACATTTTCAGAAGTTGAAACCAGCAATAGCAGCATACACATTCTGAAGTACGGAAAAAAATAGCTTTAAAACATGCCCTAAAACGGAACTAAAGGCACTGTTGGTTTATTTTCTGTCATCTGTGTCAAAGTAGGGAGATTTCCCTTCACTGCCACAACAGGAAGTGACCAAAAATTCAATGAAAAAAAAGTGCAGAAAATCACTGCCACCAGCGTTAGCAGAACTAGTGTCCCCATTAGAAGATTTCCCCTCTATTTGTATTCTGGTAACAACTCAAAATTTAGGTTTTTCAATCACTCATGGTGATAATGGTCACCAGGACAAAATAGACAGGGTGAATCTTCCTGATTGGAACACAGCAATAAAAAAAACAGAATGGTATTCTAATCCTTCTTCATGTTTTCCAAAACAAAAAAGAAACATGTTGCCTTTGGTTATACAAATCAATTAAAAAAACTAAAAAGAGAAGCTGTCTATGTAGACTTTTATCTAAACATACTAGTTGCTATGCTTTCAATCCTTAAAGTGGTTGTAAACCTCAGGCATGAAATATGAACAAAACCTATCCCTCTATAGTGTATACGTGTCTCAATTCAGAACATTTAATTTCATGTCATTTTTAGCTGCTGCTTCACTCCTTGGCTATCAGCATGAAATCACATGTTTTCCTGACACCAGCTCTGTTCCCGTGTGCTGTGTGAAGGGGGTGTGTCCCTTCCCTCAGCGCTTCATGGAGCTTTAGAACTTCAGCTCTCTGGCCCGTTTTCTGACAACTCAGACAAGCTTTATAAATTCTGGCCTTTGAATGGATGTAGAGAAGTGAAGACTGCAGATAAACAGGTAGGTACAACTTATGTAGGAGGATTTGTTTCATTCCCATGTATCACTTGAGGCCAGTTACCGTACTTCACTGGATACGGGTAAGAGTTTACAACTACTGTAAGTCACTGAGCTCCATCCAACAGGCATACAGATAAAAAAAAATGTCAAAACCTCTGATCTGCATATGTGCATTGCCTTAAAAACCACTATGCCAACGTGACAGGAAGTCAGCCAACATTTTCAGAAGTTGAAACCAGCAATAGCAGCATACACATTCTCTCTGCACAGGTTTCCTTTAAAATTACCCCAGCAGTAAGTATAATATACAAGACATAAAACAATGCAGCTCTTCATTCATTAATACATAAACTGTTTTATCACCAATATAAAATTAAATGAAGTACCCAAATCAGATTTGGTATTGGCCTCTTGTAATCCTTGTACAGAAGAGTCTAGACTGGGAGAAGGAAAAGCAGTTCAATGAGCCAATCTGTAATTTTGCTGAAATGCTCATGTATTTGCTAACAATGAACATTCTGACTGTAGAAGAGAGCAAAGAGATGAGCTCATCAGTCTGCTGCTTCCCCTTTGAGTGTCCAGTTACAAATTATAGGACTTTTTTAATTCAGTTACAGACAGGGCTGTGTTATGGGGCAGAGTTGTGTAAATCTTAGGACTAAATAGAAATACAAATCTTTTGGCAGATAAACAGGTTGCATATACACTATATTACCAAACGTATCAGGACACCTGCCTTTACACGCACAAGAACGTTAACGGCATCCCAGTCTTAGTCCGTAGGGTTCAATATTAAGTTGGCCCACCCTTTACAGCTATAACAGCTTCAACTCTTCTGAGAAGGCTGTCCACAAGGTTTAGGAGTGTGTATAGGAATGCTTGACCATTCTTCCAGAAGCATTCTTCCAGAAGGACGAGAAGGCCTGGCTAGCAGTCTGCGCTCTAATTCATCCCAAAGGTGTTCTATCAGGGCGGCACAGTGGTGTAGTGGGTATCATACTCGCCTAGCAGTAAGAAGGGTCGCTGGTTCGAATCCCAACCATGACACTACCTGCCTGGAGTTTGCATGTTCTCCCTGTGCCTGCGTGGGTTTCCTCCAGGTACTCTGGTTTCCTCCCACACTCCAAACACATGCAGGTAGTTTAATTGGCCTCTGTCCAAAATTGGCCCCAGTATATGAATGGGGACCTTGAATTGTGGGCTTCTTGAGGGTAGGGACCAATGTGAGCATACAGGGATAGGGACAATTGTAGACACTCACTCAGGTTAAACCAGATGGACTGGTGTCTTTATTCAACCTTACTAACTGTGTAACTATCAGGTTGAGATCAGGACTCCATGCAGGCCAGTCAAGTTCCTCCACTCCAAGCTTGCTCATCCATGTCTTTATGGACCTTGTTTTGTGCACTGGTGTGCAGTCATGTTGGAACAGGAAGGGGCCATCCCCTTTTTGGGAGCATGAAATTGTCTTGGTATGCCCCACACCATAATCCCCCACCACCAAATAATTTGGACCAGTGTGCAAAGCAAGGTCCATAAAGACATGGATGAGCACATTTAGGGTGGAGGAACTTGACTGGCCTGCACAGAGTCCTGATTTCAACCTGATAGAACCCCCTTGGGATGAATTAGAGCAGAGATTGTGAGCCAGGCCTTCTTGTCCACATTAGCTTCTGACCTTACAAATGCGCTTCTGGAAGAATGGTCAAAAATTCCCATAGACACACTCGTAAACCTTGTGGAAAGCCTTCCCAGAAGAGTTGAAGCTGTTATAGCTGCAAAGGGTGGGCCAACTCAATATTGAACCCTACAAACTAAGACTGGGATGCCATTAAAGTTCATGTGCCTGTAAAGGCAGTTGTCCCAATACTGTTGGTAATATAGTGTATGCATTGTAATTACATAGTAGGTGAGGTTGAAAAAAGACACAAGTACAACCTATGTGTGTGATTAGATGTCAGTATTACATTGTATATCCCTGTATGTTGCGGTCGTTCAGGTGCTTATCTAATCTTGTTTTTTTTAAACAAAATCGATGCCCCGTGCTGAAACCACTGCCTGTGGAAGGGAATTCCTATGGAAAGGAATTCCTCATCCTTGCTGCTCTTACAATAAGGAACCCTCTACGCAGTTTATGATTAAACCTCTTTTCTTATATTAATGAGTGGCCTTGTGTCTTATTAAACTCCCGTCTGCGAAAAAGTTTTATTCCTATTGTGGAGTTACCAGTATGGTATATGTAAATGGAAATCATATCCCCTTTCAAGCACCTCTTCTTGAGAGAGATCAAGTTCAGTGCTCGCAACCTTTGACTAATATCCTCTAGCCCCTTTATTAGCTTAGTTGCCTTTCTTTGTACTCGCTCCATTTCCAGTACATCCTTCCCGAGGACTGGTGCCCAGAACTGGACAGCATACTCCAGGTGAGAACGGACCAAAATCTAAACTTAGCCTTTTGTCAGGACTTGGGCTTCAAATGAACAAGCCATATCATTTATTTGTTTAAAAAATTATATGCAAACTAGGAAGAGGTCCAGAGAGTTGTTATCTATCAATTCTTTCTTATACGCTACCAATTTCGGTAAATATTGATTATGAGTAAAAATAGGGAGTGATTGATAAGGCAGTCACTAAACTGTACTAGGCTTAATCATTCTCAAAATTCTAGAGCCTCTGACAAAGTAAGTATTCAACCTTCAACTAACAGGGTGTAATTTGCAGTACTGCTTTCCCTCTCTGAACCCTGAATCAGTTACATGGCTATGTTTAGCCTGTCAAAACAAAGTAAACACTACAAATACAGTTGGAGAATTTGGCTGGCAGCCTAGATGGAGACGAATCTTATGACTATGTTCTTTGTAGCCAAGGTTATATAGCCACGGGATTTTGGATCAGTCCTTGAAGCACCAAGTGTTTTTTCAGAATTAATTAAAATCAAAACATTCAATCCAATGATTGCCTTCTAAGAACAGTTGGGTGTTCAGTGTTAGGACTAGAGACTCAAAAAGGAAGGTCACACGAAGAGGCTGTATTAAAAACACAATCTAAAGCACCATGCACATGGGCCAAACATTGGCCGAAACCAGACAACATTTGGCCCATGTGTACAGCTCCTTGACCAACAGAAGCGGATTTCACAACTGGCTTCTGTCAAACGAGCATGCTGAAAAATCAGCATCCTAATCAGCGCTTGCAGCCAATGGCTGCAAGCACTGACCAGTGTACACTGGTAGGGATGGCGGTCCCCCTGTCAAAACACAATAGCACAGCAGGGAGATCGCTGTACTAACATATTGTCGCTAATACAGTGACTGCCTCTTCTTTTTTTCCTTTCAGCCAGCTGGGTTGAGCAACAAAAAATTAACGTGTTTACCAGGCATAAGATTCAGAGTACATTGGAAGATATAACATGGGCACATAAGGCTGGCAAAGAAGCCATCTGAAAATCATCCCTGAAACTGCAACATATACGAGGTGTGTCTAAAAAGTTGTGTGAATGGTATCAGAAAACAAACAAAACAGAAGATACAAACAAATTACCTTTAATGGCCTTCAAAAACATAGCCATCCTTCACAACATGTTTTTTGGCAATTTTCATAAAGCTTCTGGAAACTGTCAGCATAGGCCTCTTTATAATTCAACCACTGTCAAACATTCTTGGATTGCTGCCATGTCCGCAAAACGTGTGCCTTTCATGATGCTCTTCAGGCTATGAAACAGACAACATTGTCTTGACCTTGGCCTTGGACTTTTGCAAGCGACTTTTTAGTTCCCCGCAGAAAAGATGGATCCTGGTCACACATGGTAATGAAATTTCCATAGGTTTCCATCTGTTCTTCTGTCCACTTGAAAACGATGGTGCGTACTGTGTCCTTGCTAATGCTCAATTCCTCCGCCATCAATCGTAGAGTAATTTGACGATCTCGTGCCAGCATTTGTCACAGACAAAACAGAATGGCGCACAAGAGGGTACCAAAACGCACTTAAAGCGATTGTATGCCCCCAAAAAAAATACTGTAAGGCAAAGGCATAATGAGCTAGTATGCACCACACACTGCATCACTTTGAAATGCTTACCTTAAAACGAAACTCCCACAGGGCTGCCCGGTCACCGCTGAGGGAGTTGACATTTCCCCTCTGCATTTCTTCATGGCTCTGGCACTGTGAGTGGCCAGAGCCGCAATGATGTCACGCATGTGCGTGTGAGTCCTACGTTCTGGCAATTTCTGGACACAATACGCCAGACCTTTGCCGGACCTTCACTGCTCTTGCACCGCTGACATCAACGGCTGCAGGTAAGGTGAATATCTCCTAAACCGTACAGGTAAGTCTCATTATAGGCTTACCTGTAGGTAAAAATGACCAAGCTGACAATACAACCACTTTAAAACAACTAGAAGTCAAGGAAGTATACATATTCAGCATTAGTGGCATCAAGATTTTGCTTGAGTGCAAAGCAGTCTCTGGGAGAACAAATAGGAGAACAGGTACTTCTGGTTCCGGCACCGTATTTAGTGGATGGGTAAGCCAATGGGCCCCATTCCAGCCTGCAGGGAAAACCGCTGTGCAAACTCCTGGGGCAGCCTCTCTCTTATGCCAGATCTGCTCTGCAAGATCCTAGCAGCATGGAGCAGTACCTCTCGCAATCACTGGTCCCGATTGGGATCTCAATCACGGTACACGTCCCCCACACAGGCAGTCTCAGATCCTAAAATGCCTGCCGCAGCATGTCCCTCGCCTCCCTTACAGGATACACAGTGCTCCATGACAGGAGATATGGCAGATCAGAGGGAGGTAATTAACAAAATAGTGGAATGTGAGATGGGGACCCAGGACCCCCAGGCCCCGCATGGGAAAATAGCCCAAGCAGTGGCAGCTTTCCTGTCCCCTACCATCACAGCGGCTGTGGACAGAGCAGTGGCAGTAGGCACTTTACAGCTCAGGAAGGGGCTGGGGTATCACGATCATAGGCTCACAGAAGCTGAGCAGCGTATATCATCCCTGGAAGATGATCAGTACCAAACCAATGCCGCAATGGAGCAGTACACACAAGCACAACTCCTACATGACAAAAGAGAAGACTTAGAGAACCGTTCCAGGAGGAACAATTTAAGAATAATTGGCCTTCCAGAAACATACAAGCCTGGATCATTACTAGAGATCTGCGTCACCTTCCTCCCAGAGGCTTTGGGTCTACGCTATAAATGTGTGGCAGAAAGAGCACACTGTATTGGTGCTCCAGCAAACAAGACCACCAGACCAGTAATAGTCAAATATCTCAATTATGCAGACTGTGTTGCCATCCTGCAAAAATTTCAGAAAGCCCATTCTGTGGAAATTGAAGGGCACAAGATCCTAATATTCACAGACTACTCAGCAGAGGTGTCCCACAAACACAAAGAGTACCAAATGGCCTGCTCAGAGCTCTAAAAGAATAACATCCGCTTTACATCATCCTATCCAGCCATCCTCCAACTGCAAGCCCCAGACGGGGAAACAACTTACATTCCACACTCCGGAAAAAAACAGAATCCTTTCTGCACTCGATAACACCCAGACCAGCAGCAGCTGATACCTTCTTGGATAAAATCAAACAGGGGCCAAGGTCATCACTGCTAATTATTATTAATGGTGAAGTCACGGGGGGGGGGGGATCGTGAAGGAGGAAATATAACAAGCTCAGTTTTAGAAAGATTGAGTTTGAGGAAGTGGCGTGACCTCCATACTGATATGTCATTCAGTAAGTTTGAGATCTGGGAGGAGATTGAGGGGGTGAGTTGAGGAGTGGAGAGATAGATCTGGGTGTCGTCGGCATAGAGGTGGTATTGAAAACCATGGGAGGTTATCAACTGGCCCAGGGAAGAGGTATAGAGCGAGAATAGGAGGGGCCCAAGGACAGAAGGATGCCAAGCGATCCTCTACTCCAGACCCACCTACAGTTTATGGTAATATGCTCATCCTCTTACCCCAGGAGACCAAAAGCTAATGCTTTTATACATCTACTTAGTTAACACCTGTTGATGAAAGACTAAAGGCTCTTATTTTATAACCTTGAAGATTGACAACTATATAAGTACTGTGCAAGACTTTGAATAAATTCAATTATCAGATTAAGATTCTATATTATACACAGCCCTACTCTGCATGCAAATAAGGGTAACTGCAGCCAGATACCCTTTTTTTCATATGCCTGCAGGCTAGCGGTCTTACTGAAAATGGAAGAAACACAGAAAAAGTGGAGTCAATTCGTTTAACACCTTATTATTTCAGTTTTATTTTTTCACTCCTATCCTATCTCCTATCCTATAGTCCATATGCCACAGATGTACTCTATAACAAAACTAGCAAAATATCCAACCCCCCTTCCTAGTAGCCAGAACATTCATTCAAGACCTGAGAGTAATTTCTTGGAATGATAAGGGATTACAATCCCCGGCCAAAAGAATGAAAATCCTGAGGCACTTCAAAAGGCTTAAAACTGATGTAGCCTGGCTACAGGAGACTATCCGAAGAGGTCTTCTCCGTATTCAAAAACGTTGGTAGCTAGTCATAGGATCAGCCACCAAGGGATTGAAAGCAGTAGTATTGATCCTTTTCCATAAAAATCTATCCTATGACTTGGCATCAGTAAATAAGGATGTCGAGGGCTGTTTGATTTTGGCTCACCTCAAATTCCCATCCAAGGAGTTGTCGATCACTAATGTCTACGCCCCAAACTCACCAGATAAATGATACTTCAGCAAATTATCAGAACAACTCTTAAGTTCACTCCTCATAGGAGGGGATTTTAATATGACCATGTGCAACAGTGAAGATAGGTCCCTAAAATGCACTAGAGAAACAGAACATAAATACAATAAGTTGATTAAAATTATCACATTTAATAGAAAAAGAAGCACAGAAATAAAATCATTAGTATCCAGCACAACAGTGTGGGATCTACTTATTGTTTAGTCAAGTGGAAATCCAAATGTAGGAATACAGCAAAAGTAATAATACACTGTACTATTACTTTTGCTGTATTCCTACATTTGGATTTCCACTTGACTGAACAATAAGTACATCCCTCACTGTTGTGCTGGATACGAATTATTTTATTTCTGTGCTTCTTTTTCGATTAAATGTGATATTTTTAATCAACTTATTGTATTTATGTTGAGTTCCACTGAGCGCTGATTTTAAATTGTATTCATGTGAACCTCTCTCCAGAAGTTTTTTCAGCTGCACTGGATACCATTCGGAATCACTCGTTTTTAATCAGACTTTGATAGGTTGTTTCTAATAAGACCAAAACAATTTTAGCACTGGAGCTTTGCGCTGTTGATTTCTAGAGAAACATACTACCCAAAGCCAAGACAATTACTCCAAATAACTACTGCCCTACAGCTAATCGACACATGGTGTTTATCGCATCCAACAGAGTATACTTTGTACTCTCATGCTCATGACTCGTTTGCCAGGATATGTCAAATGTAAAGTGTAAGCGCTAAATATATGCTGCCATAATAGTCAAAATAGAAAGTGAAGACAAAAAATAGTAAATATAGAAAAATGAGCAACATATATGCTGAAAAAGGATATAGAAAACCCTATACAGTGTATTCATATAACTATGAATTTTTTGTGAAATATAACCATAAATATGAGGATATAAACATAAATAGTGAAATGTATGAACACAAATAATGGTTAGGTAGAGTCCATATTTTATAATAATAAATGCGTAAACGTGAGTCCCAACAAAATTTGGTGAAAGCCAGAAGCCAAATCAGGTGTGACCATAAAAAATTCCACCGCAGTGCAACTCCCACCACCTTAAGAAGCGCAGGCTTACCGGATGGAAATGACCCGAGTAGACATATCTAAGGGGTCAACAATCGCTTATGATTCCAAATACTGAGGCACTGGTTCAGCATTTCATGATTATATGGATCCCAAGACAAGTGGTTCTTTCAATGTGATAGACTGTATGTAGTAACAGCTTTTAGAGAGACAACTCCGGCATCAACCCAGACATGAAATGGAAGGATAGAGCCAAAATGGTGTAATAACGTTTAAAAAATTTTTTTTAATAAAATGAAGTATCAAACTCACATTCCAGTGGTTAATAACGAGCATATCAGGTAAAATAGGCAGTGGTAAAGTCTTCCCGACGTGTTTTGACCTATGGGTCATCATCTGGGGTGAACTACTACCACTGCTGCACTGCCTTATATAAGTTACATACCATAATGCACTGAGGTTCAATTGGAATCCACCCCTGTGTGTCACAGGTGTCCACTTCCGGTTTGGAGGACAAGTGGACACCTGTGACACACAGGGGTGGATTCCATTTGAACCTCAGTGCATTATGGTATGTAACTTATATAAGGCAGTGCAGCAGTGGTAGTAGTTCACCCCAGATGATGACCCATAGGTCAAAACGCGTCGGGAAGACTCTGCCACTGCCTATTTTACATGATATGCTCATTATTAACCATTGGAATGTGAGTTTGATACTTCATTTTTATAAAAAAAAAATGTAAACGTTATTACACCATTTTGGCTCTATCCTTCCATTTCATGTCTGGGTTGATGCCGGAGTTGTCTCTCTAAAAGCTGTTACTACATACAGTCTATCACATTGAAAGAACCACTTGTCTTGGGATCCATATAATCATGAAATGCTGAACCAGTGCCTCAGTATTTGGAATCATAAGCGATTGTTGACCCCTTAGCTATATATCTACTCGGGTCATTTCCATCCGGTAAGCCTGCGCTTCTTAAGGTGGTGGGAGTTGCACTGCGGTGGAATTTTTTATGGTCACACCTGATTTGGATTCCGGCTTTCACCAAATTTTGTTGGGACTCACGATTACGCATTTATTATTATAAAATATGGACTCTACCTAACCATTATTTGTGTTCATACATTTCACTATTTATGTTTATATCCTCATATTTATGGTTATATTTCACAAAAAATTCATAGTTATATGAATACACTGTATAGGGTTTTCTATATCCTCAAGTCATCACACATAGAACTGCAATTCCACAAACATGGGAATTGGTATCGAATGTATTCTTCTTATCAGTCTTCGAGGGAATCGGGGGGCTTCAGTAACCAAAACTGCAGTGTTTATCCTTAGGACACATCACAGGAAGCACCTCCATGGTTAACAGAGGACAGAATTAAAATTAGACTTGGGAAACTTAACATTAATAAGATGGCTTGCATCCGAGGGTGACTGGAGAATAGCCAATGTAGCACCAATATTTAAAAAAGGGCCCAAAATACATCCCTGAGAATTACAGACCAGTTACCCTAACATCAATAGTATGCAAGCTCTTGGAGGGGATGATAAGGAACTATATACAAGATTTTAGTAACAAAAACAATATTATCAGCATGGATTCATGAAGAATCGTTCTTGCCAAACCAATCTATTAACCTTCTATGAGGAGGTGAGTTGCCATCTAGATAACGGAAGGCCCGTAGACGTGGTGTATCCGGATTTTGCAAAAGCATTTGACACAGTTCTCCATAAATGTTTAGTGTACAAAATAGGGTCCATGGGCATGGACCATAGGTGGAGTACATAGATTGAAAACTGGCTACGAGGGCGATTTCAGAGGGTGGTGATAAATGGGGAGTATTCGGAATGGTCAGAGGTGGGTAGTGGGGGTCCCCCAGGGTTCTGTGCTGGGACAATCCTGCTTATTTTGCATAAACGACCTGGAGGATGGGGTAAACAGTTCAATCTCTGTATTTGCAGATGATACCAAACTAAGTAGGGCAATATCTTCTCCACAGGATGTGGAAATCTTGCAAAAAGATCTGAACAAATGAATGGGGTGGGCAACTACATGACAAATTAGGTTTAGGCTAGGTTCACACTGCTGCGGGGGGGAGATCCGGATGTGATTCGCACAGCAAATCACATCCGATCTCCGTAGCGCTGCGAGTTCAGCCATACAGATAGTATGGCTGAATTCGCAGCGCTCCCGCAGCAAACTCGCACGGGACCCTTTTTTTGGTCCGCAACAGAATCGGATCGCATGGGGGTTCACACCATGCGATCCGATTCCTGTGCGAGTCGGCAGATCGCACTGCGATATGCGGACGGGGGGTGTCATTAACATAACATTGACACTCCCAGCCGTCCGCATAGGGCAGTGTGAACTGCCGGCCGGAGGTGTGCGATGCGGGAAAACGCCTCGGATTCGCGGCGTTCCCGCATCGCAGCGGTGTGAACCCGGCCTTAATGGCGAAAAATGTAAAATAATGCATTTGGGTGGCAAAAATATGAATGCAGTCTATACACTGGGGGGAGAACCTCTGGGGGGGAATCTAGGATGGACCTGAGGGTCCTAGTAGATGATAGGCTCGGCAATGGCATGCAATGCCATGCTGCTGCTAACAAAGCAAACAGAATATTGGCATACATTAAAAAGAGGACAACGCCAAGAGATAAAAACAATAATTCTCCTGCTCTACAAGACTCTGGTCCAGCCTCACCTGTCCAGTTCTGGGCACCAGTCCTCAGAAAGGATGTACTGGAAATGGAGCGAGTACAAAGAAGGGCAACTAAGCTAATAAAGGGTCTGGAGGATATTAGTTATGAGGAAAGGTTGCGAGCACTGAACTTATTCTCTCTGGAGAAGAGATGCTTGAGAGGGGGTATAATTTCAAATTATCAATACCGTACTGGTGACCCCGCAATAGGGATAAAACTTTTTTGCGGAAGGGAGTTTAACAAGACATGTGGCCACTCATTAAAATCAGAAGAAAAGAGATTTAACCTTAAGTTAAACTACATAGAGGGTTCTTTACTGTAAGAGCGGCAAGGATGTGGAATTCCTTTCCACAGGCTTTGGTCTCAGCAGGGAGCATTGATAGTTTCAAAAAACTATTAGATAAGCACCTGAATGACCGCAACATACAGGGATATACAATGTAATACTGACATATAATCACACACATAGGTTGGACTTGTGTCTTTTTTTTCAACCTCACCTACTATGTAACAATGCCAGGAAGCTACTAGTTAGGTTAAGCAAGGGCTGATATCATCCAACCCATATCACTTCCCTAAAGAACACTGACGACATCTTCAACGCACTTCCCCAAAGGACATTAATAAAATCCTTGAATAATAATATAATTATATTATACCATACGCAGACGAACCTATAAACACAGATGAAGGGTGCAAGTGGTTATAATCAGTAGTCCTACCTAAAAATAGATCAACAACCCACGAGGAAACCAACAAAAAATGCCAAATGGCTCTCTCTCATCATGCAAACATTTTGACCATTCTGACCCAATTAAACTTCACAAAGGCATGACATAGGAATGCCCCCTTTGCCCATAGAACCCCTCTCACAATTGACCATTCTGAACATTCTGACCCAATTAAACTTCACAAAGGCATGACACAGGAATGCCCCCTTTGCCCATAGAACCCCTCTCACAATACCCAAATAATACGGCCCCACTACATGGAATCCCTATAGGAAGAGCTGACAGTGGCCCTTTTTGCAGACAACATTTTAATTTTCCCATCGGCCCCATCATCTGATATAGCCAATATACAACGGATTTTAGATTCATTCTGTCTATGTTCTGGCCTGAAAATAAATTTCAGCAAAAGCAAAGTACTCCCTCTAATGCCACGTACACACGATCGGGTTATCTGGCGGACTTTGCAGTGGAGGTCCGCTGGACTTTCCGAACGAGAGGACCTGCCCACACACGACCGGACTTTTCCGGCGGACAAACCGCCAGACTATGGCGGGAGTCCGCCAGACTTCTGAAATGAACGGACTTGCCCACACATGGAGAAAACTCCATTCATTTTGAACACGGCTCCAGGTAGACGAGACTAGCAAAGGCGGTCAATGTCGCCGCCTCAATTGGCGAGATTGGCACCTCGCTGGCCCCGTTACCTGGTATGAACTTAAAGGGGAAGCCCTACGCCAGAAAAATGTCGTGGGGGTCCCTCCCACAGTACATTGCAGACCCTTATCCGAGCACGCAGCCCGGCCGGTCAGGAAAGGGGGTGGGGACGAGCGAGCGACCCCCCCTCCTGAGCCGTACCAGGCTGCGTGCCCTCAACATGGGGGGCCCCCCACCCCAAAGCACCTTGTCCCCATGTTGATGAGGACAAGGGCCTCTTCCCGACAACCCTGGCCGTTGGTTGTCGGGGTCTGTGGGGGGGGCTTATCGGAATTCGGGAGCCCCCTTTAATAAGGGAGCCCCCAGATCCCGGTGCCCCACCCTATTTGAATGAGTATTGGGGTACCATGTACCCCTACCCATTCACCTGGTGAAAAAAAGTGTAAAGAAAAAAAACACAACACATTTTTAAAATAATTTATTGCACAGCTCCGGTGGTCTTCCGTCTTGGGGGGTCTTCTCGCCGGACTCCTCTGCTATCTTTTGCTCTTTTACTAGCGGAGGAGTCCGACTTTCTTCGTTGTCGCCGCCGCTGTCCGGGGGTCTTGTCCCCCTCTTCGGGTCTTCTTGAAAGGCCTCTGCTTTCTTCTTCCAGCTCTTTTACTAGCAGTGGCCCGGTCTTAAAGAGCCGCCACCGCCTATTCTTCCGACTTCGGGGTCTTGTCCCCCTCTTCGGTTCTTCTTGCCGGGCCTCCGCTTTCTTCTTCCAGCTGTTTTACTAGTGGTGGCACAGTCCTCTGTCACCGCCGCCTTTTCTTCTTCCTTGAGATGTTAGCTCGACGCCCTCTCTTGCCGCAATGACAGGGACGCGTTGTGCAGCGACTTATATAGGGACAATGGGCGGGGTTACCGGGTGATGTCACATGGTGACCCCGCCCCCTTATGATGTCACAGTCCCAGCATCCACCCTTCCCCAAAGCACCCCCCCATGTTGAGGGCACGCGGCCTGGTACAGCTCAGGGGAGGGGCGTTCGCTCGTCCCCACCCCCTTTCCTGACTGGCCGGGCTGCGTGCTCGGATAAGGGTCTGTAATGGACTGTGGGGGGGACCCCCACAACGTTTTTCCGGTTTAGGGCTTCCCCTTTAATTCCATACCAGGTGACGGGGCCAGCAAGGCGGCGACATTGAACACCGAACAATATGCGGTGATCAACGCAAATTTGAAAGCCACCGGAACACCGTTAACCACTTTCAGACCGGACCATTTTGCTGGTAAATGACCAGAGGTCTTTTTACACTTTGGCACTGCGCTGCTTTAACTGGTAATTGCGCGGTCATGCAATGTTGTACCCAAACGAAATTTGCGTCCTTTTCTTCCCACAAATAGAGCTTTCTTTTAAAAGGTATTTGACTGATTCTGCAATTTTTATTTTTTGCGATATAAACGTAAAAAGACCGCAAATTTTGAAAAAAAAATGATATTTTCTACTTTTTGTTATTAGAAAAATCCAATAAACTCAATTTTAGTCATACATTTAGGCCAAAATGTATTCAGCCACATGTCTTTGGTAAAAAAAAAAGTCAATAATTGTATATTTATTGGTTTGCGCAAAAGTTGTCACATCTACAAACTAAGGTACATTTTCTGGAATTTACGCAGCTTTTATTTTATGACTGCCTATCTCATTTCTTGAGGTGTTAAAATGGCAGGGCAGTACAAAACCCCCCCAAATGACCCCATTTTGGAAAGTAGACACCCTAAGGAAATTGATAAGAGGCATGTTGAGCCCATTGAATATTTTATTTTTTTGCCGCAAGCGATTGAATAATGACAAAAAAAATAAAATTTTTTTTTTTTTACACAAAGTTGTCACTAAATGATATATTGCTCACACATGCCATGGTTATATGTGGAATTGTACCCCAAAATACATTCTGCTGCTTCTCCTGAGTACGGGGATACCACATGTGGTCGACTTTTTGGAAGCCTAGCCGCGTACGGGGCCCCGAAAGCCAAGCACCGCCTTCAGGATTTCTAAGGGCATACATATGTCATTTTACTCCTCACTACCTATCACAGTTTTGAAGGCCATAAAATGCCAAGATGGCACAAAACCCCCACAAATGACCCCATTTTAGAAAGTAGACACCCCAAGCTATTTGCTGAGAGGCATGTTGAGTCCATGGAATATTTTATATTTTGCCACAAGTTGCGGGAAAATGACAAACTTTATAAATTTTTCACAAAGTTGTCACTAAATGATATATTGCTCACACATGCTATGGGCATATGTGAAATTACACCCCAAAATAAATTCTGCTGCTTCTCCTGAGTACGGGGATACCACATGTGTGGGATTTTTTGGGAGCCTAGCCGCGTACGGGGCCCCGAAAGCCAAGCACCGCCTTCAGGCTTTCTAAGGGCATACATTTTTAATTTCACGCCTCACTACCTATTACAGTTTTGAAGGCCATAAAATGCCAAGATGGCACAAAACCCCCACAAATGACCCCATTTTAGAAAGTAGACACCCCAAGCTATTTGCTGAGAGGCATGTTGAGTCCATGGAATATTTTATATTTTGCCGCAAGTTGCGGGAAAGTTACAAACTTTTTTTTTTTTTTTTTTTTTTTCACAAAGTTGTCACTAAATGATATATTGCTCACGCATGCCATGGGCATATGTGAAATGACACCCCAAAATAAATTCTGCTGCTTCTCCTGAGTACGGGGATACCACATATGTGGGACTTTTTGGGAGCCTAGCTGCGTACGGGGCCCCAAAAGCCAAGAACCGCCTTCAGGCTTTCTAAGGGCGTAAATCTTTGATTTCACGCCTCACTACCTATTACAGTTTTGAAGGCCATAAAATGCCAAGATGGCACAAAACCCCCACAAATGACCCCATTTTAGAAAGTAGACACCCCAAGCTATTTGCTGAGAGGCATGTTGAGTCCATGGAATATTTTATATTTTGCCACAAGTTGCGGGAAAATTACAAACTTTTATTTTTTTTAATTTTTTTTTCACAAAGTTGTCACTAAATGATATATTGCTCACACATGCCAGGGACATATGTGAAATGACACCCCAAAATAAATTCTGCTGCTTCTCCTGAGTATGGGGATACCACATGTGTGGGACTTTTTGGGAGCCTAGTCGCGTACGGGGCCCCGAAAACCAAGAACCGCCTTCAGGATTTCTAAGGGTGTAAATTTTTGATTTTACACCTCACTACCTATCACAGTTTTGAAGGCCATAAAATGCCAAAATAGCACAAAACCCCCCAAAATGACCCCATTTTGGAAAGTAGACACCCCAAGCTATTTGCCGAGAGGCATGGTGAGTATTTTGCAGCTCTCATTTGTTTTTGAAAATGAAGAAAAAAAAAAATAATGTATATTTTTTTTCTTTTTTTCAATTTTCAAAACTTTGTGACAAAAATGAAGGTCTGCAAAATACTAACCATACCTCTCGGCAAATAGCTTGGGGTGTCTCCTTTCCAAAATGGGGTCACTTGGGGGGATTTTGTGCTATCTGGGCATTCCATGGCCTCCGAAACTGTGATAGGCAGTGAGGAATGAAATCTAAAATTTACACCCTTAGAAATCCTGAAGGTGGTGCTTGGATTTTGGGGTACCGTACGCGGTTAGGCTCCCAAAAGGTCTCACACTTGTGGTATCCCCGTACTCAGGAGAAGCAACAGAATGTATTTTGGGGTGTAATTTTACATATAACCATGGCATGTTTGAGCAATATATCATTTAATGACAACTTTGTGCAAAAAATAAAAAATAAATAATAATGTATTTTTTCCACAACTTTTGTCAAAATATAAAATATTCCATGGACTCGACCTGCCTCTCAGCAAATAGCTTGGGGTGTCTACTTTCTAAAATGGGGTCATTTGGGGGGGTTTTGAACTGTCCTGGCATTTTATGCACAACATTTAGAAGCTTATGTCACACATCACCCACTCTTCTAACCACTTGAAGAAAAAGCCCTTTCTGACACTTTTTGTTTACATGAAAAAATATTTTTTTTTGCAAGAAAATTACTTTGAACCCCCAAACATGAAGTGTTTTTTTAAAGCAAAAGCCCTACCAATTAAAATGGTGGGTGTTTCATTTTTTTTTTTCACACGGTATTTGCGCAGCGATTTTTCAAACGCATTTTTTGGGGAAAAAACACACTTTTTTTTATTTTAATGCACTAAAAATCACTATATTGCCCAAATGTTTGATGAAATAAAAAATATGATCTTAGGCCGAGTACATGGATACCAAACACGACATGCTTTAAAATTGCGCAGAAACGTGCAGCGGCGACAAACTACGTACATTTTTAAAAGCATTTAAATGCCTTTACAGGTGACCACTTTAGATTTACGGAGGAGGTCTACTGCTAAAATTAGTACCCTCGATCTGACCTTCGTGGTGATACCTCACATGCATGGTGCAATTGCCGTTTACATATGCCACCAGACCAACGCTTGTGTTCCGCGTTGCGCCTTAGCAGGGGGGGACAGGGGTGTTTTTTTTTATTTTTATTTTTTTTATTATTTTTTTTGCTTTTTTTTTTTTTTTTTTAAACTGTTCCTTTCATTTATATATATTTTTTTATGATTTTTATTGTTATCTCAGGGAATGTAAATATCCCCTATGATTGCAATAGGTAGTGACAGGTACTCTTTTTTTTAAAAATTAGGGTCTATCAGACCCTAGATCTCTCCTCTGTCCTCAAAGCATCTGACCACACCAAGATCGGTGTGATAAAATGCTTTCCCAATTTCCCAATGGCGCTGTTTACATCCCGCAAAATCTAAGTCATGAAATGCTCGTAGCTTCCGGTGTCTTAGGCCATAGAGATGATTGGAGCCATTCTGGTCTCTGATCAGCTCTATGGTCAGCTGGCGGAACCACCGGCTGCATTCTCAGGTTCCCTGTTGGGACAGGAGAGCCTGAGAAATCCATGGAAGATGGTGCAGGGGGGGGGGGACATTCCCTCCCACTGCTTGTAAAAGTAGTCTAGAGGCTAATTAGCCGCTAGGATTGCTTTTACATAAAAGCCGACCGCTGGCTGAAAAGAATGATACCAAGATGATACCTAAACCTGCAGGCATCATTCTGGTATAAGCACTCAAAGTCCCGCAACATACCAGTATGTTGCTGGAACTGGTTGGGCATATATTGTATTTTTTTTTTCATGCAGCCTGTGGGCTGAACGAAAAAAAAATATTGATCGGTGGGTATGCCCACCATTAGATACCACCCTTCATCCACCCACTTTCTAATGGTGGGCATACATGCACCATTTATATATGCCGAAGCATGGGGGCATCCTCCCGCAAAAGGTAGGAGCAGATCGCTCCTCCACCCCTTATGCCCCCATGCTTCGGCATATATGCTCTTTTTTAACTGTGGTGGTGAAATCACCCCCGACAGTGCTGGAGTCGCGGCTTTATGTATCATGGGAGCAAACGCTGTTGCTGTCAAGATAAATAAATCCGCTCTGCAGCAGAATGGCGTACCTGCTAAGCAAATGATGGTTAACAATAAAACAAAGTAACATTACAGTATAACAGTAGGACTTACCATACCTGCAAAGCAAATACAAAAAAAAAATCGCAAAAAATAACACATTTAACACAATCTGTGCCTAAAATATATATATGCCAAAGCATGGGGGCATCCTCCCGCAAAAAAGTTATGCCGCGTACATACATTCAAACTTTTCCACGGGCAAGCCCTCCGTCGGAATTTTGACTGTATGTAGGTGGCATTAGGAGCAAAATCGCTCCTCCACCCCTTATGCCCCCATGCTTCGGCATATATGCTCTTTTTTAACTGTGGTGGTGAAATCACCTCCGACAGCGCTGGAGTCGTGGCTTTACGTATCGTGGGAGCAAACGCTGTTGCTGTCAAGATAAATAAATCCACGCTACAGCTGAATGGCGTACCTGAAAACAAAAAATGGTTAACAATAAAACATTGCAGAATAGAATACAGTACAAAGGAGCAGAACAATAGAGAGAGAATAGAGAGAGAGAGAGAACAATAAAACGACAACTATTTTTGTTTTTTTTATTTTATATATTTTTTGGTTTTTTTACTTTTTTTTTTTTTAACACTTTTTTATGTAACTTTAACACTTCTGTTGTAACGGTTCCAGCGGTTTGGGTCTCTCAAAATGTGATGGCATCTTGGGAGACCCTGTGAACGTGTGCCTAGCTTGTGCAATGCTGTACCCTACGCTAATACTCAACTAGTTCATGGTAGCGTTCAAAACACTCACCCTGACAAAGACCAGGCTGGCCAGGACAGCGGGGACAATAAGAACGGGTGTCACGCCTAAATCCGCGCTTTCTGCAGACACGACATTTTCTTTGGGGGGCTCGTTGGGTAGGGGTACTCGGGAGGACATAAGAATAATGCCTCTCATGCAGCCGGCTTACTGCATCTGGTAGGGGGAAGGTGAGGTGGAGCACCGCCTGGATACAGAAGGGCTCTGACGATATCCTCCTGGAATTTGAGGAAGGATCCAGTCCGTCCTGAAGCTTTGTGTAGTACATAAGCATTCAGTATAGCCAATTGGAATAAATAAACAGACACTTTTTTGTACCAGCGTCTGGACTTACGGGCAACTAGATACGGCGCCAACAACTGGTCATTGAGGTCCACCCCTCCCATGTTAAGGTTATATTTGTGGACACAGAGGGGTTTCTCCACAATACCAGTCGCCGTAGAAATTTGGACCGTCGTGTCTGCATGAAGGGAGGTAAGAACGAAAACATTCTTATTATCCCTCCACTTCATAGCGAGCAAATTATTACTGCGCAAGCAGGCTCTCTCCCCCAGCCTAAGACGGGACTCTACAAGCCGCTGGGGAAAGCCCCGGCGATTAGGTCGCACGGTGCCACATGCTCCAATCTGATGATCAAACAAGTGACTAAACAGTGGCACGCTTGTGTAATAATTGTCCACGTACAAGTGGTACCCCTTTCCGAATAAGGGTGACACCAAGTCCCACACTATCTTGCCAGCGCTTCCTATGTAGTCAGGGCAGTTCTCCGGCTCTACGTGACTATCTCTTCCCTCATAAACCATGAAACTACGTGTATAGCCTGTGGCCCTGTCACAGAGCTTATACATCTTGACCCCGTATCTGGAACGCTTGTTGGGGACGTATTGTTTGAATGACAAGCGACCAGAAAATTTAATCAGGGACTCATCAACGCAGACAACTTGATCGGGAGTAAACAAGGCTGCAAAACGTTGGTTGAAGTGGTTTATGAGGGGCCGAATTTTGTAGAGCCGATCGTACTCAGGGTCTCCACGAGGACGACAGAGTTCATTGTCGCTGAAGTGCATGAACCGCAAAATCATCTCGTATCGTGCCCTGGACATGGAAGCAGAGAACACGCGCATATGGTGAATTGGGTCAATGGACCAATATGACCGCAACTCACTCTTTTTGGTTATGCCCATGTTGAGGGAGAGGCCCAGAAAGATTTTAAATTCGGAAACCGTAACTGGTTTCCATTGTCTGGCAAGGGCGGACTGGGGAATAGTGGCGATGTGTTGAGCAGCGTACAAATTGGTTTGGTCCACAATAGATCTAAAGAGATCTTCGGTGAAAAACAGTGAGTAAAAGTCAAGTGTCGTAAAATCAACTGTTTCCACGTTAATGCCAGGTTGGCCAGTGAATGGGGGAAGTACGGGTTCTGCAGAAGTGGTGGGCACCCAAATAGGATTGGCGAATTCTGCAGGAAGGGCACTATGGGTACGACGGGCCTGTCTTTGTCTTCTTGGTGGCAGCGGGACACTACTTGTGCTTGCCACCTCGCCAGCTTGAACTGCACTTATGGGACTCGCCACGTCACCACGTGTTACTGCAGTGCTGGATGTAGGTCCAGGGTGTACTAGGCCGCTGGTGCTTGCCAGTTCACCAGAAGGATGAGCGGCTCTAGTACGTCTCTGCTCCATACGAGTGACCTGCGGTTCCTGCACCTCAACAACAGAATACATACGGGATTGGGCACACCTGTTCTTAGCAGCGGCCTCATCTCCGTCGTCAGAGCTATCTGTCATGGAGCCGCTGTCCTCTACAGGATCGTATTCTGAGCCTGAATCTGACAGATGAGTGACGTCCTCTTCACTATCTGTCATGCTCAGAAACGTGTAGGCCTCATCACTAGTGTACCTTCGCTTTGCCATTTTGGGCTCTAAATTTAGGGGTACACTAGTGAGACTCACAGGTAAAAAAGCACCTAGCCTGTCAGCGACTGTTTCAAAACGCTACAAAAAAAACTGTTAGCGATCGCAGGGATCAAGCCTGACTCTGCGAACGCTGCAGTTATGTGTGTTGTGTTTTGTAAGTGACAGTGATCGATCGATACTGCACTTGGGTGGGCTGGGCTGGGCTTGGCGGAGGGGCTAAACGCAGGTGCTAGCGGGTATCTGGGCTGATCCCGCTAACAATGCGTTTTGGGAAACCTAAAATGCTGGCAACGCTAATATATATCTGATCAGATACTATATTACTAAGGGAGGTGTATGCTTTGCGCGTGGGTGTTAGCGGTACTGGCACTAACCTGACGCTGGGGCGACGCAGGCCTTATCTGACCCTAAAAAACTTATATCACCCGCCGGGTGATCAGGGGGTTAAACCTTTATTAGGTAATAAATGGCGGGTGCCCTGAAACCAAAAAAAAAAAACTAACCAACCAGCGTCACCTGTAACAGTTATATGGTGATCACTGGTGAAAGGGTTAACTGGGGGGCAATCAGGGGGCTATGCGGTAGTATATGGGGGTCCCTGACGCTATAAAAAGCTGCGGCGAACCCAAATACTTACCTGCCTATCTAGGGTCACCTGTGACACTAATACAGCGATCAGAAAAAAATCGCTTATTAGTGACACTGGCGACGGGGGGTGATCACGGGGTTAAACCTTTATTGGGGGGGTTAGGGGGGCACCCTAGAGCTAAAGGGGGCTAGCCCTAACTGCCCTAACAGTTATTACAGTCACAAATGACACCAATGCAAAAAAAAATAAAAAAATGCACTTGGTGTCACTGTGCCTGGGGGGGGGGGAGGGGTGATTGGGGGGTGATTGGGGGTGATCAGGGGGGTGAAAAGTGTGCCTGGCGTGTTCTACTGTAAGTGTAGTGTTGGGTGCAACTTACTGATCCTCTCTCCTCCGTGCCGGAACGAAAAAGACCGACACGAGGAGAGATTACTTCACTTCCTCTCCTGTGTTTACATTACAGGAGAGGAAGTGATGTCACCGAGCATTTTCATTCGTCGGGAGCGATCGCGAGGGGGTGGCCATGAATGAATGGCCGTCCCCTCGTCCGGGATCGCTCCCGAACGAATACCGACCGCCGCAGGCACCGGGCGGGGGCCCGATCGGGCCCCCGACCCGCGGGAGGCAAGGGACGTACATGTAAGCCCTTATGCCTGCCCGTGCCATTCTGCCGACGTACATCGGCGTGCGGCGGTCGGCAACTGGTTAAAGTCTATAGGACACTAACAAACAAATAAAAAGGGTATTTTTTTAAGGTTTATATGCAAGTTATTGTCACAAAAAATGTTTGGGGACCTGGGTCCTGCCCCAGGGGACATGTATCAGTGCAAAAAATGTTTTTAAAAAGTTTTTTCCGCAGCAGTTTTTTTAATGATTAAAGTGAAACAATAAAAATTAAATATTTCTTTAAATATTGTGCCTGGGGGTTGTCTATAGTATGCCTGTAAAGTGGTGCATTTTTCCCATATTTAGAACAGTACCACAGCAAAATTACATTTCTAAAAGGAAAAATTGTCTTTTAAAACTGATTGCGGCTGTAATGAATTGTCGGGTCTCGGCAATATAGATAAAACTCAGAAAAAAAAAAAAAAGAAGGAGCATGGGATTCCCCCCCCCCCCCTTCAATTACCAGGCCCTTTGGGTCTGGGGGTCCCCGTGTTAAAAGGGGGCTTCCAGATTCCAATAAGCCCCCGCCCACAGGCCACAACCACCAGGCAAGGTAGCTAGACAAATTCTATTAGGGATAAAAATGATAAATTCCCTCTCTCTAGACATTATTTAGAAATGAACCATTCGGTTTCTCAATTGAGATATATGGAAATCGATGGTATTCCAACCAATAGATGTGGGGGGAATAGAGAATTGGAATTGAGAAAAAGAGAAGTTTACTGGATAAATCGCTTAGACTCTTTATATCCTAAAGGGTTAAATACAGATTTTGATATTTATTTTTAGGATTATAGGATGGTATAAGTCTCTATATGTGTTGACCGATCGGCCAGATATCGGCTGATATGGTCTCACATTATGAGATCTTTTGTTTGTCGTTTAGTGTTTTTTCCATAGCATGTGAATAATGATTAATTGATTATGTTTTCTTTGTATATTTTTTTTATGGATGAACTACATGATTCAGTATACTATCATCAAGGGAAGGCGTCCTTTTGTCCCGTTTTTTAGCTATTGTTCTGAAATACCCATAGATACAAAAATGATGTATGAAAGATATAAGGGGTGGTTTGTGAAGATCAATTAATTACATTCAGCTGGAATCAATGACAGCTGTGAGCTATAAGCTTTTATATGTGAAGTTGGTTATAATTTTCATTGTAGGTATGTGGTCATGAGGAAGGGCGATGATATGCTTAGCCCGAAACGTCACCTGAAGTGATGTAAATTTTATCAATAAATTTACTTTTGTTTGTGCAGCAATTACTCTTCTGCTTATATATATATATATATATATATATATATATATATATATATATATTTTAATATACACAATTGTGTATATATACACACACACTATATATATATATATATATATATATATATATATATATATATATATATATATATACACATATACATATACACATACACAGTGCCTTGCGAAAGTATTCGGCCCCCTTGAACTTTTCAACCTTTTGCCACATTTCAGGCTTCAAACATTAAGATATAAAATTTTAATTTTTTGTGAAGAATCACCAACAAGTGGGACACAATTGTGAAGTGGAACGAAATCTATTGGATATTTTAAACTTTTTTAGCAAATAAAAAACGGAAAAGTGGGGCGTGCAAAATTATTCGGCCCCCTTGCGTTAATACTTTGTAGAGCCACCTTTTGCTGCGATTACAGCTGCAAGTCGCTTGGGGTATGTCTCTATCAGTTTTGCACATCGAGAGACTGAAATTCTTGCCCATTCTTTTTTAAATCAAATAAGTTTTTATTGCAAAACATATATGGTACAAACCAAACATAGACAGGAAATGCAGTCGTACAGCAGTATTGGTTTTTACGGCTAAAGGAATACTGGTAATACAAAGTACAAATTGACCCGGTTTGTAGACCACTGAGACATAGGAAGTGCCATTAAAACTTAAAAATAAGAAAAACAAACCAAGAACATAAACAAAAGTGGCGTTCTCTCTGAGACCATATTGCATTTTGGAACAGCTATATAAGTACAGTGTTATGCACAACGTCCAGCATCCCGTTACCTAGTCCTGCTGGTCCCTCCTCTTACCCCCTATAAATGCCGGGAGAGGGAGAGACATAGGATTAGCCCCATGAAGAGTTTAAGATTGTCTATGTGCCTCCGTGCATATGCCCCTGGATCCACATTCAGCCCTGTAAAAGTCTGTCCTATATAAGTTGGTGGGGGGCTAGCCCCGGAACCTCGAGCCATCCCTGCCACATAGCATTAAATTTGTGCGGTGCGTTTCTGTGTTGGTATGTTATTTTTTCCCTGATCAGCATCTGGTTCACTTGGTCCGTCCATTGCTGCCTGGTGGGAACCCTGTGTGTTATCCACAATCGTGCTATTAATTTCCTGGCTACATATAATAACCGAATAATGGCAGTATGAGCCGAAGGCGTTAACGATTCTTAGTCTAGGGTCCCCAACAGGCAGACCAACAGACACCGCGGAATACTAACAGAGAATACAGAAGAGATAGTGTCAAGGATCTCATCCCAATACCTTTTTAGTTTTGGGCACCTCCAGAACATATGCAGGAGATCCCCATGGTCCCGCATACATTTTGGGCAAAGGGGGGAATCCCTAACACCCCAGTTGTGCAGTTTAACTGGCGTTCTATAAACCCTATGCAGTAGATATAGATGGGAGAGTTTATGGGAGGCCGAGACCGACACCAACGGAGCGGAGGACAAGCAAAGGTTCCAGGTCTCCGCGTCCATAGACCCCAGGTCTGCCTTCCACTTCTGCCGACATGGGAGATGTGCCGGGTCTTGCATTGCAGCAAGAAGCATGTCATACCCCCTAGATATCATACCCTTTCGTTCATTTTGCATGAATATCCCATGTACTACAGCATGGTCCGTCAGGCAAAGCTGCATACTTCGGGATTGCGCCTGTAGCGCATGTCGTAACTGTAAGTATTTAAAAAAGTCCCTACGCGGTATGCCAAACTCAGCCTGTATTTCCATGAAGGACTTCAGCACCTGGCCACTATACAGCTGTGAGAGGGACCGGAGGCCGCTCCTTCTCCAATTACCAAATCCCTTGAGCTTAAAGAGCTCGCCATAGTTAGCATTCCGCCAGATAGGGGTGAGACCAAGAAAACCACGTATTTGTAGCAGTCGTTTAACATGGGACCATAGAGTATTCAGTAATATAATAGTTGGGGAACTCCTGTCCATATGAGGGAAGCCTGTTCCAACCTGGACAATGCCATGTCCGGGACGACAATGTCATCAAGTATCCTACGTATCGGGTCCAGGGGATCATCCGACCCCCAACCACCCAAGTGTTGTAGCTGCGAATCCAGGAAATACAATCTAGCATGTGGTAGTGCCAACCCCCCCTCGTCCTTTTTATATTGCAGGGTAAGTAAACTAAGCCTGGCTGTCTTCCTACACCATATTAATTCCCTAAACTGAGAGTCAATTTTATCGAACCAACGTTTCGGAATCCAGGTCGGCGAGTTATGACAAACGTAGAGCAATTGTGGAGCCCATACCATTTTGATGAGATTCACCCTTCCCACTACCGATAGCGGTAGTTTGCACCAAGTTTTACATTTCTCCCTGAACTTAAGTAATAGCGGTAGAAGATTCAGATTGGCATAGTTCGTCACCTCAGGGGATACCTGTACCCCCAGGTATTTAAAGGACGCAACCGTCTGTATCATGTTTGCGCATGGGGGGAGAGGTGCCATTAAAGGGGATAAGGGCATTAATACAGACTTGTCCCAGTTTAACGTGAAACCGGATAATGTACCAAATAGGTTAATCAAGTACATAGTCGCTGTTGGGGAACCTTGTGTGTCCCCTAAGTAAATAAGTGTGTCATCCGTGTATAGTGATACCACATCCGTCCCAGTGGGCCCGCAAAATCCAACAATGTCCGGAGCGGACCTCATTCTTGCTGCCAGTGGTTTGAGCGCCATGGCAAAGAGCAGGGGCGACAAAGGGCACCCCTGTCTCATGCCTCTATACAGCATGAATGGTTCGGAAAGTTCCGCGTTAGCTCTAATTCTAGCCGTAGGCCTAGCATATAGTAGTTGGACCCAGCGGATAAATGTACTGCCTAACCTCATCCTTTCCATCACTTTCCACAGATAAGGCCACTCAACACTATCGAAGGCCTTAGCTGCGTCCAGCGAGAGGATGGCCTGATTACCGGGGTTATCCACAGGGACCTGTAGGTTTAGAAATAAACGGCGAATATTTTGGGCAGTCGAACGTGTGGGAATAAACCCTGATTGATCCCTATGGATCAGTTTATGTATTACCAGGGAAAATCTCGTTGCCAATACCCAAGCCAATAGTTTAACGTCCGTCGTGTGCAAGGAGATGGGCCTGTATGCGTCCGGTGATGTCGCTACCTTACCCGGTTTTAGGAGTACAATTATGATTGCTTCGTTCATAGAAGCAGGCAGAACCCCTGTCTCTAGGGCATTGTTAAACACTTTCAAGAGAGTGGGCAGTAGAACACTAGCATAACGCTTGTATACCTCGGATGGGAGGCCATCCGCCCCCGGAGCTTTGTTATTATGGGAGTGTTCCAGTGCAGAGGCTAATTCATCCTCTGTTATGGGGGCATTCAGCAGCTCCCCATCCGACGCAGACAAGCATGGAATATCACACCCGTCCAGGAAGCTCACAATCTCCCCGTCACCGGGCTGCACTTTGGATGAGTACAAGTCTGCATAAAAGGACCGAAATACCTGTAAGATCCGGGGGGCGTCCGAGTGGGTCACCCCCTGCGAATCGCACAGCGAGTGAACCATAGGTGTAGAACCCTGAGCCTTTGCCAGCAGAGCCAGCATATGACCTGTCGATTCCCCTTCCTCAAAGTGTGTTTGTTGTAGGAAAAATCTTTTATTTTCTGCAGTTGCAAAGCTACCTGTCTGGACATAGACTGCGCCCCCAACCAAGTTCTCTTTGTGTCCTCTGAGGGGTTGGCAATATAGGCCTGCTCCGACTCTCTGAGTGCCCTACCGACCTCCATTTCCCAAGCTTTAGTATTCTTTTTTATACCATTTATAGTAGTGATAAATTGCCCTCTAAGGAAGGCCTTAGCTGCATCCCAAACTACATCTATAGAGGCCGAGTCTAAATTATCCTGCAGGAAGAGTTTAAGGTCACTCGCTATGGGGTCAGGCTGCGGAAAGAGTGTAAGCCAAAAGGGGTTAAGCTTCCAACTCCTAGGTGCGAGGTCAGTAGATAGGGACATCTCAATCCACAAAGAGGAGTGGTCGGATATGTGTCTATCCCCATACCCAGAGTCGCTAATTAGGGGGAGAAGGGCGGAGTTCCCCAGTCCCAAGTCTATTCTAGACAAGCTCCCAAACGCTGGAGAGCAACAGGAGTACAGTCGGGTGTGGGGGTGGGCTCTCCGCCAGACATCCACCAACCCAAGTTCAGCTAATAGGGCAGCAAAGGGAGTATCACCATTAGGGCGGGAGGGAACCAAAGGAGGCATTGGAATCTTATCCCCCATGCCATTGACATAGTTATTAAAATCGCCCATTGCCAGTAGGGGTATGTTAGGAAACTGTGCCATAACCCCAGCGAGGCGCCTGAGGATCTCAGCTGAATACGGAGGTGGGATATATACGTTGGCGATAATGTAATGTACAGTAGCAATCTTACACAGCAAAAAGATGTACCTCCCCCCTGGGTCAATAACCTGTTGGGAGCAAAGGAATTGGGTATTTTGTCTAATTAGGATACTCACTCCCCTTGCATAAGCAGAGTATGTAGAGTGGAATTGCTTGGTAAACAGTCTAGGCCCAAGGCTATGCATACCATCAGGAGCAAAATGTGTCTCCTGCAGACACACAATTCCAGCCTTCATATCTTTGAGGTGTTTTAACACCGCCAGCCTTTTTACCGGGCTGCCCAGCCCTCTGACATTCCAAGAGAGAAATCTAACCTTTGCCATCAGGGATATAAAACATAAGTGTAAATAGTGACCTTATCAACATTCGTAAGAAACTAGGGTGGGAAGATGCATTTAACACATATACAGCAACAACAAGCGACTGATAAGTCGCATCACCTGAGATGCCCCAAAAAGGTGGAGAAAAAAGTCCTTCATGAGCAGCAGTACAGAAGAAAAGTCGCACAGACGGGTGCAGATATGCTGGGATATAGTCCGTGTCCATCGTGGTTCTGAGAGAGAAAAAATTAAGTAAAAGGAAAAAGAAAAGAGAAACAGTTTAACAGCATAAAACTGTGGTATCTTCTGTATCGAAGCCCGCCGGGCTCCCAAACGGGAGAAGCAGCAGACTAATAGCCCCCATCTGGAACTCTGGGGCGGGGGGAAGGCCATGGAAATACCCATAGAAGACTCTTCTAGATGGTAAACAGGGTTTCACATGTGCAGGCATCATGCAGCACTGGTGGGTCTGTAATGGAGCCATAAACCTTCGCCTTCCGCCGGGCCTGAAGAAATGTAAGTCCAGTCAACTTGTCTGAAAGGGTCATTATCGGAGGGGATCTTTGAAGCTTGGCGGCTTTGAGTGCGTTGTGCTCCTGGTCAAGCTACTGTGCCGCTGCCGCAGGGCGATCAAAAAAGTGCGTAGAGCCCAGAGCCGTAACCCTGAGCCGGGCCGGATATAGCATACCATATTGAACGTTAAGGTCCCGAAGGCGTCGTTTAACCTCAAGAAATGTAGCACGCTTTTTCTGAAGCTCTGCTGAAAAGTCCGGAAATAGCGAAATCCTGGAGTTCTCAATCTCCATTTTGTCTGACAACCCCCGTGCATTAGAGAGGATGGCGTCTCTGTCTCTATAGTTGAGGAGTTTAAACAAGAAGGGCCTGGGGCGGTTACCCGGAGGTAGGGGGCGAGACGGTACCCGGTGGGCGCGTTCCACGGCAAAAAGCGGTGATAAGGAGTCCTTACCAAAGGTGGCAATTAACCAGTTTTCAATAAAGTCAACCGGGTTTTTACCCTCAACACGTTCCGGAATCCCCAGAGCGCGAATATTGTTACGTCTCATGCGATTTTCCATCTCATCAAGTCGCATAACATGCTGTTCAGTAAGATGGCAATTATATTTCAGATCCCTTTGCATGGGGGCCAGATCATCTTCTACTGTGCTCAGCCTGCCTTCAAGGGCAGCTGTCCTCTCCCTGAGCTTTTGCATGTCATGGCGGACAAAAGTTATTTCAGCCTTAACCCCTTTGATGTCCTCTGAGAGGGCTGCAATAGATTGATTACAAGAGGTAACAGCAGCAAATATGTCCCTTAGCGTAGGCTCTCCCTCTGGTACTGGAGAGGGGATGGTCTGTGTCTCAGGCCTATCACTGTCTCTAGGGGTACTCACTGCGCGCCATGCTGCGGACAATCCATCATCATCCTCCAAGGGGACTGTGTCATCTCCCTCAGGAGAACTTCCAGGGGTAGCTTGAGGTGAGGGCTGGCCAGCCAGGGCATCTTTGTACGATTTACCACCATAGAGGAGCTTTTGCGCCGCTTCCTTGTACTGGTCTCTGGCTGCACGCCGAGCGCCGGTGCCATCTTGGCCCGGGGGGTCCGTCAGCCCCTTCCCTCCGGTATGGCGTCTGGACATCACAGCGGGGGTCCCGAGATATATTGCGGTGGTCCGGGATGATTCCCCTAGCGTAGCGGGAGATAAGGGCTCCAAAAATAGCTTTTCAGATCAGACTGTAAGGATGTAAGCACGGATGGCCGGTGGAGCTCAAGGCATGCACGTCCTCCTACATCAGCCGCTAAGCCACGCCCCCTTCTTGCCCATTCTTCCTTGCAAAACAGCTCGAGCTCAGTGAGGTTGGATGGAGAGCGTTTGTGAACAGCAGTTTTCAGCTCTTTCCACAGATTCTCGATTGATTCAGGTCTGGACTTTGACTTGGCCATTCTAACACCTGGATACGTTTATTTGTGAACCATTCCTTTGTAGATTTTGCTGTATGTTTGGGATCATTGTCTTGTTGGAAGATAAATCTCCGTCCCAGTTTCAGGTCTTTTGCAGACTCCAACAGGTTTTCATCCAGAATGGTCCTGTATTTGGCTGCATCCATCTTCCCCTCAATTTTAATCATCTTCCCTGTCCCTGCTGAAGAAAAGCAGGCCCAAACCATGATGCTGTCACCACCATGTTTGACAGTGGGGATGGTGTGTTGAGGGTGATGAGCTGTGTTGCTTTTACGCCAAACATATCGTTTTGAATTGTGGGCAAAAAGTTCGATTTTGGTTTCATCTGACCAGAGCACCTTCTTCCACATGTTTGGTGTGTCTCCCAGGTGGCTTGTGGCAAACTTTAGACGAGACTTTTTATGGATATCTTTGAGAAATGGCTTTCTTCTTGCCACTCTTCCATAAAGGCCAGATTTGTGCAGTGTGCGACTGATTGTTGTCCTATGGACAGACTCTCCCACCTCAGCTGTAGTTCTCTGCAGTTCATCCAGAGTGATCATGGGCCTCTTGGCTGCATCTCTGATCAGTCTTCTCCTTGTCTGAGCTGAAAGTTTAGAGGGACGGCCAGGTCTTGTTAGATTTGCAGTGGTCTGATACTCCTTCCATTTCAAAATGATCCCTTGGGATGTTTAAAGCTTGGGAAATATTTTTGTATCCAAATCCAGCTTTAAATTTCTCCACAACAGTATTACGAACCTGCCTGGTGTGTTCCTTGGTCTTCATGATGCTGTCTGCGCTTTCAACAGAACCCTGAGACTATCACAGAGCAGGTGCATTTATACAGAGACTTGATTACACACAGGTGGATTCTATTTATCACCATCAGTCATTTAGGACAACATTGGATCATTCAGAGATCCTCGCTGAACTTCTGGAGTGAGTTTGCTGCACTGAAAGTAAAGGGGCCGAATAATTTTGCACGCACCATTTTTCAGTTTTTTATTTGCTAAAAAAGTTTAAAATATCCAATAAATTTTGTTCCACTTCACAATTGTGTCCAACTTGTTGGTGATTCTTCACAAAAAATTTAAATTTTATATCTTTGTTTGAAGCCTGAAATGTGGCAAAAGGTTGAATAGTTCAAGGGGGCCGAATATTTTTACAAAGGCACTATATATATATATACTGCAGCTAACTGAATCGCTCGGCTGCTCAATCTAAATGAAATGACACTCTCTCGGTCAACGCCAGCAATGCACTACACAGGGGCATGGACTTAACCCCCTGAGCCAAAATGCCTTTTGCCAATTATGGCTCTCTTTACTGACAGCGCTGTGATTGGCCAAAGCATGCATGCGATTGGCCAAGCATGCGTGCATGCTTGGCCAATCATCAGACAGCAATGCACTGCACTCCCGCAGTGCATTATGGCCCATTATGCGCAGCTCAAATTTGGCACAAATGGCCCATAATGTTCATTTTTCGACGAACAGGCGAACAGTCAATGTTCGAGTCAAACTCACGTTCAACCCAAACAGAAAGCTCATCCCTACTGGCCTTGTATGGATGCAGGAGAGTGGTCTCAACAGGACCTGTGCCACAGGTGTGGGACACCTGATGTGGATTTCCTGGGCTCCAGGTTTCAACAACAAAATGTCAGGGCTGGGCTCAGCCCTTCCTTCTCTGATAATATCCTGCTTGTCAGTCTTGCCTGCTTAAGGCGTCCAGTCCAGAGGATCTCTGCCTTCGCATTGGTCAACATCACAGAAACTATCTCCTGCGATCCTGTTCAAGACTTGCTTTACTGACATCCCTCCTGGCTCCAGATCCTGCTTGCTGTTCCACTACATTGATCCCTGACTTCTGGCTTGTCTAAATATCCGTTCTGGTTACTGAACTTTGGCTATGTTTTGACTACGTTTGTTCTTTTTATTATTAAAAAAGTGTGATTTAACTGTACTATTGTCTCGGTCTGATTTCATGGCTTCTGATAGTAGGCGAAGGCCATGAATTCAGAAGATGCAGTCAATCCACTTGTTGGTAATATTTTTTCCAGTTTGGATGAGCTAGATCGCCACATGGATCAGTTTGCCATGGCATTACAAACACTTCTGAGTTGCACGGCTCACCTGGAATCTCCCACTGTGGCCGCCCCGGTACAACCGATGTTGCAGGCTGACCCTGCTGCTGCTCCAGTCTCTGCGCAGGCACCCGTCTCCAGTATTATCTCTATAAGAAGCATTTCTGGTTTCCGGCTCCGCTTCCCCATCGATTTGGGGGCGACCCGGTCCAATGCAGTGAGTTTCTCAACTGGGTTGAGATATACTTTACGATGCTGCCCCAGGTGTTTCCCACGGACAGGAGCAAAGTAGATTTCTCAAGATCTTTGCTTTCAGAGAGAGCCTTGGCCTGGGCAAACCCTCTATGGGAGATGCAAAAACCTGTTGTCTTGAGCTACCCTGAGTTTGTGGCTTTGTTGAAAAAGGTATTTGACGTTCCCACACACTCCGCTTCTGCAGCCAAGTGCCTCACGTCCATCGAACAGATGCCGACTATGCCACTGAATTCCATACTCTGGCAGCAGAGGTTGTGTGGAGCAATGAGGCCCTCGTGGCTGCTTTTTCTCATGGTCTCTCGGATACCATCAAGGATGAGATAGCAACCCAAGATATACCCACTGAGATGGAGAAGTTGATCACTTTTGCCATTATCATTGACTCCAGACTCAGAGAAAGACTCTCTTAAGGAGCACTTGCGGAAGCCTTTTATAAGTTTGTCTCTGAGTTTTGTAGTCCCACCCCTGCCTCCCATTCCTCCTGGTACAGAGTCAGTCAGTGAAGGTCAACCCATGCGTCTCTCTGCAGATGGGAGAACCTTTAGGAGGAGGGAGAGATTGTGCCTTTTTTGTGGCCAGGCAGATCACTTTTTGAAGTCTTGTCGTACCTGTACAGGGAACGCCTGAACCGTGAGGTCCTGTCACGGACAGACCTTAGGTGGCGTTGTTTCATTCCCAGTTATCCAGAAGGATAAGTCCCTGGTTTCAGTCACCCTTTCTTGGGCTGAGTCGTCGTGATACAGGCTCTAATCGACTCTGGGGCTGCAGGCCTGTTCATTGATGCTGCATTTGTATCGAAGCACTCGGTTCCACTGCAGATGCACGACACTCCACTTGCCATTGAGGCGCTTGACGGGAGACCTCTACAGCCTGCCCATGTGACTCATGAGATTGTTCCATTGTCCATGGCTGTAAGGGCTCTTCACCATAAGATAACTCAATTCCAAGTTATTTCTTCACCTAAGTTTCTGCTGGTTATTGGTTATCCTTGGTTACAGAGGCGCAACTCCTCTTTTGATTGGCTCCGTGCTGAGGTTCTATCCTGGTCCCCACAATGCAGTGAGGCATGCTTCCAGAAGGTAGCCAAGGTCCTGTGCACCTCTTCACTCTCCTCCCTGCCGGAGGAGTACCACGATTTTAGCGATGTCTTTGACAAAGGTCAAGCCGGTAGTTTGCCTCCACACCGGCCATATGATTGCGCAATTGACCTTCAACCTGGTGCTATACCCCCTTTGTGGCCGGGTTTACCCTTTGTCGGTCTTGGAGGATAAGTCCATGGAGAAGTATGCAGGTTCAAGGTTTCATTCACAAATCCTAGTCTCCTGCTAGTACTGGTTTCTTCTTTGTGAAGAAGAAGAGTGGTGAATTGAGACCTTGTATTGATTATAGGGGACTCAATCATTTTACGATTAAGAATGCCTATCCAATTACGTTGATTATGCAATTATTTATTTGAGGGAGCAACGGCTTTCACAAAGCTTGATTTGAGAGGGCATACAATCTTGTGAGGATTAAGGAGGGCGAGGAGTGGAAAACTGCGTTTAATACCAGAACAGGCCATTATGACTAACTCGTAATGTCTTTTGGCCTTTGTGACGCCTCGGCAGTTTTCCAGGAATTTATTAACGATGTCCTCTGAGATTTGTTGCAGTTATGTGTGGTGGTTTATCTCGATGATATCCTCATATTTTCCAAGTCCCTGGAGAGACAAAATTCTTGCTGCTTAGGTCCATGCACCTCCTGAGAAACCTTGTGACCACTGCTTTGTCCCAGAGAGCCTCCATACTACCATACCCCAGACTTACCATTCTCCCAAGGCTGCTGGCTACCCTGGGAAGAATAAAAACTTTTGGGCCATTTCCCAACAATTCTGGTTGCCTAGTCTACGTGCTGATGTAACTGCCTTCGTAAGCTGCCTGTTCCATGTGTGCTCAATCTAAGACTCCACATCACCTTCCAGTGGGCCTCCTACAACCCATACCCAATGGAGAGAGGCCCTGGACCCACCTGTCTATGGATTTCATTGTGGAGTTTGGGAGTGGAGTTCTTTCACTTACATGGGCTACCTGAGGCGATTGTCTCGGACAGGGGTAGTCCGTTTGTCCCGTTTCTGGCAAGCCTTTTGTGCACAGTTGGGAATTCAGCTTGCTTTCTCCTCTGCATATCACCTGCAGTCTAATGGGGCCCCAGAACAAGCCAATCAGTCCTTGAAGCAATTCCTACATTGCTATATTTCTGACCATCATAACAACTGGTCAGACCTATTACCGTGGGCAGAGTTTGCTCACAACAGTGCCTTGAATTCTGCTTCCCATTTGTCCCTTCCATGTTGCCCGACTCATTTGTTCCTCAGAGTTTGTCTGCTTTAGGAGGAGCATCTCTGTGGTTTTCGTTCCACTTGGGCACAATTCCAGGAGGCTTTGCGACATGCTAACGACAGGTACAGGCTCCATGCTGACCGCAGACGCCTCCCACCTCTTCCTACCAAGTTGGGGACAGGGTCTGGCTCATCTTGCAACCTCCAACTTAGTGTTCCCTCACTGAAGTTCGCACCTTGGTTTATTGGGCCCTTCTGTATTCTTCGTAGGACTAACCCAGTGGCTTACGCATTAGACCTTCCTTCTAATATGCGTATTTCGAATGTATTTCATGTCTCCTTATTAAAACCTTTGGTCTGCAACCGCATTACCACCTCGGTGCCACGTCCTCACCCTGTACAGGTTGAGAACCATGAAGATTATGAAGTACAGTTCATTGTTGACTCCTGTAGGCCCCGTGGGCGCATAAGTACTTGGTGCATTGGAAAGGGTACGGTCCGGAGTAATGCTCTTGGGTCTCATCCTCAGACGTACATGCCCTTGTCCTCCTCTGATTTCCATAGATGTTTTCCCATCAAGCCTGGTGGTCCTCCGAGGGGGAGGGGTCATTGAGGAGGGGACTACTGTCAGGGCTGGGCTCAGCCCTTCCTTCTCTGAGCTGGCTGCTCAGCTGTTGGCTAATTGCCAGCTCCTATCTCTCCACAGTTACTCAGCTGTTGAAGATATCCTGCTCATCAGTCCTGCCTACTTAAGGCGTCCAGTCCAGAGTATCTCTGCCTTCGCCTTGGTCACAGAAACTATCTTCTGCGATCCTGTTGAAGACTTGCTTTGCTGACATCCCTTCTGGCTCCAGACCCTACTTGCTGTTCCACTACATTGATCCCTGGCTTCACATTAGACATGACGTTGTTCTGTTATTCCTCTGTCCAACTCCGGTATATCAAAGGGAAACCTCCCTCTATTGTCTAGATGTGGTTCAGGCTGTAGAAGTCTATCTCACAGCCACTACTTATTTATTTATGGATGGGCCCCATGGGAGCACCCTGGCTTCACCACTATCTTTAGGTGGTTCAGACAGATCATTGTCCAGGCTTATGGTCTCAAGAGTTGGGTTTACCCCTTTCCTGTTAAAGTTGACTTCACTAGGGCTAAAAGTGCCTCTTAAGATTTTAGGCATTACTACTTTTTATTTCTCTGGTCGTCTCACCCTTCTTTTAAGTTCTATCAGGTGGATGTTTCTTCCTCATCTGATCCGAAGTGGGCATAGGGTCTATTAGACTCTTTGAGCTGCAGGTGGTGCCCATTTGATGTTGCTCACCTGGGCTGCTTTTGGACATGCTAAAGGTTTAAGATTTCCTGTGTTCCTCAGAGGATGAGAAAGAAAACCAGATTTTTTTTACTTAGCGAAAAGTACCTTATTTTTTTTTATTTTTTTGGAGTCCACTGAGGGAACATAGGTCCTCAGTGATGATGCTCTTGGTACTGATTTACTAAAAAACCGAAGCTTGCCAATATTAGGAGGGGTTATACTCTGAGCTGGCTTATCATTCGTCAGTGTCCAACCCTCCTATAGGCATTAGAATAACCTGAAGTTTTAAGACTTCCAGTGTCCCTCAATGGATTTAAATAAAGCAAAGCTGTGCTATAGGAAATATTTAGGCTGGTGTCATACTCATACATGTACAGTCAGGAGGGGTGTATATAGATCAGGGACGTGCAGTGAGGGTCAGTGGCTGGTGAGGCACTGGCTAATATCAGAGCCAGATACACACAGGTTACATGCGCCATGAACATTACATCGACAACAATAATTCTAGCACTAGACCTCCTCTGTAACTCTAAGCATGCAACCTGTAAAAAAAATTGAAGTTTGGCACCATTCCACAAGTGTGTGCAATTTTAAATATTAAGTATCTATTTACTCGGTGTAACATTATCTTTCATAGTATACAAAAAAAATAAAAATCTCGGGCTAACTTTAGTGTTTTCTTGTTTTTTTATTCATGAAATGGTTTCTTTAAAAAAAAAAATGCATTTGAAAAATTGCTGCGCAAATACTGTATAACATAAAAAATTGCAATGACCACCATTTTATTCCCTAGGGTGTCTGCTAAAACAATATACATAATGTTTGGGGGTTCCGAGTCATTTTCTAGCAAAAAAAATATATTTTTACATGTAGGAGAGAAGTGTCAGAATTGGCCTGGGTGGCAAGCGGTTAATTACCATAAGTAATATACAAATAATTATTATATATTGTTTTTACGGTCATTTACTATATTTTCAAAAAACTGTACTCAAGCTGGTTGCTTAACGGACAAATTACTGAAGTTTAAACTATAACTTCAAACCAATAATTTCACATTAAATAGATAAATAATAAATTATCTTATAACATATAGCTTAATAATATATGTTTTAGCTTGTACCTTTTCAGCAGCAGCAGATTCTCATTCTCCCTCTTAATCAGTTCACACAAATAGCCGTACCCGTACCTTGGTATTTTGACGCTAAATACCGGGGTTGTGGCAGCAGCTAGCTGCCATAACCCCGGTATTTTCAGGAATGGCATGCGTTTCTATTTAAGATCAAAGTGGTCGTCATGGCGGAATCGCCGCAAAATCACGTTTATCGGCAGCGGGAGAGGTGCCCCCCCCGCCATGCTCTGGTCGTCTCCTTTGCTTACCTGACCCGTCGGTCAATCGCGTCCTCTCCTGTGGATGCCTGGCTACCGACTGATTGGAAGATGACCCCTGTTCGCCTCCATGGCACAGGAGGGCAGAAGCGACGTCAAGCGTCACTTCTGTCCATAGCTCCTAAAAGGAGAAATGTATTTATTTATTTTGATTGCATTTTAGTGTAAATATGAGATCTTTTTGACCCCAGATCTCATATTTAAGAGGTTCTGTCATGCTTCTTTCTATTACAAGGGGAAAAAATAGGGTTTTTTGTACTCACCGTAAAATCCTTTTCACTGTAATTCACCAACTGACACAGCTCCTCTCTTAGAGATTGGGTTGTTACGCCACTTTTAGGAGAAGACTAGGCATAACATGTTACGAAAAACACAGAACTTTATGTTTCGCCCAAGGGGCGGTCTCTTAGGCAACAACCCCCCAGCCTGCCATGCAGTCTCAGTTTTATTTTGCCTAGTGAAGGAGAAGGACCTAGGAACCCTGTGGGCCCATTGGTCCATGTTTTTTCTGCAGAAGCTTTGTTTTTTGCGCAAGACTACAGAACCTGTGATCTGCTATCAACAGCCGGCTGGTTGACAGGCTGGATACCCTTATCCTTGTAGTCTCCCCAACCTGGCCAGCAAGCGAGTGCAGACCAGAGCTACGCGATGGGTCGGCCACGACGTACCACAGCTCCAGAGGTGGTCGTGAGCTTTAATGCTCCGGGGCACACATATGACCAGGCTACTGATGTCTGCGTTAGTGTGCTGTGGCCAGCGGTCACCCCGTACTTATCGGAGAGTGGGTCTGTGATGAAATGTCTCCCAGCTGGTAACTACAGCTCTCCCTGCCTCGATGGGGCTGAGCAGCTGGGCATTCCCTGGGAGATTGAATCAGGTGTCCCTCACCTCCCTCTCTGTCCCTATCCCCCCCCCCTCCCTGTGGGGGATGCTGCATGTGGTTGCTGAGTGGTGTGTGTGTCATGTGCAGGGGCTCTCCGGGGGGGCTCCGCTGGCTGGATGTGCCCTGGTGTGTGTGTTTTTTTTCCTCTCCCTGGGGTGTCTGGTGAGGTTGTGTCTGTGATCCTTGCAGCGCTGTTCACCGCCGTTTTTTGGTCAGTCTCAAGGAGCAGCATGCTTTCCTGTAACTCGCGCCCATTTTCCATTTGTTTATGTCCTTTATACTGGACGCTCTGCGGCCACTTTCTTGGAGCCTGAACACCTTGTAGATCGGTTTCAGCGCCATAAGCAGCAGCTCTGGATAACACAGTGTGATCTCCTATGCACCTGGGAGCTGACAAGGTACACAGGCAGAACCAGTCAGGGTGGTGAGTCCTGCGGGAAAGAGCCCCTCGGCCAGCAGCAGTTACCAGTTTCTTCCCCCGAAATTCAGGCAATTGCAACCGGTTCGTCTGCAGAATGTGCAGTGCCTCTGGACGCTTTGTCGGCAGTCCTCAATTCGTTTGTAGCCAAGATGGAGGTGGTGTGAGGGAGCAAAGATGCTAAAAAGCAGCCCCTGCCCCCCCCCCGACCTCTGGGGAGAGCTCTGAGCAGACTCAGGCCCTGCTGAGACTGGTGACCCATGCTCTGTCGTTTCAGATGACACTGACCAGGACCGTTCGGACAGCGAGGACGAGTCCCCGTCCGGGTCCATGCGTGACAAATCGCTTGTTGGAGTACTTATCACAGCTGTGCGTGATACACTGAAGATTCAGGAGCCAGCAGATCCCTCTGCTGGTGTAGCGGTCCCTTTTGGGTCTCGTAAGCCAGCTCGTTCACCTAAGGTGTTCCCGTATCTGACTTATTTTGATAAGTTCATTTACAAGGATTGGGTCGACCGCAACGGACCTTTTCGGCCCCCAAAAATATGGCGGTGTGCTACCCCTTTGAGGAGAGCCTTCTCAAAAAATGGTTGGCTCCTCCGGTCATGGACCCCCCAGTATCCAGGTTAAACAAAGTAATCACGATCCTGGTAGAGGGGACTCCTGCATTTAAGGACCCCACGGACAGGAAGGCCGAAGCAGTGGCCCATTCCTAGTTTACGGTTGTGGGGTCAACCATGTGACCAGTACTGGCATGTGCACTTGTGTCGCAAACACTGAGTGGGCAAAGCTGTTGCACTACCAATTGGGAGAACAGCAGGCTTCTCCTGTCTGCGTGGAACTAGCAGACCATTTAGTGCAAGGCCTGAAGTATGTTTGTGACGCGGCCCAGGATATTCTCCCTCTGTTATCCAGGACTTCAGTGTCAGCAGTGGCGCTGATGCGCCTGATTTGGTTAAAATGCTGGTCTGCTGACCAGGCATCCAAAAAAAGCCCTGACGGATCTTCCCTTCTTTAGCGACCAGCAATTTGGAGCCTCTTTGGATAACATTATTAAAAATGTCACAGATGGTAAGAGTACTCTACTCCCACAGGCCAGGAAGGCTAAGGAGCCACGCCGTAAGCAAGGGCCCTCATTTTCCACTCACAAACGGCTTTTTCGTCTGCCCGGAGCTTCAACCAAGCTTCCCCAGCCCAACAGGACGACCGTTGAAGGACCAAAGTGTCTCTGGAACCGCAAGCCTAACAAGCCTACGAGCAAAAGTGCTACCACATGAAGGTTTGCTCCCACCCACAACTCGGGTGGGGGGGGGGGGGGGTCGCCTTCGGGAGTTTGCAGCCTGGTGGACCTCTCGGCTGTCCGACCAATTTTTGGCCGCAAAACAGATTCTTTCCCTCCAGCATACCTGTACGCCTGGTACCTGTACGTCAACAATCAGTAGAATGTAAAGAAAAATAGGAGGGACAAGTGCTGTGTCAGTCGGTGAATTACAGAGAAAAGGATTTTACGGTGAGTACAAGAAATCCTATTCTCTCTCTTATACAGTGCCTTGCGAAAGTATTCGGCCCCCTTGAACTTTATGTTTGAAGCCTGAAATGTGGCAAAAGGTTGAAAAGTTCAAGGGGGCTGAATACTTTCGCAAGGCACTGTATTCACTGACTGATACAGCTCCTCTCTTAGCCATTGGGACGTCCTCAAGCAGTGCCAAAACGAGGTGTGGGAAAACAGCATAAAAACTTCATCCACCATGGCAAGTGGGAACTAGTGTAAACTTACCCACAAAAAACGACAGTGTGTGGAAAAACCACCACAAAAACAGGGTGCTACCCATGAACCGCACACAAAACTGCGGTAACAAATGCAACAGTACATTAACTTAACGGTACTGCGTTTTTTACCCAATAAAACAGGAAAAAGAAAAAATTGTATATGCAATTGCAACTATACAGCTGCCAAAACAGGCATCAGCCGATGCACTGACATCTACCTTGTAGAATTTTGTAAAAGTGTGAACAGACGACCAGGTTGCAGCTTTACACACTTGAGCAACAGACGCTTGATGTTGGAAGGCCCAAGACGTTCCGATTGCCCTCGTGGAGTGGGCAGTGACCGGAAAGGGGGGCACCTGCCCCTTCAAGGCGTAGGCCTGTAATACAATCTGTCTGATCTACCTGGTAATGGTGGCCGACGAGACCGCCATGCCTTTCTTTTGACCAGCCACCAAAACAAACAGGGAGTCTGACTTCCGGAAGGGAGCCTTGGCAGACAAATACACCCTCAGAGCCCGAACCTCATCCAGGGAATGGAGGGCCACCGGATGTGTCGGCTTAGGACACAGATGGTAACACAATGTCTTCATTGATGTGAAACCCTGAGACCACCTTCGGCAGAAAAAAGGTTGCGGACACAACACCACCTTATCCCTGTGGATAACCAGATAGGGCAACTTGCAGGACAAGGCCGCCAGTTCTCAAACCCTCCTGGCTGATTTAATGGCCACTAGAAAGACCACTTTCTGGGAAAGAGTCAACAGAGGGATCTCTCTGATATTTTCAAATGGCGGTTTTTGCAGCGCCAATAACACCAGGTTCAGATCCTACGGAGGTAACGGTGGACGCCCCGCAGGAACTACATGCCACACCCCTTGAACAAAAGTGCTCACTAGAGAGTGAGAGACGCCAGGGGTCGCTGAAAAAAAAAAAAAAAAAAAGACAGCCAAAGCTGATATTTGTCCCTTAATGGTGCTCAAAGCCAATTTCTGGTCTACTCCTTGCTGAAGAAACAGCAGGACCCTGGATATAGAAAAGGACCGCGGATACCATCCTTTCTCCTCACACATGGAGATGTAGGCCTTCCAGAACCGATGATATATCTTCCGAGAAGAACAGTTTTATGCTCTCAGTATAGTTGGGATCACAGAGTCCGAAAGACCCTGGTTCCTCAACACCTGGCTCTCAATAGCCATGCCGTTAAAACCAGCGATGGTAAAGCAGGATGAAGAATCGGACCTTGAGACAGAAGGTCTTCTCGTAACAGCAGTCGCCAGGGAGCGTCTGCCACCAGACGCACTAGGTCTGCATACCAGGGATGCTGGAGGCAATCAGTATTACTGGGATCACCTCGGCCTCCACTCTACGAAGCAGACATGGTAACAGTTTCAGTGGAGGAAAGGCATAGATCAGCTGGCACTGATCCGACAGAGCCACCATCGCGTCTAACGTGTTTGCCCACAGATCTCTTGTCTTGGACATGAATCTCGGCACCCTCCGATTGAGATGGGAGGCCAGATCTGGTGTGCCCCACCGCAGGCACAGTAGCCTGAACACCTTCTGATGCAACGCCCATTCTCCTGGGTCCAGCATCTGGCAACTTAGATAGTCCGCCTGCCAGTTCTCCACTCCCAGGATGTAAATGGCCGACAGGGCCGGTACCTGTCGTTCTGCCCACCGAAGTATATGAGCGACCACCCGTGCGGCGGCTGAGCTTCTTGTTCCTCCTTGGTGACTGACGTATGCCACAGCCATGATGTTGTCTGACGGATCCTGATCGGACGCCCTCGCAGTCTTATCGGCCATGTGGAGAGGCATAGCTATCAGTTTGAGAAGAAGATTGATCAGCAACTTGGATTCCTACGCTGACCAGAGGCCCTGGGTCGACTGAACTCCTATTACCCCCCCCCCCGCCTTATAGGCTGGCGTCCGTTGTGATCACTGTCCATTTCAGAAGTAGGAACGACTTCCCGGTCTGAAGTGACGGGGACCTCAGCCACCAGAGCAGGGAATCCCTGACTAACTGGCTCACCTGAATCTGCCGATCCAGGGACAATGGAGATTTGTCCCATTTTGTCAAAATCTCCTTCTGCAGGACTCTGGTGTGAAACTGGGCATACGGTACTGCCTCGAAGGAGGCCACCACGAGTCCCAGGACTCGCATGCAAAAGCGTAGCGACGACCACTTGCGGTTCATTAGCAGTTTCACCACGGCTCTGTAAGTCTCCCGCTTGTCTGAAGGGAGAAACACTCTCGCTTCCATGGAGTCCAGCAGTAAGCCTAGGTACTCCAAACGCTGAGTCGGTACGATCACCGACTTCTTTAGGTTCAACAGCCACCCAATTTCCTGCAGGGTCTGCATGGTGATTGCCACATCCTCCTCTAACTCTGAGGTGGAAGATGCTCTCAGGAGGAGATCGTCTAGGAGATCGTCTAGGTATCCCACGATCGTGATCCTGCATTGCCGTAACAACGCCAAAAAGAGGAGCCAATACCTTGGTAAAGACTCGGGGGGGCTGATGCCAAACCAAAAGGGAGAGCCAAAAACTGGTAGCGGGCTTCCCTGACTGCGAATCGCAGAAACTTCTGATGCCTGAGGCATATGGGTATGTGCAGGTATGCATCCTGGATGTCCAAGGATGCCAGGGAGTCCCCTTGATAGAGTGCAGCAACTACTGAGTGAATTGATTCCATTCTGAACCTCTGTACTTTGACAAAGTAATTGAGGGCTTTTAGATCCAAGATTCCACGTACCCCTTCCTTCTTGGGGACTACAAACAGGTTTGAGTAGAACCCATGGAAATGTTCCGAGTCCGGAACAGGTACTATCACCCCACGACTCAGCAGGTCCCTTACCACCCCCAAAAGGGCCTCCCGGCAAGCAGGGAGTACAGGTATGCTGGGAGGGGAAGAATCTGTTTTGGGGCCAAGAGAGGAAATCAGATCGCAGACCCATTAGCCGGACAGCCGAGAGGTCCACCGGGCTGCAAACTTCCGAAAGCGACCCCCCACCCGATCTGCAGGTGGGGGCCAACCTTCATGCGGTAGCATTTTTGCTCGCAGGCTTGTTAGGCTTGCGGTTCCAGGGGCGCTTTGGTCCTTCAATGGTCGTCCTGTCGAGCTGCGGACTCTTGGTCGAAGCTCCGGGCAGACGAAAAAGCCATTTGTGAGCGGAAAATGAGGGCTCCTTAGCCTTCCCGGCCTGTGAGAGTAGGGTACTCTTACCATCTGTGGCATTTTTAATAATGTCATCGAAAGAGGCTCCAAAGAGCCGGTCGCTAAGGAAGGCAAGATCCGTCAGGGCTTTTTTTGGATACCTGGTCAGCAGACCAGCATTTTAACCAAATCAGGCGCATCAGCACCACTGTTGACACTGAAGTCCTGGATAACAGAGGGAGAGTATCCAGGGCCGCGTCACAAACGTACTTCAGGCCTTGCACTAGTTGGTCTGCTACTTCCACGCAGACAGAAGCCTGCTGTTCTCCCAAATTGTAGTGCAACAGCTTTGCCCACTCAGTGAGTGTCTGCGACACAAGTGCACATGCCAATACTGGTCGCATGGTTGACCCCACAACCGTAAACAAGGAACAGGCCACTGCTTTGGCCTTCCTGTCCGTGGGGTCCTTAAATGCAGGAGTCCCCTCTACCGGGATCGTGATTACTTTGTTTAACCTGGATACTGGTGGGTCCACGACCGGAGGAGCCAACCATTTTTTGAGAAGGCTCTCCTCAAAGGGGTAGCACACCCCTATATATTTGGGGACCGAAAAGGTACCTTGCGGTCGACCCAATCCTTGTAAATTAACTTATCAAAATAAGTCAGATACAGGAACACCTTAGGTGAACGAGCTGGCTTACGAGACCCAAAAGGGACCGCTACACCAGCAGAGGGATCTGCTGGCTCCTGAATCTTCAGTGTATCACGCACAGCTGTGATAAGTGCTCCAACAAGCGATTTGTCACGCATGGACCCGGACGGGGACTGGCCCTCGCTGTCCGAACAGTCCTGGTCAGCGTCATCTGAAACGACAGAGCATGGGTCACCAGCCTCAGCAGGGCCCGAGTCTGCGTCAGAGCTCTCCCCAGAGGATGGGGGGGGCAGGGGCTGCTTTTTAGCATCTTTGGGCCCCCACACCGCCTCCATTTTGGCAATGACCGAATTGAGGACCGCAAACAAAGCGTCCAGAGGCACTGCACATTCTGCAGGCAAACCGGTTGCAATTGCCTGGATTTCGGGGGAAGAAACTGGTAACTGCTGCTGGCTGAGGGGCTCTTTCCCGCAGGACTCACCACCCTGACTGGTTCTGCCTGTGTACCTTGTCAGCTCCCAGGTGCATAGGAGATCACACTGTTATCCAGAGCTGCTGCTCATGGTGCTGAAACCGATCTACAACATGTTCAGGCTCCAAGAAAGTGGCCGCAGAGCGTCCAGTATAAAGGACATAATAAACAAATGGATAATGGCCGCTGAGCTACAGGAAAGCAAAGCATGCTGCTCCTTGAGACTGACCAAAAAACGTGCTCAGGCTTCAAGAAAATGGCCACCGAGCGTCCAGTATAAAGGATAAAAACACTGGGAAAATGGCTGTCAAGCTACAGGAGAGCATGCTGCTCCTTGCCCTCACCTAAGATGGCTGCTGAACACTGAATACCATGAGGGACAGTGACAGAGAAATGGCTGCCAGACACCCCAGGGAGAGAAAAAAAAAACACACATCAGGGCACATCCAGCCAGCGCAGCCCCCCCACCCAGATGAGAACACCCCCCCCCCCCCCGGAGAGCCCCTGCACATGACACACACACCGCTCAGCAGCCATATGCAGCATCCCCCACAGGGGGGGGGGAGATAGGAACAGGGAGAGAAGAGAGGGAGGTGAGGGACCCCCGAATCGACCTCCCAGGGAATGCCCAGCTGCTCAGCCCCACCGAGGCAGGGAGAGCTGTACTTACCAGTCCTGCAGAGCTGGGAGACATTCCATCACAGACCCACTCTCCGATAAGTACGGGGTGGCCGCTGGCCACGGCACACTGACGCAGACATCAGTAGCCTGGTCATATGTGTGCTCCGGAGCATTAAAACTCACCGACCACCTCTGGAGCTGTGGTACGTCGTGGCTGACCCATCGCATAGCTCTGGTCTGCACACGCTCGCTGGCCAGGTTGGGGAGACTACAAGGATAAGGGTATCCAGCCTGTCAACCAGTAGTCTTGCGCAAAAAGCAAAGCTTCTGCAGAAAAAACATGGACCGATGGGCCCGCAGGGTTCCTAGGTCCTTCTCCTTCACTAGGCAAAATAAAACTGAGGCTGCATGGCAGGCTGGGGGGTTGTTACCTAAGAGACCGCCCCTTGGGCGAAACAAAGTTCTGTGTTTTTTATAACATGTAAGGCCTAGTCTTCTCCTAAAGGGGGCGTAACAACCCAATAGCTAAGAGAGGAGCTGTTTTAATCTGTGAATATAAGAGAATTTTTTTTTAAAAGTGCCCCATCCCGACGAGTTTGCGCAGAGGGGAACGCATATAAAAAACGGTGTTCAAACCACACATGAAGTATCGCCGTGATCGTTAGAGTGAAAGCAATAATTCTAGCTCTGCACCTCATATGCAACTCAAAACTGGTAACCTGTAGAAATTTTTAAACATCGCCTATGGATATTTTTAGGGGCAAAAGTTTGTCACCATTCCATGAGTGGGCACAATTTTGAAGCGTGACATGTTGGGTATCAAGTTACTTGGCGTAACATTATCTTTCACAATAGAAAAAAAATTGGGCTCTCTTTACTGTGGTCTTATTTTTTAATTCAAAAAAGTATATTTTTTCCCAAAATAAGTGCACTTGTAAGACTGCTGCGCAAATATGGTGTGACAGAAAGTATTGCAATGACTGCCATTTTATTCTCTAGAGCAGAGATATGTAATTAGCGGACCTCCAGCTGTTGCAGAACTACAAGTCCCATGAGGCATAGGAAGACTCTGACAGCCACAAGCATGACACCCAGAGGCAGAGGCATGATGGGACTTGTAGTTTTGCAACAGCTGGAGGTCCGCTAATTACATATCCCTGCTCTAGGGGGTTAGAAAAAGAAAAAATTATTTTAACTTGTAAACAAGTATAAAGAAGAGGCTTGGAGCTGAAGTAGTTAACTGTGTGAGAAATACATGGGGATTATAAGTAAATCTTATACACAAACAAATTTTTTCCTTCTAGAGGGCTGAGCTGAAAGGGAGTGTTTTTTTTTTTGTTTTATAGACACATGACCCCTTCTATGACACTGCAGTAAGAGGCCAGCCTCCACTGCACCATTTTTATTGGACAGCTTGGGCCAATGGTACTTTACCATTGGTCGAAGACTCCAAGCTGTTCATTGAGCTCAGAGCCTCTGACAAGAAGTGAGAGGCACTTAAAGCCCATCCTCTTAGTCTGCTGCAGAGTTTCCATCTGCGACCTGGACACATTATTCAGAATGAACTGCGCCGGGAGCGACAAGTCTGCCCTCCCCATTGGCAGCCTGTCTCACTTACAGCAGAGTGTCAGTGGATCGAAGCTGCCACCTTTCCCTCATTCTTGGCTCTGTTTACACACACAAGAAGGATGAGGGACACGCGCTGATGTGAGGTCTGTAGAAGGTTTATTATGCTCTGGTAGATGGACAAGTGAGGAGAAATTAGTGACAGGGAAGGAGAACAACTGGAGTGATTGAGGGGTTAAGAGGATATGTACTGGGGGAGATCACTTTGACAGGGGAGAGGACAACCCCTTCTAGCACAAGTCCTCTTGACTGCCAATGTGCCCTCTCAGCACATATCTGCCCCCCCCCCCTTGCTGGCTCTAGCTCTCTCCCCTCCTAAAGCATCCCCCGGAACATATCCAACTCCCCTGCAAACACGAACCCTCTCCTCTCCTAAAGCATCCCCCAGCACATATCCGACCCCCCCCCTGCAAGCACTACCCCTCTCCTCTCCCAAAGCATCCCACAGCACATATCCAACTCCCCCATGATACCCCTAGCCTTCTCGCCTCCCACAGCACCCCCCAGCACATATCTGACCTCTCACCCCCTGCTAGCACAAGTACTCTCTTTCTTCAAAGCATCCCCTAGCACATATCTTCTTACACCCCCCCCCCCCCCCACCCAAAGAGATGCCAGCTGCCACAGAGGGGATGATAATGGCATTTGGGACCCCAGCATCCCTCAGAGATGCAGGGAATTTGCCCTGAATGCTCATACTATCACCCTCCTGTTAGGAAACGTAGTTAAGAACTTGCCGAATTCATAGGATGATGGGATTTTGTTGAAATATCAGGAAAGGCCCATGAAAACCGGTAAGGTTTGGGAGGTATGGATTTGTATTAGAATGGGGGGGAGAGGATTTGTGATGGAACTGGGGAGAGGACTTATGTAGGAGGTGCTTGGAGGAAAGAGGATTTGGGGTAGGGGAGAGGAATTGTTCCAGGATGGGGAGCATGTCGTGTTGGAAGGGGGGATTTTGGGAGGAGGATTTGTACTGGTAGGTTGATTTATACTTGGATGGGGGATGTGGGTATGGAGTATTTGTGCTGGGAGGGGAATTTGGGGGGTGAAAGAAGATTTGTGCTGGGAAGGGGAATTATTCAGGGAGAAGGTTTGTGCTAGAGGTTGGATTTTTTTGGGGGGGGGGGAACTGTGCTGTGAGGGATGATTTGGTGGGAAGTGGATTTATTCTGAGAGGGGTTTTGGGAGCAAGGAGGGTTTGTGCTTGGGGGAAGAGGATTTATATTAGGAAGGGGAATTAAGGGGAGGTTGCACCAATACTGGGGTTTTGGGGGATGATGGAGGAGGGGGGAATTGCTCTGGCAGGAGGAGGAATTTATTTTGCTGGTGGGGTGGAGGGTGAGCATAAATTGCTGGATTTTTGCAGGAGATAAAGTGGGGATTTTGATGAAAGGATAAAGTGGGAGAGAGTATTGCTTGCTGGGTGAATTTTGCACTCGGTTTACCTCCAGGTCTTTTACAATCTTATAGTGTATACGCCAAAAAAAAAAAAAAAAAATGCCATGCACCGGTAAAGTATTCAGGTTGGCTTGAAGATAATACTGCAACCCAAATTAGTCTGCTGGCCCATGAAACTCACTCCCCTATGGGTTGGTATCTTCTTTCATTTGTTATTAAAGTGGTATGTATTCCTGCCTAACCATAACTATTTTTAAAAAATGCCCCCCCCCCCCCTTACTACTGACTCCTAAAATCTGCCTAGCTTACTATGGACCCATGCACTGTGTCCTTTTAAGCTATGGCCGATATTCAGCACAATGAGAACCACACTCAATTGATGCAGCACGATGCCACACTTTTTTCACAGCCAGAAGACTTATAATTTTGCACATGGGCCCACTGCTTTCAGAAAACACCCCCACAGTCAGCTTTACTGAGCAGTGCAAGAGGCACTATCTCGTGTCGCTCTTGCAGTTTGAGAGGTGATTCCCCCCCCCCCTCCCCCCAGGAAAAAAAATTATCTATGGCCCTGCTCCAGGTTCCTAACACTCTGGCTTTCCCACACAGTTTGCCAATGTTCCCCACACACCAGGGTGACATTGCCCCATACCCAGTGGCGGCTGGTGGTATATTGCGGGCTCCTACAGGCAGCGGCTCTTGTGTCCTCTCCTCCTTGGCTTCAGCAGCTGGCGGCAGCTCCTGTGTCCTCTCACCCTTGGCTTCAGCAGCAGGCGGCGGCTCCTGTGTCCTCTCCTCCTTGGCTTCAGCAGCAGGCGGCGGCTCCTGTGTCCTCTCCTCCTTGGCTTTGGCGGCAGGCAGCGGACGGGTTGCAGGCAGCGGTTCCTGTGTTCTCTCCTCTGCTTCGGCGGCAGGCAGCGGCTCCTTGATGTCCACTTGACTGCAAAACAAACCCAGGGACAACTTTTCCTATATAGTCTATATATACTTAGGGCTACTGATATAAATCATGGGGCCCTGTACAGTACATCTGACAGGGCTCCCCCAAAATATAGAGATACTTCCATTTAAAAAAACATTAAAAACATTAATAGCAGGGACAATTGAATCCTGGACAGGGTAGGCGATTGGTTAGGGCCGGGGGGTTGTGGATGATGGAATCTGATCAAATACAGGAACCAATCTCCTAGGTGTCGCTCCCTGCAGCAGTTGTAAGGCAATGGGAGGGAGAGAAAGAGAAACCAGCTTTTAGCTGCTGCAGGGAGACACTCAGAGTATATAATAGCCCCCCACTATCAATTCTTCCAATTGCTTTACCTATCACCCCCTCCACTACCCATATCCAATTCCCCTGCTGGCCTGGCCCCCATACAGGGCTGGTGCTACCCCCTTATCAGCAGCCCTTTACTCTTCTGATTCCTCCAGCACTCAGTACTCCACTGGCACACTGATAGTTAATCTGACACAGCACTCAGTCAGGTTTAGAGCAAAGGCAGGAACCCAAGGCCCCTTTGGTGTGCAGAGAAAAGTCAGTGTCCAACATAAATCCCTGTGGCTACTGATCTCAGTACCACCACTTCAGGCCCCGCCAGCCTCCTGGCTGCAGCTGCCTCTTTTACTAGCCCTGCTGGCTAAATTCCCCACAGTCCTCTCAGACTGCTCCCATGCTTTCAGGAAAGGATTCATCTGTGTGTTGTAGAGGGTCTCTCCAGCACCCGAGCTCCAGGCCCAAAGTTATTCCCCTTCCCCCCCAGACTAGGGGGCACCCTCAGGGGCCACCCTCAGGGGCCACTGGCAGCCTCCTCAGCACTCCATTTCCATCTTCCACCTGACTGCCCCTGCTGGTACAACTCATGGCTATTTATGAGGTGACCTGCCCCCTTCCAGCTCCTTTCTGCTGGGGATTGACTGGGGCCCTCGTAAAATATCCCAAACAGCCCCTACTAGCTTTCACCTACTTCATCTGGAAGCTTCTCCAAGGTTCCAGAAAACAGGGGGAGGCACCAGAGATGATGCTTCCCGAGTCATCAAGGCTCCAGAGTTACTCAACCGTGACCCAGATTTAACCCAGGCCTGGCTCTCAGCCAAAAAGCTATTTTACCACAATACACTAACAATACACTAACAAAACTCATTTACACCTAGCACACAAGGTAGAGGGTGCTACACTTCCTTCCAGCTCCCCAGCCAGAGCCAACATTGGCAAGGAGGTGAGAAAGCATCCCTGCACAAGCTGCATTTGCCAACATGTAGACTGCAAATCATACGCATTTTTAACTAGTAGCTGACCGCCGGCCGTCAAATGACGGCCAGGCGGCGCACCTATTGTGGCGGGAGGCCGTCATATGACGGCCTCCCGTTTAAACAGGGATGCGCACGATCGTGCGAGCGCATCCCTGTTTCTTCGGTGGCGAAGTGTCACGGAGACACCGCTCGCCACCGAAGGGGGTGAACAGCCATTCGTTATGGCTGTTTACTACGTGATCACAGATGGTCACACCCCGAACGTGCACGGCGCATGCGCGCGATCGCGAGCGCGCTGCGCGTGCACGTCGGTGGCGGCGTGTTCCCCGGGAACACTGCTCGTCACCGACGCTGATAAACAGCCATTGGCCGGCTGTTTACCCACGTGATCGGCTGTGATCCTTTCACAGCCGATCACTAAAATGTAAACAAACCGCGGTAACGGGATGTTACCGGGTTCTCCTCCTCACACACCGATCGTGTGTGAGGAGGAGATTGCGGTAACATCTCGTTACCGCATATAGTGTACACCAATCATACTGATTGCCCCCCCCCCAATAAAGAGGACCTGTCACCACCCCTCATAGTACCTGTCAATCACAGTCCATCAGAGTACCTGTCACAGTCCATCAGAGTATTTGAGTACCTGTCACAGCCCATCAGAGTACCCGAGTACCTGTCCCAGCCCATCAGAGTACCCGAGTACCTGTCCCAGCCCATCAGAGTACCCGAGTACCTGTCCCAGCCCATCAGAGTACCCGAGTACCTGTCCCAGCCCATCAGAGTACCCGAGTACCTGTCCCAGCCCATCAGAGTACCCGAGTACCTGTCCCAGCCCATCTGAGTACCCGAGTACCTGTCCCAGCCCATCAGAGTACCCGAGTACCTGTCCCGGCCCATCAGAGCACCCGAGTACCTGTCACGGCACATCAGAGTACCCGAGTACCTGTCACGGCACATCAGAGTACCCGAGTACCTGTCACGGCACATCAGGGTACCCGAGTACCTGTCACGGCCCATCAGGGTACCCGAGTACCTGTCACGGCCCATCAGGGTACCCGAGTACCTGTCACGGTCCATCAGGGTACCCGAGTACCTGTCACAGTCCATCAGGGTACCCGAGTACCTGTCACAGTCCATTAGAGTACCGAGTACCTGTCACAGTCCATTAGAGTACCGAGTACCTGTCACAGCCCATCTGAGTACCCGAGTACCCGTTCCAGTCCATCTGTGTACCAGAGTACCTGTCACAGTCCATCTGAGTACCCGAGTACCTGTCACAGTTCATCTGAGTACCCGAGTACCTGTCACAGTCCATATGAGTACCTGTCACCGCCCTTCAGAGTACCCAAATACCAGTCACCAAACCATCAGAGTACCTGTCACCAGGCCATCAGAGTACCTGAGTACCTGTCACCAGGCCATCAGAGTACCCGAGTACCTGTCACCAGGCCATCAGAGTACCCGAGTACCTGTCACCAGGCCATCAGAGTACCCGAGTACCTGTCACCAGGCCATCAGAGTACTCGAGTACCTGTCACCAGGCCATCAGAGTACCCAAGTACCTGTCACCAAGCCATCAGAGTACCCGAGTACCTGTTCCAGTCCATCTGAGTACCCGAGTACCTGTCACAGTTCATCTGAGTACCCGAGTAACTGTCACAGTCCATATGAGTACCTGTCACCGCCCTTCAGAGTACCCAAATACCAGTCACCAAACCATCAGAGTACCTGTCACCAGGCCACCAGAGTACCTGAGTACCTGTCACCAGGCCATCAGAGTACCCGAGTACCTGTCACCATGCCATCAGAGTACTCGAGTACCTGTCACCAGGCCATCAGAGTACTCGAGTACCTGTCACCAGGCCATCAGAGTACCCGAGTACCTGTCACCAGGCCATCAGAGTACCCGAGTACCTGTCACCAGGCCATCAGAGTACCCGAGTACCTGTCACCAGGCCATCAGAGTACCCGAGTACCTGTCACCAGGCCATCAGAGTACCCGAGTACCTATCTCCAGTCCATCAGAGTACCCGAGTACCTATTTGCAGCCCATGTCTCATAGAATATACATTGGGGTGTTTACTTTCCAAAATGGGGTAATTTTGTGGGTAATTTCACAGTCCTGTGGTCCAGGACCTTCAAAAGTGTGATGGGTAGGAATGAAATGAGATGTGTCATTTATGCTCCTAGAACGCCTGAACGTACTACTTCAATGTTCAGCCTCTCTATGTGGCCAGGCTGTGTAAAAGTCCTACACATGTGGTATCGCCATACTCGGGAGGAGTAGCAGAATGTATTTTGGGGTGTAATTTTTGCTATATACATGTTATGCGTTAGAAATATCTTATAAATTGACAATTTTGTGTAAAAAGAAAATGCGTTTTAATTTTTTTCCACATATTCCAAAAACTTCTGGAAAAAAATTAACCGTTCAAAAGACTCATTATGCCTCACAGATTATACGTTGGGGTGTTTGCTTTCCAAAATGGGGTAATTTTATGGGAAATTCCATTGTGCTGGTACTCCAGGGCCTTCAAAAGTGTAATAGGTGGTTGAGAAATGAGATGCGTAATTTTTGCTCATAGAACGTCTGAAGGTACTACATCAATGTTAGTGCTCTGTATGTGGCCAGGCTGTGTAAAAGTCTCACACATGTGGTATCGCCGTACTCGGGAAGAGTAGCAGAATGTATTTTGGGGTGTAATTTTTGCTATATACATGCTATGTGTTAGAAATCTCTTATAAATTGACAATTTTGTGTAAAAAAAAATGCGTTTTAATTTTTTCCCACATATTCCAAAAACTTTTGGAAAAAAATTAACCATTCAAAAGACTCATTATGCCTCACAGATTATACGTTGGGGTGTTTGCTTTCCAAAATGGGGTCATTTTATGGGAAATTCCATTGTCCTGGTACTCCAGGGACTTCAAAAGTGTAATAGGTGGTTGAGAAATGAGATGCGTCATTTTTGCTCGTAGAACGTCTGAAGGTACTACATCAATGTTGGTGTACTGTATGTGGCCAGGCTGTGCAAAAGTCTCACGCATGTGGTATCGCCGTACTCGGGAAGAGTAGCAGAATGTATTTTGGGGTGTAATTTGTTGTATGCATATGCTGTGTGTGAGAAATAACCTGATAATATGACAATTTAGTAAAAAAAAAATAAAAAAAATTAAAATTAAAAATCTTCATTTTGCAAAGAATTGTGGGAAAAAATGACAACTTAAAAAAACTCACCATGCTACTTACTTAATACCTTGGGATGTCTACTTTGTAAAAAGGGGTCATTTGGGGGGTATTTGTACTTTCCTGACTAGTTAGAGTCTCAAGAATTTAGGTACACCTGATGTACTGAAGGCCTGATCAGAAGTGATCAATTTTCAGTGATTGGCACCATAGATTGTAGACTCTATAACTTTCACAAAGACCAAATAATATATACTAATGTGGGTTATTTTTACCAAAGATATGTAGCAGTATAAATTTTGGCCAAAATTTATGAAGAAAAATTACTAATTAGCAAAAATTTATGACAGAAACGGAGAAAAAGGCATTTTTTTCACAAAATTTACGTTTTATTTTATTTATAGCACAAAAAATAAAAAACCCACTAGTGATTAAATACCACTAAAAGAAAGCTCTATTTGTGTGGAAAAAAGGACGCAAGTTTCATATGGATACAGTGTTGGATGACTGAGTAATTGTCATTCAAAGTGTGAGAGCGCTGAAAGCTGAAAATTGGTCTGGTCAGGAAGGGGGTGTAACTGCACTGTATTGAGGTGGTTAAGGTACCATCATGGAGGGGCAGATGCAAATAGCTGGTCTTGCCTAGGGTGCAAAATAGTCTAGCCCTGGCCCTGCTTATAACCCTCACACTCCCTGAGCAGGGTTGATGACTGGTGTACAGTGTAGAGGACATGTCTGACTGTGCATGTGTGTGTTTGAGTGTCTCCAGCTCTGTGTTCAGATCGCTTAAGAGATTTTCTTTCACTTCCTAGGGAATATCCCCCAATGGAACATGCAACCATTCCCTACTCTATCCAAAATGGAAAAAAAAATAAAAAAATAAAAAAAACTTGGCTTTTGATATAGTTTCATTTAAACTGAAATCGGATTGGTCAATTTGCTTTATTGTTTTCTATAAATAAACCCATGTGATATGTCCTTGGACATTCCTGTAAATTGTCACTCATTGTGCCCACGCTTCCAACCACAGTGATAACAGCTGGCACAGGCTGAGAGTAAACTGGGGTGTGAATATGAGTGTGATGGTGACTAAGTTTAGCATTTCTCTTTCTCTGATTAGTGAGTGTGTATAAAGGTCAGCTGTCGTTATTAACCGCACGTACACTGTATTGTGTACCGCTATAATTTCCTGTCACTTAGTCTGAAAAGCAAAACATTTAGATTTGTGCATATAGAAAGAAATTTGCACTTGTGCCAGCTCCTCTTTACCTCTGGGGTCTCTTTAATTGCTCTAATGATATAGAATACTAGGCTATGCCTACTGGTTACTAATATTCTAAAGAGAACCAGTCCATTTGTACCCTAAGTGAACCTGTGGCAAGACTTTGGGCATTAAACCATTTACATATTATTAAGAGAAATATTGGATTAAAAAAAAAAAAAAAAAAAAAAAAAAACAATCAATCATACTCATCTAGGTGGATACAGCTTCTGTCCCCGGCTGCCTCTATGACCAAAAACAAAGTGATCAAAGACTGCTGATCGCCCAGATCTCAGTCTTCAGTGAGCAGGAAGCCGGTGATTGTCAGTTACTGGCTCTCTGCTCTGCCCCTCCAGCGCTCACTGTAGCACCTGGCTGTGCAGGGGGGCAGGGGCAGTTGGTTCAGGCCTCAGCAGTGCACTGAGAGGATAAGCAAGCTGATCAGGTAGCTGGATAGATCCCGACATTCGTAAAGTCTACAGGCTTGGAAAGATCAGTTTATAAATGGATAGGAAACTGGACAGAATTTAGAGAGTAGTGGTTAAGGATTCTTTCTCTAAATGGTCTAAGGTCATCAGTGGTGTACCCCAAGGTTCAATGTTGGGATCCTTACGTTTTAATATTGTAGCGCCGGCTCCTGAAGAGCACACTCTATATGTTTTTTCCATTTAAAATTCCTAAAGCCACAGTTGGGTTTTAGGGTCAATTATACCAAATTATGGTTTCAGTACCAGTTTAGCTGGATTGCACTGGGTTATGCTTGGCCACAGGTGTCGCTGTCACCACTGGCAAGTGTGAGAAGCAGTTGAGCTAGGCGTATTCAGTGTCATTCTCTCTGAACCAGCCCAGTGGGAGTGTCATCTTGCGGTGCATTCTGGGAGAGGGTACTTAAGGGACGGACATCACATGCTTCTGGGTTGCGGGCCAGAAGATCTTTCGATCTGTATGGTCCTGGTCCTCCTGACCAGCCTCCATGGCTCTCATGGCCTGGGGTGCGGATCCATCCAATTTCAAGTCTCGGGGCTGGCTAGCCCGAGGCAAAGTAACTGGAAAGAGGATTCAAAGGTGGTCCGGTGCCGTCTCATCTGAGGAGAGGCACAGCAACTGGAGAAACAACCATCGGAGGACTCTTCGGGAGAAGGCCACGCATAAGGCTGGTTTCTCAGAAAGAGCCTGGAGGCTCAGTTGAAAGACCCCAACTGAATCTACACTCATCCGTTATCGCCGGACCGGCTGCGAGATACTGGTACCGTATGATAGCTCTCTAAATTTATCTACATCCTTCAGTTACATTCAAGTCTGTGGCAGAGACTTTGCTTTACTTAAAAAACTCTATCGGCTGCTAGGCCTAGTGAGAGGAGGTATATCCGGTAGCTGTGAATATCCAGTTGTGAACGATAATTCTCTGGATTTCTATAGTGAGAGACTTCCTATCTTTTGCAGTTCCAAGAGAACCTGAGCTTTCTACCCAACCCTCCATCCTTCATTGAGAGACTGTTCTGTCTACTTATTGTCAAATATCCCAAAATTGGATCCAGTGTCAGTTTCTGCAGTTCTTTAGGCCATCTACCTCAGGAAACCCCTAGACGTACACAAGGTCAAGAAGGTAACGGTAAGCCCAATAAAACCTTCGGGGTCAGTGCTGCAATATCTTTATAAATGATAGAGGGTCTGGGATTAAAAGTTCCATTTCAGTCTTTGTAGATGATACCAAGCTATGAAGTGGAATAACGTCCTTACAGGATGTCTCCATGTGGGAAATTAGGTTTAATGTTGATAAATGTAAAAGTTATGCACTTGGGGGTTAAGAATATGCATGCATCATACATAATAGGGGGAGTACAACTTGGGGAGTCAATGGAGGAGAAGGATCTGTGGGTTTTGGTAGCCCATAAGCTCAATAGCAGCATGCAATGCCAAGCTGCAGTTTCCAAAGCAAGCAAAGTCCTTTCTTGTATTAAGAGAGGTATGGACTACAGAGGGAGATATAATTTTTCCCCTGTACAAATCATTAGTAAGACCTCACCTGGAATATGCAGTTCAGTTTTGAGCACCAGTTATCAAAAAGGAACTGGAGAAAGTGCAGAGAAAGGCAACCAAACTGATGAGGCATGGAGGAGCTCAGCTATAAGGATAACTAAATGTATTATTTCTTGAGAAGAGGAGATATGATCAACATGTACAAATACACAAGAGGTCCAGATAGTGAACTTGGTATTGAGTTATTCACTTTAAGATCATCACAGAGCACAAGTGGGTACTTTTTACATCTGGACGAAAAAGAGGTTTCACCAAACATGGTTATTTCACAGTAAGAGCTGTGAAAATGTGGAATAGACTCCCTCAGGAGCTGGTTTCGTCCAGCTTAGTAGATTACTTTAAAAAAGGTATGGATTCTTTCATATATGTACATAATGTGCCAACATTTACAGTATCTCACAAAAGCGAGTACACCCCTCACATTTTTGTAAATATTTTATTACCGTATATACTCGAGTATAAGCCGAGATTTTCAGCCTCTTTTTTGAGGCTGAAAGTGCCCCCCTCGGCTTATACTCGAGTCATCGCCGTCTGACTGCTCGATCAGCGTATCGAGCAGACAGACGGCGGACATACTACAATTTGAAAGCCGCGCCTCCTTCTCCGCCTCCGCCTGTGATAGGCGGAACACTGAATTTCCCAGCAGCCTGTGTTCCGCCTATCACGGACATCGTCTCATCCTCGTCCGTAGTACGAGGATGAGACGATATCGGTGATAGGCGGAACACAGGCTGCTGGGAAATTCAGTGTTCCGCCTATCACAGGCGGAGGCGGAGGCGGGGCTTTTGAATTTTAGAATGGCCGCCGAGGCGATCCTGGCAAGGCACGGGACGGAGGCAAGGCAAGGCACGGGACGGGACGGAGGCAAGGCACGACACGACACGGGACGGAGGCAAGGAGGCAAGGCACGGCACGGGACGGAGGCAAGGAGGCAAGGCACGGCACGGGACGGAGGCAAGGAGGCAAGGCACGGGACGGAGGCTCGGGACACAGGTAGGCTGGACACACACACACACACACGGACACACACACATGGACACACACACACAGGGATGGATGGATGGAGACACACACACACAGGGATGGATGGATGGATGGAGACACACACACACAGGAATGGATGGATGGATGGAGACACACACACACAGGGATGGATGGATGGAGACACACACACACAGGGATGGATGGATGGACACACACACACACAGGGATGGATGGATGGATGGACACACACACACAGGGATGGATGGATGGATGGACACACACACACACAGGGATGGACGGACACACAGGGACGGACACACACACAGGGATGGACAGGCATATCTCACCCTCGGCTTATACACGAGTCAATAAGTTTGCCAGTTTTTTTGGGGGTAAATTGGGGGCCTCGGCTTATATTCGGGTCGGCCTATACTCGAGTATATACGGTATATCTTTGCATGCGACAACACTGAAGAAATGACACTTTGCTACAATGTAAAGTAGTGAGTGTACAGCATGTATAACAGTGTAAATTTCCTGTCCCCTTAAAATAACGCAACACACAGCCATTAATGTCTAAACCACTCACAACAAAAGTGAGTACACCCCTAAGTGAAAATGTCCAAACTGGGCCCAATTAGCCCCAGTGTCATGTGACTCATTAGTGTTACAAGGTCTCAGATGTGAATGGGAAGCAGGTGTGAAATTTGGTGTTATCGCTCTTACTTTCTCATACCGGTCACTGGAAGTTCAATATGGCACCTCATGGCAAAGAACTCTGAGGATCTGAAAAAAATAGGACTTTTATAACAGCTTACCTGTAAAATCTTTTTTTTTTGAGGTACATCATGGGACACAGTGTCTCAGTAATTACGGACGGGTTATAGGGTATCACTAGCAGTGGCGTAACTAGAACCTTCAGGGCCCCGATGCAGGAAACCTTGGAGGCCCCCCCCCCCCCCGACCTCCGGACAGGACTCTTTCCTCCGAGCCCGATGGTGGAACACCAGGGCCCAGTCCCAAGTGGGTGGCCGCATATAAAGGAACCGATTTAAAAAACATCAATTACAGCCACTGTGCCCATCAAACGCCACCACTGTACCATCAAATGTCACCACTGTGCCCACCAAATGTCACCACTGTGCCCACCAAATGTCACCACTGTGCCCATCAAATACCGCCAGTGTACCCATCAAATGCCGCCAGTGTACCCATCAAATGCTGCCACTGTGCCCATAAAATGCCACCACTGTGCACATCAAATGCTGTTGGTGTGCCCATCAAATGCTGCCACTGTGAATCCCCACCACCCGCTCGCTGTCTGCCCGCCACTTACCCTGTCTTGGTGGGGCAGCGGGTAACGGCCATGAGCAGGGTCCTCGATGCATCTCCTGCCATCCTCATCTCCCGTCCTCTCCTCCTGATAGGCGTCCAATAGCTGCACCTATCGTTTCAGCCAATCAGGTAATGGGTAACAGACCCGCACACCTGATTGGTAGAGAGGCGGTTCAGTGTTAGGAAAGTGAATATTAATTCACTTTTCTAACACACCTGGGTAGACTGTGAGCGTCAAGCATGGCGTTCGCAGTTCACCTATTTTGAAGCCTATTAGAGCCCATGGCTCTAATCAGGTGCTGCAAAACCACCCGCCGCTGTAATTCAGGTGCCCGGCACCCCAAAAGGGACCAGACACCTAAATATGGTTGTGGCAGCGGTGGCCACGGATAGATTCATGCTATGCATGAATCTCTCCATTGGTCATAGAGGGGGTGGCTGGAGGGAGGGGGCAGCACCTGTGCACCCTTTTGGATGCACCGCCACTGATAAACGCATGCACATTCACATACATACATGCGCACACACACATGCATACATACACATACATATATGAGCACACACACACACATACAAGCATGCTCACACACACACACATGCGCGCACACACACACACACACACAAGCACATACAAGCACATACAAGCATACACACACACACACACACACACACACACACACACACACACAAGCATGCTCACACTCATACACACAAGCACATACAAGCATGCACACACGCACACACACAGTAGCTAGTCTTTTCCTGCCGGGTACTGCACTGTAGGGGGAGACAAAGAGCACACACACTTTAATGTGAGGAGCTCCCGCACAGTGCCGATTTCAGTTCGGCTGATGATCGGGGAGCTCCTCTCAGCCTCCCCTCCTATAGAAGAGTACAGGGGGCCCTCAAGGGCCCCCTGCAGCAAGGGGCCCGGTCGCAAAGGCGATCTTGGTGACCCCTATAATTCCGCCACTGATAACTAGGTGATTGGACACTGGCACACCCTAGACAGGGTCTAGGAACTAGGAAGTTCAATCCCCCAGATAACCCCTCCCCTTACCTCAGTTTTGTAGCAAAGCAATATAAGTGTATTAGAAGAGGGGAGGGACCTCTGTGTCCTGTGATGCACCTCAAAAGAAAAGTATTTTACAGGTAAGCGGTTATAAAAATCCTATTTTCTTTCTTGTACACCGAGAACACATTACTGAGACACAGAGTCTCTGTAATTTTTGATGGGATGTCCCAGAGCAATGCTATCTGAGGGGAGGGGAACCACACAAAGTAAGATGTAATCAGATCTGAGGACCTTGTACCGCTGCCTGCAGCACACTGCACCCAAAGGTGAAGGCCTCATGCCTTCTCACATCCACCTGATAAAATTTGGTGAATGTATGGACTGATGACCAGGTTGCGGCCTTGCAGATTTGAGCCATGGAGGCCTGGTGATGCACTGCCCACAAAGCACTAACAGCCCTAGTGGAGTGTGCCTTGATCTGAAAAGGCAAAACTTTTTGCTTCAAACCATAAGCTTGAACAATTACTTGTTGAATCCACTTCGCAATGGTAGATTTTGACGCTGCCTGTCCTCTATTAGGACCTTCTGGCAATGCAAACAAAACATCTGTTTTGCGAACCTGAGCCGTCGCTTCCAGATAGGCGACTGCTCTGACTACATCCCCAGAATGTAGTGACCTCTCTTCCGTACAACAGGAATTTGAAAAAAAGGAAGGTAGAACAAAATCTTGGTTTAGATGAAAACCTGAGACCACCTTTGGTAGAAAACTAGGATGAGGGCGTAACACCACTCTATCCTTGTGCATTCTTAGATACGGCTCTTTACAAGAGAGGGCTGCTAATTCTGATACTCTTCTGGCAGAAGAAATGGCCACCAGAAAAATGTATTTCCTTGTCAACAGAACTAAGGGAATTTGATGAATCGGTTCAAAAGGCTGCTTCTGTAAAGCTGACAGAACTAAATTCAAGTCCCAGGGGTTTAGAGTCACCTTAACTGGAGGATTAAGGCACGTTACCCCATATATAAAGCTTCGGACCAAAGAATGCAAAGCAAGTGGACGTTGAAACAGAACTGATAAGGCTAAGCCCTTGTACACACGGTCGGAGAATCCGTCGGAATGTGTCCTATCGTACCGTGTCGTCGGATAATCCGACTGTGTGTGGTATGCATCGGACTGATTCCGTCAGAATATCCGTCGAACCCATTTTTCCAACATGTTGGAAATATTTCCCGACCAACTGGTTCAATCGGACATACTCCGATCATGTGTAGCGAATTTTGATAGAACCAAGTGCCACGCATGCTCAGATCAAATTCCTACATTAAAACTATTGGCTACTAGCCTGAATGTAGTCCCATCGTAACGAAATTACGTCATCACGTTCTGAAGGATCAGATTTTTCGACAACTTAGTCTGACCGTGTGTATGCAACAGTTTCGGACACAATCCGTCGGACTAAATCCGACGGACAAAATCCGACGGACAAAATCCGACGGATTTGGTTGGCAGAATCTCCGACCGTTTGTGTACAGGGGCTAAGACCTGGCCCTTGATGGTACTCAAGGCCAGCTTCATCTCCAACCCCATTTGCAGAAATTCAAGGATTCTGCTTATGACATTTTCTGGGATGCCAACCCCTGGATTCACACCAGGAGACATATGCTTTCCAGACACTATGATAAATCATTCTGGAAGCTGGCTTCCTTGCATTAACCACTTCGCATCCAGGCCAATTCTGACATTTCTCTCCTACATGTAAAATTCATAATTTTTTTTGCTAGAAAATTACATAGAACCCCCAAACATTATATATGTTTTTTTTAGCAAAGACCCTAAAGAATATAATGACAGTCGTTGCAACTTTTTATCTCGCACGGTACTTGCGCAGCAATTTTTCGAACAAGTTTTTTTCAGAAAAAAAAACAGTTTCATGCTTTAAAAAAAAAAAAAAACAGTAAAGTTAGCCCAATTTTTTGCATAATGTGAAAGATGAAGATACGCCAAGTAAATAGATACCCAACATGTCACGCTTTAAAATTACACACGCTCGTGGAATGGCGCCAAACTTTGGTATTTAAAAATCCCCATAGGCGACGCTTTACATTTTTTTACTGGTTACATGTTTTGGGTTACCGAGGAGGTCTAGGGCTAGAATTATTGCTCTCGCTTTAATGGTCGTGGCGATACCTCACATGTTTGGTTTGAACAACGTTTTCATATGTGGGCGGGACTTACGTATGCGTTCGCTTCTGCGTACAAGCTCACAGGGACAGAGGCGCTTTAAAAAAAAATATATTTTTATTGTTAATTTTACTTTTATTTTTTTAGTGACACTTTAAAAAAAATGTATTACTTTTATTCCTATTACAAGGAATATAAATATCCCTTGTAATAGGAATATGGCATGATCGGAACCTATTTACGGTGGGATATGGGGTCAATAAGACCCCACATCTCACCTCTAGGCTGGGAAGCCTAAAATAAAAAAATAAAAAAAATGATCCTGGCTTCTCAGCCAAGGCAGCGCCATTATTTTGAATGCAGAGGCCTGGCATTACGTCATAACATCACGCCTGGCCTCCGAACGATCATAGAGACTCCAGGGACCATCTGGTCCGCTGGAAATCTCTATGATACCATCCGGGGGCCTGGCGGATCCTGTGACCGACTCACCGATGGAAACGGTGAGTGGGCAGAAGCACTGGAGGGTGGCGGGAGGGGGGTGTGTCCCCTCCCGCCACCCGTAAGAATGATCAAGCGGCGGAACAGCCGCTATGATTCTTCTTATGGTGCAGGGAATCGCCGGCTGAAAATGCAGATATCTGAATGATGTCTGTAACCTCAGGCATCATTCAGATATACCACCACAAAGCCCACAACGTCATATGACGTAGCTTGGGCACCAAGTGGTTAATCAAGGTATAGATCACAGGGCCTGAAAGCCCACAAGAATACTGGTCCCTGGGATAGCAGGTCTGGACGTGATGGTAGGGTCCAGGGAGAGCCTACCGCTATCTTCACTATTTCTGCATACCAAACTCTTCTGGGCCACGCTGGGACCACCAGAAGCACCAACTTCTTTTCCTGCTTGATCCTGCAAAGAAGTTGTGGCAGCAGCAGAATAGGAGGGAATGCATAAATCAGAGAGAACTGATGCCACAGAGTTACCAAAGCCTCTGTCCCACATGCAAGAGGATCCCTCGATCTTGACACAAAGTTGTCGATCTTGTTGTTGAACCTGGAGGCAAAGAGATCTACATTCGGAACCCCCATATCTCTGGCATATGGCCAAGAAGACATCGGGGGTGAAGAGACCATTCCCCTGGGAGTAACTGCCAGCGACTCAAGTAGTCCGCCTGCCAGTTCTCTACCCCCGGAATGAAAATTGCCGATATGCATGGCACATGCTTTTGTGCCCAGATTAAGATCTGGTTTACTTCTCTCTGAGCTGCACGATTCCTGGTGCCTCCTTGGTGATTGATATAAGCCACTGCTGTGGTATTGTCGGATTAGATCCTGACAGGCATACCCTTTAACCTGAGTTAAAGGGTATGGCTTTAGGGCTAGATACACCGCACGGATCTCCAGAATGTTGATGGGTAAAGTCCTCACGGTCTTGGACCATCTCCCTTGGAGAGTCAACTGTTCCAGAACTGCCCCCCAACCCAAAAGACTGGCATCTGTTACCACTGTCCAGGTATCTGGTAAAAAGGATTTTCCTTTTCACAGATTTTTGGGTATCAACCACCAACCGAGGCTCTGACACACGCTTCAGAAAATCTAACGCCTGACCCTTCTTGTTCCAGGCAGACAGGATACTGTTGTGCAGCAGTCTCGAGTGAAACTGAGCATAGGGAACTGCTTTGAACGAAGCCACCATCTACCCCAGCAGCCTCATACAAATGTGAATAGAAGGACCCTTCTTTGCCATGACTACCTGAATCAGTTCTATAGCATTGATCTTTGCTTGGGGTAGAAAAACCCTCTTCTGGGCGGCATCTATGACCAGACCCAAATACTCTAGTTTTCTTTTAAATAAGACTTCTCTAAGTTGAGGACCAGACCTAGGTATTCCAGGTAGTTGATTTTGGTGTCCAAGTTTTGGTCCAAGGTGACTACCGACCAGTCTATCAAGAGCAGGTCATCTAGGCATGCTATTACCATTATAACTTGGGCCCTTGATCTGGCCAGAGGAGGGGCCAAGATTTTTGTAAACACCCGAGGTGCAGTAGCTAGCCCAAAAGGCAGAGCTACAAACGGAAAGTGGCGTTTTTCTACTTCGAACCACAGGTACTTTTGATGAGCAGGGAGAATAGGTACATGCAGGTACATATCCTTGATGTCTATTGACGCCAGAAGCTCTCCTCCTTGTAGGATGGAGGCTACCAATCAGATTGATTCCATGGGAAAGGACCATAATGGGTCTGACATCTCCATTTGGCTTTGGTACCATTTAAAGGTTTGAATAAATCCCCAATCCCTGCTCTTGCGTGGGAACTACCACGATAACTTTTTGCATCAATAGTCACTCCAACGGTAGAAAGAGACTTCTGTTGTCCCTGAGATTGACTCTGAGTTTTAACCTTTGAGCCTGACGGAGGAGGCCGTTGTGACTGCCTGGAGGCTGATGCCCCTGGCACTGAAGAAAGATCCCGATTAAAGGAGGGACGTTTAGTCCTTTTCTTGACTGGCAAAAGGGTGCTTGTCCCACTTGAGATCCTTTGGATATAATTGTCCAAATCCTCCCCAAACAGTCTTGCACCACAAAAGGGAAATCCAGCTAGGAGTTTCTTACATGGTGATTCGGCTGACCAATTTTTCAACCATAAGATTCTACGCATATGTACCAACCCAAGCGTAAGGCAAGAGGTCTGGAGGATAGACACTCTGATAGCATCAACAGCAAAACACAAAGCCGCTGGTAGGTTGGCCAACCCCCGGGCTTGCTGTTCAGGTAAATCTTTGAGCACCTGTTTAACTTGGTCTCTCAAGTATTGACAGACTCCAATTGCTGCCACTGCAGGTTGAGCTACTGAACTTGCCAAGGAGAAAACGTTTTTAATTGGTATTTGCAACAACACATTCTCATCCTCTCATCCTGAGAAGCTGAAGAGGGCCCTTCTCCACTAAATTCTTCATAAGTGGAATCATCAGTCTCATCCCGATCCCCTGAGGGGGATTCCTCTCCTTTTTCCACAGAGTTCCTCAGTTTGAGGGTCCTGAGTGGCAGAGGGGGACCTAGTGCGTTTTCTTCCACTGAGTGAAGATGCGATTAAGGCCACTAATCTTTCCTCTAATCCAGGAGTGTCCAAACTACGGCCCTCCAGCTGTTGCAGAACTACACATCCCATGAGGCATTGTAAAACTCTGACATTCAAAGACATGACTAGGCATGATGGGGATTGTAGTTCCTGAGCAACTGGAGGGCCGTAGTTTGGACACCCCTGCTCTAATCCATTTATGGTTGAGGAAAAAACCTCCTATGCAATATATACAGGTGCTGAAGTGTCAGAAGCAGTTGCAGCTCCTAACCCTGACGGCTCACCCTGGCCAGCTTCCCCTGGTTTTTCGGGGGGGAAGGTGCTGCAGTGGGGGGTCCTCAGAACCTGAGGGGGACCCCTTTGTGCCCCTACTCTTAGGAGTATTTGTACCTCTTCTGCTGTGTGCACCTGAAAGTGAGTGCACTTTATAGCCTGTGTAGTCAGTGATGTGGGCGTCTAATCACGCCAATGTCGCATTAATGCTCAGCCCCCCTCCTCTGACCACCCCTTCCGCTCCCCCCCCCCCCCCTCGTTTTTTCAAAAATGAGCGTTTCCCGAGCAAACCGAGGCTCTGAACTCTTGGGCTGGGGTGGAAGAGAGAGAAGCCACTGTAATGGCAGTGGCGGGTGGTGCGATATGCTACCACTCCCTACTCAGGCTTACCTCAGCCCCCTAAGCCATGGGGGGAGAATCCAAGGAAAAAAAAAACCTCTACCCACATCCTACCTGGAGCATGGCTGGAGGAGCATAGAGCGTGGACACCAAGACAGACAGATCATGCATGAAAGGTATGTGCTCTTGACAGCCCCTGGTGGTGACTATTAGGCATAGCATACATTTACTTAAAGGAGAAACCCACTAGAATTAGAAAAAATTCTTGAGGAGTCTCCCTTACCTTATCCAGCTGCAGGGTTCTGTGTAACAGACCCAATCTTCACCTCTCACGGTGGGCTCCATTTAGGGAAAAACCTTCAGAGACTGGGGCCCCCATGAATATGTGGATCCGCATTTCTGGGCCTGTAAAGCACCCCACCAGGAATATGGCTGAAAAAAACAAATACTGGATCCCGGGGTCCAGCTCTCTTATAAAAAAATAAAAAATAAAAAGAAGGAGAAGCGTTACAGGTAAAACCTTGTTTCTTAGGACACGAGGCCCTGGTACCATCTAATTCGGCCTGAAAAAGACACCTTGAATGGATCTGGTTGCATAGCTAGCCCCAGTGAGGATATTCCAGCGGAGCTCAGCACAGCACATCTTTACTTGTGACCAACATCTAAGACACTGGCGAAAAAACGGAGGTACTTCCAGTAAGGGTAGGGGTTATATGGGGGATTGAACTTCCTGTCTAGGGTGTGCCAGTGTCCAATCACCTAGTGATACCCTATAACCCATCAGTAATTACTGAGACTCTGTGTCCCGTGATGTATGAGAAAGAAAAAGAATTGTTGCTTTACATAAAGATGGCCTAAGCTATAAGACGATTGCCAAGACCCTGAAACTGAGCTACAGCACAGTGGCCAAGACCATACAGCGGTTTAACAGGATAGGTTCCACTAAGAACATGCCTCGCCATGGTCGACCAAAGAAGTTGAGTGCATGTGCTCAGCATCATATCCAGGGGTTATCTTTGGGAAATAGATGTATTAGTGGGGCCAGCATTGCTGCAGAGGTTGAAAGGGTGGGAGGGAATCAGCCTGTCAGTGCTCAGACCAGATGCCGCACAATGCATAAAATTGGTCTGCATGTCTGTCGTCCCAAAAGGAAGCCTCTTCTAAAGTTGATGCACAAGAAAGCCTGCAGTTTGTTGAAGACAAGCAGACTAAGGACATGGATTACTGGAACCATGTCCTGTGATCTGATGAGACCAATATAAACTTACAGTATTTGGTTCAGATGGTGTCAAGCATGTGTGGTGGCAACCAGGTGAGGAGTACAAAGACAAGTGTGTCTTGCCTACATTGCCTACAGTCAAGCATGGTATTGGGAGTGTCATGATCTGGGGTTGCATAAGGGCTGCTGGCACTGGGGAGCTACAGTTCATTGAGCGAACCATGAATGCCAACATGTAATGTGCAGAGCACGATTCCCTTCCTTCAGAGACTGGGCCGCAGGGCAGTATTCCAACATGATAATGACCCCAAACACACCTCCAAAACAAGGACTGTCTTTCTAAAGAAGTTGAGGGTAAAGGTGATGGACTGGCTAAGCATGTCTCCAGACCTAAACCCTATTGAGCATCTGTGGGATATCCTCAAATGGAAGGTGGAGGAGCGCAAAGTCTCTAACATCCACCAGCTCCGTGAGGAGTGGAAGAGGACTCCAATGGCAACCTGTGAAGCTCTGAATTCCATGCCCAAGAGGGTTAAGGCAGTGCTAAAAAGTAATTGTGGCCACACAAAATATTGACACTTTGGGCCCAATTTGGACATTTTCACTTGGGGGCATTCTCACTTTTGTTGCCAGTGTTTTGGACATTAATGGCTGTGTATTGAGTTATTTTGAGGGGACTGCAAAATTACACTGTTATACAAGCTGTACACTCATTGTAGCAAAGTGTAATTTCTTCAGTGTTAAAATATAATAAAATTCAACATAAAAAGTGAATAACTCAACACCAAGTTCACTATATGGACCACTTATGTATTTGTACATGTTGATCATCTCCCCCTTAATCTCCTCTTCTCAAGAGGGAATAGATTCAGCTCCTCTAATCTTTCCTTAGCTTAACTGCACCATACCCCTTATTCATTTGGTTGCCCTTCTCTGCACGTTCTCCAGTTCCCCCCCCGATATCCTTTTTGAGAACTGGTGCCCACAACTGAACTACATATCCAGATATACCTCCAGATGAGGTCTTACTAATGATTGAATTTCTGGAGTCCATACCTCTCTTAATACAAGAAAGGACTTTGCATGCTAATATTGAGCTTATGATCTACCAAAACCCCCAGATCCGCAAGGTGGTGTACCCCGCTTGGCCCTCCGCACACTGCAATGTCCAAAGAGGCTCGGGGGATTGGGAGTCCCCTCCATACGCCGGTACTATGAAGTGGTTGCCCTGCAAAGGATTCTTGACTGGCAACACCATACTGCTACTAAATCCTGGGATCCCCTTGAGAAATTCCTGGCTGGCATAACTTATCTCATGCTCTATGGCTCCCCCGGGACTGCCGAGGCCTCTTGGATTTCGTAACAGAACAAAAATATTACAGAGCACACATGCAAAACTAACATTTACCTCCAGCAAGGCTTTTTAAAAACACCTAGACATTTTCAAAAAACATTATCAAAAAATATGGAGATTTGGTCACACCATATTGCTAAGCCCACTTACTGCGACAAAGTACCCCATGATTAGTGGGTCCTACAATATCCATAGATTGGGAGATCCTGCTTCTCTGAACCATGGGAGCTATGCTCCTCTATATGGGAGAACATGAGGTCTCCACCATGACACAGGTAATCACTAATGAGAGGTACTTACTGAGGGAGTGGGGTGCTCCACCCAAAAGGATTTGGTCAGAATCCATACAATAGACAAAAGGGATATTTGGGGGGCACACCCTAAAACAATGCATAAAGATGGTGCTACCATAAGACCATACAACAGAACAAAAATATTACAGCGCACACATGCAAAACTAACATTTTTGCAGGATATCAGGGCTCAGATAAAAAAAATGTTATATTGATTTGCAAGATTCCCCACTGGAGTTCTTACTGCATGTGCCATCCATTCCTCTAAGCCTTTACCGCAAATCAATTCTCCCACACCACTTAAAATGTTGCCCGGAGTCTGATCCCTATACATTGGAAGTCAGCCTATGTCCTGGGGTGACCCGACTAGGTTTGTTTGCTCAATTCTATCATGGCAGCGGAAAGGATGGCGAAGTGCAAGAACAATAAATTTTATGCTATCTGGGCCACTTGGATACATTATACATCTAATATGACGCAGACACCACCCGCTGCCCCCCCTGGACAGGCAGATTAGTGGATGATGGTATCTAGTTTTTATTGGAGGATGAGACCTACACACCTTGACCCCATAGGTTTTCTACAACAGATGATGACCTGCACCTACTGCTGTTCTGTTTGATCGTTCTGTTCTTTTTTCTCCGGTATGCCCATTTCCCCCCCCAGGGGCATAATTTAATGAAGTCATATGAGGCTAGCTATCTAAATATATCAGGGGTTGCAATGTGCAGGTAACCCATTGCTCTCTCTGATCCCCATATGTGCCCCTTGGGCATTAACTGTTTTTTTTCCCCCTTGTTTTTTTCTCTGCTGTTGTATTCTGTTTTTCTCAAGCTGTGTTATTTTGAAAATTTAAAATAAAGATTACATAAAAAAAAAAAAAAAAAAAACTCCAGATCCTTCTCCACCGTTTATTCTCCCAATTGTACTCCCCCTAGTATGTATGATGCATGCATATTCTTAGCCCCCAAGTGCATAACTACATTTATCAACATTAAACCTCATTTGCCACTTAGTTGCCTAATTAGACAGTGTATTGATGTCAGCTTGTAAATTGGAGACATCCTGTAAGGACGTTATTCCACTGCATAGCTTAGTGTCATCTGCAAAGATAGAAATGTTACTTTTAATCCCAGACTCAATATCATTTACAAAGATATTAAAAAGTAAGGGTCCCACCACTGAACCTTGCGGTATACCACTGATAACCTTAGTTAGCTTAATTGTGCTTTAGCGGAGGAAGAAAGAAACTGCTTCCTGGTCCCCCAGGAGACAGAGATCAGATAATCCCCAATTCAACAATCCCTGCCATTAGTACATATAAATGTTAGTATCCCGTTATATTTTGGGCATTTAAGAAAGCATCCAGCTCTTTTTTAAAACATGGAGGTGGGTATTGTGTATCTTTTTGTGGCAAACCACATAGAGAAGCAGGGAACTAGGATTCCCAGTTCATTCCTGCATTACCTCTGCACTACCCAGAAGTAATGGCATGTGTTACTTCCAGGTCATGATTTATGGTACAGAAGTGCTCCAAGGGAATACTGGTCCCCTGCATATCTGTCTCATTGTATAGCAGACTGTCAGCAACTCTACACACAGCCAGGGCCGGCAGGGAGAACTAGCTGTGGTAGATAGAACAAAGGTGTGTTGACAGTATGCCCCCATGACTTTTTTTTTTTTACTGCACCCCCAGATTAGACAGGCTAGATCAAGCTCTGACATTCCTCTTGACAGATGAGCTCTTCCCTACTCTTATTCCCAGCATATTGATATGCAGTTTTTTTTTCTTGTTTAAATATTTTATTAAAGATATGGGTAAACATATAATAAAAGACATGAGAGAATTAACCCGGAAAGGAAGGGGGTGGAACAGGGTGCACAATAATACAACAAAATGACAGGAATGCAGCCCACAAGAGTAAAAAATTAACAGTAGGGTTAAACATTTGAGAACTGCAATACAATATGGTATGTAAAAATAAGGATTGTCACCGATCAGGATTATATGAATGAAAACCCTCATAGCATCAGACTCCATGGATGATACCGTAGAATATAGAACTCAAGGGATAGCAGGCGTTTTAAAGTGTGAAACGAGGATACCGGGGCTGATTTTGTTTTAAACTAGGAGATCAAAATGGTTGATATTTGGGCGTTTCTCATTTGTAAAATTGAAATTAAAATAATTTGTATTTAGTTCACAAAATCTTGGAGATCTATATCTAGATCTGCATCCACAATAAAAAACGGGTCATATATGTACCCGAAAAATTATTTAAAAGTATCTTAAATGGGTTCTCATTCCCAGAGACGTGGTACTCCCTCTACCATTTAAAAAAAAAATTGCATATTTGTTGCAAACTCCTCCTACTGCCCCTCCCTTTATTAGCCATTTGAATGGTTCTGTGAATTCCTTTTCAAATCATTTAAAGCTTTCCTCTCTTCTACTTTTTTTTAAAATTCATTCAACAATCCCCCCGAACCCGAACCCCCAGTAATTGGGTAAAAATCTGGCCTTTTCCTTGTCTTGACTCGAACCATAGCAACATCTGGAGGAAAGCCTTCTTCTTCCCCTTTACTACTGAATCCTTCAAACCCATAAACTCAGTTTGCAAATCCAAATAAAAACTCTAATCCCAAAGTGATGTTAACATTTTAAAAGCAAGTATCTGTATCTGGTCAAACACTCCTTTATTCATATCTTAACCCCCATACACACTATTAGATTTTTTGCAGATTTTTGTCTTCAGGCTTACCAATGCCATATAATATGAGGTCAAACCTTTAGCCCTTGTACACACGGTCGGACATTCCGACAACCAAATACGACGGATTTTGTCGGAAACTGTTGCATACACACAGTCGGACAAAGTTGTCAGAAAATCAGATCGTACTTAACGTGATGACATTATTTCATTAAGACGGGACTACGTTCAGGCTAGTAGCCAATAGCTTTGGTCTAGGAATTTGATCTGAGCATGCGTGGCACTTTGTCCGATCGGAATTCTCAACACATGATCGGACAAAGTCCGATCGAATCATGTTGTCGGAAAATTTTATAGCCCAGCTGGAAAACTTGGTCTGTCGGATACTCCGACGGAAACAGTCCGATGGAGCCCACACACTGTCGGATTATCCGACAACGCGGTCCTATCGGACATTGTCCATCGGAATGTCCGACCGTGTGTACAAGGGCTAAGAGTTTCAATTTGTATACAATCAGGCAGGCCCTTGCACTACATGGTTCTGGTACATCTGAAGACAAAAATCTACAGAAAATCACAAGGCAGGTTCATGCATGCCAGGCTGAGATAGAGACCAGCTGCCCAACTGATGCACTACATAGCCTAGTTCCACTCCCCAATCCTGTTTGTACAATGTCAATCTCCTGGCAAAACTATCCACACCAAAAAGTGTGTCATAAATCAAAAGGACAGTGGGATGCATAATTAAAAGCCTTGGAGGAAAGATCCTTCTCTTTCAGGGTAAGTACATTCTTAGAAAAAAGAAATCATACTTTTACAACAAGGTTACTTAACCACTTCCCGACCAGCGCACACGCCGATGTACGTCGACAGAATGGCACGGGCAGGCATATTGGCGTACAGGTACGTCCAATATTCAATGCCGCCCTGCCATCAGGAGTGCGCCGCCGGCGGCGCACTCCTGCGCTGGTCGGGACCCCCGTGAGTCCGGTCGCGGGACCCGCGGACTCGATCACCGCGGGCATCCCCGCGATCGTCTCACGGAGCGGCCGAATGGAGGAAATGCTGTGTAAACAACATTTCTCCATTCTGCCTAGCAACTAGTGACGCTGATCTCTGCTCCATGTGATTGGAGCAGAGATCAGTGTTCACTAAATGAAAGCCCAACCCCCCCACAGTTAGTAACACACCCCTAGGAACACTTAACCCCTACACTGCCACCCACTGGTTAACCCTTTCACTGCCAGTGTCATTTACACAGGAATCACTGCATTTATATAGCAGTGATTACTGTATAAATGACAATGGTCCCAAAAATGTGTCAAAAATGTCCGATGGGTCCCCCACAATGTCGCAGTCACAATAAAAATCGCTGATCGCCGCCATTACTAGTTAAAAAAAAAATAATAAAAAATTATTAATAAAAATGCTATAAAACTATCCCTATTTTGTAAACGCTATAACTTTTGCGCAAACCAATCAATAATCGCTTATTGCGATTTTTTTTACCAAAAATATGTAGAAGAATACGTATCGGCCTAAACTGAGGGAAAAAAAATTTTTTATATATATTTTTGGGGGATATTTATTATAACAAAAAGTAAAAAATAATGCGTTTTTTTCAAAATTGTCGCTCTATTTTTGTTTATAGCGCAAAAAATAAAAACCGCAGGGGTGATCAAATACTACCAAAAGAAAGCTCTATTTGTGGGAAAAAAAAGGATGTCAATTTTGTTTGGGAGCCACGTCGCACGACCGCGCAATTGTCAGTTAAAGCGACGCAGTGCCGAATCGCAAAAAGTGGTCTGGTCTTTGACCAGCAAAATGGTCCGGTCTGCAAGTGGTTAACTTAACTTCCACTTAAAGTGAAACTTCACCCAAAAGAGAAAATGTCACTTGTTTACTCCCCCCCCCCCCCCCAGCATTTGGCAATTAATTTTTTGTAGGGGGGGGGGGTACCCACTCCCATTCAGATTGCTTAGACAACCCAACCGGAAGTTCACCCCCCTTTTTGCCTGCAGCCTTCTGGGAGACAACACAGGTCCCAGAAGACTGTGGAACCATTTAAAAAGCACAGAACGGCTCATTCAAGCGCAGAAGTTGTATCTAATTTTTAGGGACTCCTTAATGACTGGAAAAGTACCACTGTATTGGCATAAGGCCAATATGGTGCCTATATTTAAAAAGAGATCAAAGTCTTTACCAAGTAACTATAGACCTGTTAGTTTAACTTCTATAGTCAGGAAGACACTGGAGAGTTTAATAAAAATACCACATAGATGATGTAAGGATTAAGGGGTGTCTAAACAAAAAATGGTTGACCGTATGTCTTACTAAATACATGTATTTTTCTATCCTTCTCTGTAAAATAAGGACTCAGTCATCTTTAGTCACGTACTCATCAAGAAGAGGCCGCATCAGCCCTAAAAAGCAGTCTACGCCCAGAAGATTGTCTTATCAGCTGATAACACCCGGAGAATTGTCTTTTCTTTGAAAATGTTGTTTTTTTTACATTTGCTGATGTTTGCCCTTTTCTGTCTATAAAAGATGTAATAAAGAAGCCTCAGAGCCAGAGTCAGTCAGAGACAGTCAGAGTTAACGACGGACTTCTGAGCAGAAATACTGAATAATATCTCCGTGTCTCTTTGCTTGGATAAGAACTCTAACTAACAATTGGGAAACGGTAACATAACCTGACAAATAGGTGACTTGTTGAGGTCACACCTAACATTTCTGGCGCCGCGAATAGGGACTCGCTGAAGAAACTACAAGAGGCGAACGAACATAAGGACGGAACGAAATGGTCGGGCACATCAAGAACCACAGACAAATCCTGCGCAGGTAAGAAAAGCTTTATTTTCTTATAAACTCTGTGCTTCTTAGATTTGTGCCCACCTGATCTGTCTGAATTGTTCTTCAGGTAAAAACCAACCTCTGTAGTAAGCGGGTCTTGAACTTAATATTTTGGCTTATGTTACCGTTGTTTCTTGTCTGTCTACTTGTCATCTCTCTGTTGTGAATGAGATAAGCCCTGTTTGTATGGTGTGAATTGAAACATATATCATCCCAATGGGTAACGGAATGCGCCCTTAACTCGTAAGAGTACTTTGGGGGTCCGACACTTAAGTTTGATATACGCTTTTTGATTCATGAGCCTAAAAACGGGTTGAAAGTATAAGTCCTGACTGCCTCAATAAAGCAGGAATAAGAAACGAATGCTGAGAGATTCCATGGTAATGGGAAGGGAAATAAGGTCTCCACAAAGCCCGGAGACCTAGTCATATGTGTTTGGCCACCAAAAGGGAATGCTTGTATATGTTGTAGCCGTCAGTCTGGTCATAATATTTGTCAGTTGGCTAGCATATAAGGTAATTCGATTTCAGAAATCTCATATAGGAGAGGTTTTTAGTATTTTGGCACCCTAGGAGGAGAAGGCAACGAGACACTTAGTAAGTGATCCAAACGCCACCTAGGCAGGACTGTCAAAATGGGCCAGACACATGGTAAACCCCAGGAGGAACCTCAGAAATGTTATGCTGTTAAAGACATAATTACAATGTTGTATGGGAAGGATAAGGCACAGGGCACAAATAGGATTCTCAAGAAATTGGGGATGGATGGAGAAAATGGATTAAGTGTAGAAGGTTGGGAAGAAATAAAGAGAGACAGACAGGGAGAGATATTGCAGAACAGATGGGTATCACAAATACAATGTTTAATTAAGGTTTCCAACAGGGCTGAAGAGGAGGGATGGGAGTATTGTCAGGAAAAGGGTGGATGGGATATGAAGGTCCGACACAAAAGTCTTCCTTCTGCTCCCGGCGATAGGGTAAATACGGGAGGTACTCCACCTCCTTATAACACTACCACACCAGGTAATGAAAGACCAAAACTTTATCCTTCCTTAAGAGGAAGAGGATGGGTATGCCGAGTATGCGGTATCCAGAACCCAGACTGGGCACAGGAATGTGTACATTGTGGCGCTCAAAGACCAGAGCCCGTAGCTCCAGTCCATAGTCGGACTAGGGTAATACAAGTAAATAATCCAAATGCGGGTCAAGCAGGACAGCCACCTACAGTGACCCGACAAGTCGTTCTGAGGACATGGACACCTTGGTCGGCTGACACTCTTATGGCATTAATACAGAATGCTCCTGATCCCGTAGCAAAACCTGCCGCATTCTGTAGATTCGTGACACAATTACTAGACACACATGAAGCAACTTGGCAAGATGGGGAAGATATATGTAGACATAAAATGACACTAACGATGTTTAATCAATTTATGAATGAAATTGCTCCACATAGACCACAAGGGGATCCAGCGGCAGATCCGCCAGGAGTACACCCCCGTCATATAGACTCTAGACCCCTGTTTATTGCTCAGTTACGAGAATTTTGCCAAGGGAAACAGCAGGAAAGGGGTTCGACAGCGCCCATAAAACAGGCCCCAGGTCAGACTGTTACAGAATTTTACCTCAACATGGAAAGCATGATGGCTGACGAAGGTCTAGATTTAGCCTTACCCGTCACCATTAGGGCTTTCAATCGACAGTTTATGGAAGGACTAGTACCCCAAATAGGTGACAAACTGAAGGCATGTACTCCCGAATGGAGAGCCATACGGGACAGAGGAACATTGTTGCAGAAAGCACAAGGCATAGAGGCTGATTTAGCAGAAACTAAACCCAGAAGGACACCAGGAGTTAACACTGTTGCCCGGGTCAATGAAGGAGGGAATTCCTCCCGTAAACCTCTTACCTGTTATTACTGCAACAAGGTGGGACATATAAAAAGAGACTGTAGGAAAAGGATAAAAGACGAACAGGAAGGAAACACGGACAGAGACATGAGGGACTACAGACAGAGGCGTACCAATGATAGGGACGATCCGACCGCATGACTTGCCCCAGTCCTAGCTGAATCAGAGAACAAAATGTTCCACATGTTGATGAAGGTGGAAGGTAAACATATTCCTTGTTTGGTTGACACAGGAGCGTCACGCAGTCTGTTGTCTGATTCAGTAGTCCCTCCACACATGACGTCCCGTGACACCATACCCATAAGTGGTTATGACGGTCTTTTGTCCGATGCCCCACTGACTAAACCTTAAAAAGTAAAAATAGGGGGAATGGCTACCGCCTGACACTTGTGTATTGTTGCAATATGTAGATGACCTATTGTTATGTTGTCCGGATAACGATACTTGTTTAAAAGCCACTCTATCATTGTTACAATTCCTGGCTGAAAAAGGGTGCAAGGTGAATAGAACTAAGTTACAGGTATGCCAGAAAAAGGTTGTCTTTTTGGGCCACTGTATATCCCAGGGTACTCGACATCTCACTGAAGACCGAGTCCAGGCCATAAGACAAATGAATATCCCACGCAACTTTAAGCAACTTCGTATGTTTCTGGGAATGGTGTCATATTGTAGACAATGGATACCACATGCCAGTTCTCTGATGCAGCCATTATATGATTGCTTGAAAATAGTACCCTATGTACTCACAGAAGCAGGTCATGAATCTTTTAGCACCTTAAAAAGGTTACTAATTTCGGCACCTGCGATCGGGATCCCTGACTATACCAAAACATTTCATTTGTACATTGCTGAAATCACGGGACACGCAACAGGGGTGTTGACACAACAACACATCAAACAAAGGCCGGTAGCATACTTCTCGGCGGCTCTCGATCCTGTCTCTAGAGGATCACCGTCCTGTGTACGAGCAGTTGCAGCAGTGTCAATTATCATTGACAAATCCTCAGAAATTGTCTTAGACAATCCTGTAGTGGTACATACCACACATGACATACACGCCATCTTGTCACAGGTCCAACCAAAACACATATCAATGGCAAGGCAGCTGCGTCTACAATGCACTTTGCTCCTACCCCCCAATGTTACCTTTCAGCGATGCACTTCTTTTAACTTAGCACAGCTTTTACCATTACAGACAGATTTGACAGGGGGGAGTAATGATGATAATGGTGTAGACACAGCACAAGATACTCAGGATTCTGACACACTTTCGTTTCAGGACATAACATCTGATGAACACGATTGTTTTCAACTTATGGAACAAGAAACCACGGGGTTCCCACATGTCACAGACATACCCATTGCAAATGCAGAACACACACTGTACATAGATGGTAGTAGATTTGCCGATGACAAAGGTAAATATCACACAGGTTATGCTGTGGTAACGGACACACAGGTAATTGAGGCAAAGTCACTACCAGCACACATGTCGGCACAAGAAGCGGAACTAACCGCTCTAGAGAAAGCCCTAGAACACTTGGAGGGACAAGAAGGGAACATTTACACTGATTCCGCATACGCCTACGGTGTTGCACATGATTATGGCCACATATGGAAAGCTAGAGGTTACCTTACAGCAGCAGGCACACCTGTTAAACATGGTGAAGGAATCAAAAGAGTCCTGAACAATCTTCAAAAGGTTATAAGAGTAGCCATCATGAAGATAGCGGCACACACGAGCGCAAAAACAACTGAGGCAAAAGGAAACGCATTTGCAGATTTAACTGCAAAGAAGGCAGCTCTAGGGGAAGTAAGCCCTGAGACCTTAGCCACGGTACAGGTGAGTATGCCCGAAACCACATGGCAGCAGCTAATGGAACTACAGGAACAAGCAGGGGCTATTGAGAAGGACCGTTGGGTTAAGGAGGGAGCTGCACCAGGCCTCGACAATGTATGGAGAGAAGGAGACAAAATATGTCTACCCGCTTCTCTATACCCCGCAATGGCAGCGGCTGTCCACTTACCCACTCATGTCAGCTCCAATTCTATGTATAGGATTGTAAGCCAAGGATGGCTAGCCCCTGGATTCAGTAGTACTGCAAGGAACTACTGTGCTGCATGCCAAATCTGTCTGATTAATAACCCAGGACAGAGAGTGAAAACCCCACGTAAACATCAGGTTCGGGCCCAATATCCCTTTCAGAGACTGCAGATTGACTACATACAAATGCCTAAGAGCGGCCCCTTTGAATTTGTTCTCGTGTGCATCTGCCTATTTTCAGGCTGGCCCGAAAGTTATCCTGTGAAATCAGCTACGGCAAAAGCCACCGCCAAGAAACTGATTACTGAACTGATACCTAGGTTTGGTCTCCCAGAAACAATAGAATCAGATAGGGGGACACATTTCACGGGAGAAATAATGCAAAATGTGATGGCAATGTTAGGGGTTCAACAAAGTTTTCATACTCCTTACCACCCACAGAGTTCAGGATCAGTAGAAAGAGTAAATGGTACAATCAAGCTGAAAATACAAAAAGCTATGCAGGAGTTAAATAAACCATGGCCTGAGTGCCTAGCTTTAGCTTTGTTCTCCATAAGGTATACTCCAACAGGAAAAACTGGGTTATCCCCATATGAAATACTGTTTGGAAGTGCACCTAGATTAGGTTTATATTTTCCTCAAAGTATGCAATTACAATGTGATAGTTTAACTACGTATGTAATACAGTTGCAACAACGTCTGACTAAAATCCACAAGAGTGTGTATTCTTCTCTTCCAGACCCTAATTCTGTCACAGGTACACACGATCTACAACCAGGAGACTATGTGTATGTAAAGAAACATACCAGAAAGACACTGGAACCAAGGTTTGAAGGTCCTTTCCAGGTGCTATTGGTTACAGCAACCTCAGTGAAATTGGAAGGGAAACCTACCTGGATCCACGCTTCTCATTGTAAAAAGGAGCCAGTTGGCAAATGACAACATGTATCTTTTTATTGTTTCAGTAATTCTGGCTAATAGTTTGGTTACCTCACAGAATAAAATATACAAGGATGAAGGATTTTCTAAAAAAATGTTATTACTGAAGTTTAAATATGCTTATGCCCAGAAGTCAGGATATGAGAAATGTTGGATTTGTAGCAAATTACACCCCAGCACAGCAAGTATACCACTGATGGCAGTTCCTATAAACTATACTGATCTTGCTAACAGTAGCATTAACATAATTAAAACAAATACCAGCGAGACAGTAATGTTTAAGTCAAATGGTCTCGCCTTTTCCCCTGATTGGTGTTTCAACTTAGGGAACACAACGGGAGGAAATGGAGAATGCCAAGACAGCAAGTTTAATTTGTCCATTGTCGTATTAAATGGAAGCTTCTATCCCAGTAATTCCAGCACACACCAGACATTATCTGACTTCCTCACTAACATTGTGGATAATAATGTTAGGTGGTTAGTATCCAACTTATCCCTCTATGGATACACCTCTCGTTATAGAAATGATATCAGTTCAAGATCAGTAGCTCTAGGAAATAATATATACATCTGTTGTGAGGATAAATGTTATACTTGGATACCTAGAAGAGCTCAGGGATGGTGCTACCTCGCAAGTTTAGTACCAGTAATGGGAGTAGTAGGTGATGAACGAGGTGATCACCTATTAGAAGCTAGCATGCACCCTAGATATCCCCTCAGGTATCGTAGTAAAAGAGAAATATTCCTGAAGAAGGACATGGCATGGGCTTGGTTCCCGTCCTGGACAGGATGGGGTATAGACTTAATGAAAAGACTAAATAACTATACAGGAATTATTAATGATGTTTTGGAGAAAAACTCTGATGACATTACTAAGTTAAATCTGGAGACCAGAGCCATCAGACAACAATTAGAATTACATGAATTAGCAATTGAAAGTATGAGTGCAGCACTGACAGGACTCTGTGAAACTACTGAGGACTATGAGTGCTGTACTTGGATACATAACACCAGCATTGAGGTACCTGATTATTATGACATCATTGCACAACACCGTACGGAAGTAAAGAATTTACAAGAGAAGGCCCGAAATATTGGTCGCGACTGGGATCCGTTTGGTGGAACTTTTAGTTTCTCAGGGTTATTCTCTTGGGTTAAGAAGGCAGCAATGACGATTATAGTGGTGCTCTTATTCGTATTTTTCTTTTATGCATGCTTTAAACTGCTCATGTGCTTTTGCAAGAAAGCCAAGGTAAATGATGCGGAAAAGATGGAACTTTTGTGAAGATAGGTAGATTTAGTTTCTTGACATCACCCATCTGTCAGAAAAGCCACTCTTCCTGAATTTTAGATGTTGGTACTGTCCAGGGGGATGGGTGTATACCCCTCTGACAACTCGCGGTCAGGGAGAGTACTCTGGATATAGGCCGACTAGAACTTGTTCAGGTGGACCCAGGGCAAGAGGGAGGGGTGATGTCAAAGGGGGAAATGTAAGGATTAAGGGGTGTCTAAACAAAAAATGGTTGACCGTATGTCTTACTAAATACATGTATTTTTCTATCCTTCTCTGTAAAATAAGGACTCAGTCATCTTTAGTCACGTACTCATCAAGAAGAGGCCGCATCAGCCCTAAAAAGCAGTCTACGCCCAGAAGATTGTCTTATCAGCTGATAACACCCGGAGAATTGTCTTTTCTTTGAAAATGTTGTTTTTTTTACATTTGCTGATGTTTGCCCTTTTCTGTCTATAAAAGATGTAATAAAGAAGCCTCAGAGCCAGAGTCAGTCAGAGACAGTCAGAGTTAACGACGGACTTCTGAGCAGAAATACTGAATAATATCTCCGTGTCTCTTTGCTTGGATAAGAACTCTAACTAACAATTGGGAAACGGTAACATAACCTGACAAATAGGTGACTTGTTGAGGTCACACCTAACAATGAGTACTTGCTGGATAAAAATATTTTAAGCAACAAACAGCATGGATTAATGAAAGACAGAAGTTGTCAAACAAAACCGATTTCTCTTTATGAGAAGGTAAGTAAAACCTTGCACAGAGGGGTGGCTGTGTCGTGGTATACTTAGATTTTCCAAAAGCGTTTGACAGTTCAACACACACGGCTCCATGTGTAAGGTAAAGTCTACAGGCTTGGAAATAGTTTGTAAATGGATAAAAAAAACTGTCTAAAAGACAGAATTCAGAGGAGTAGTGGTTAATGATTCATAATCTAAATGGTCTAAGGTTATCAGTGGTGTACCCCAAGGTTCAGTGTTGGGACATTTACTTTTTAATATCTTTGTAAATACTATAGGGTCTCGGATTAAAAGTACCATTTCAGTGTTTACAGGTGACACCAAGCTATGTAGTGGAATAAGATACTTACAGGATGTTCCCAACTTACAAGCCGACCTCATGGAATGTATGACATCATGTTGGCCTAGGGCAGAAACCAGGAAGCAACCAGAGAAATAAATAAAAAAATAAAAAAGTTGAACAGGTAAATATGCCTTCCTCCCTATTTACTAAGGGTAGCATCATAGATTAAAGATAGTAAATGCTGACTGAAATAGTTTAGTTCTGCTTCAATTCTGAGCAAAATGTAGTGTCTCATTCTGTACAAAAACTAAGTGTCCATATTTATTCTAATTTTTAAAGCGGAGTTCCACCCTGGAACTTTTTATTTTTATTTTATTTTTTATAATCACAGACCTTTAATCCTATAAAGAAACATTTGGGGGAATTTGTTTTTATACTTACCAGAAATGCCCTGTTGCTATGTAGTGGTCATCATCTGACACTTCCTGGTCCACAGCGCTCCTCGTCACTTCCTCCCTCGCCTGTGCTCCTGGGAATTGTGAGTCATCGTTTCCCAGGAGTCTGTGGGCAGTACTGTGAGCAAAAATCGTGTTATTTCCCAACAGGAGATTACACAATTTAAGGAGGATCATATCTATGTCGCCATAACAACAGGGTAGGACCTTCCTCCGTCGCCGCCCATTGCTATACAACTTTCTAAACAATTGGCGCTATGGCCGCCGTTGCATCGTGCATGCGCGAGAACGAAAGGTGCATGCTGGTTACCCAGCATGCACCTCTCCATCACAAATCCAGGAAGAGATATCGATTGGGCTTTACATGCCCACAATCATCATGGCAATGGGCAGAAGAGGATTTAGTTAAAGCGGGAGTCCGCCGGGAGTTCCGCCGTTTTTTTTTTTTTTTTTAAAAGCCAGCAGCTACAAATACTGCAGCTGCTGACTTTTAAAATAAGGACACTTACCCGCCCAGCGCGCCCGCGATGTCGGCACCCGAAGCCGATCTCTTGATAGTCTCTCGGGTGCTGCCGCCGCCATCTTGGGTATGGGAATCAGGAAGTGGAGCCTTTCGGCTTCATTTCCCGGTTCCCTACTGCGCATGCGCGAGTCGCACTGCGCAATAAGGATGGACCTGCTGCCTCTGGGATCTGTGTGTTTCACAGCAGGCAGCGGGGGACTTTCGGAAAGGGGCGTAGATTACGCCCCTTTCCGCAGAGAGCTATCCCGGAAGTGGGTGCAGATACCTGTACTGTACAGGTACCTGCACCCCCTCCCCCCTGAAAGGTGCCAATTGTGGCGCCGGAGGGGGGGGGATTCCAATGAGCGGAATGTCCACTTTAGGGTGGACCTCCGCTTTAAGTTGTGAATATAAAATATATATATTATCAACATGCACTAGCAAACATATAAAAACATTCTTTATGTTAGTAATGCACTATGCTCGGATACCTGGGGAAAAAAAATGTGTCCGGAACTTTCATTTTAGATCTAGGACTGTTTTGATCTCTCGCTCTCCTAGTTCTTGTTAATTTTATTTGTGTCTCTTGAGTTTTGATGTGTTTCTATTTTAGCTTCTTTTTAGAATCATTGTCCCTTCAGACTCAGGATCATCTGAAAAGGTTTCTCTCAAGTTTTTCCTTTTGTTCTGCTGAATCAAGTCTTGTATACTATGAGACATCAGACACGCCAGATAGTTCTCAGGTGTCAGAAAAACTGACATGGTTCACACTAGAGGTAGGTGTAAAACTTAATCTTAAAGCTCATCTTTCTTATCTCAATTGAGCAAAGTGGGATTTGTCAAAAACTTGTCCCTTGTTTATATTACTTTTTATACACTTTTTGGTGAATGGGTAGGGATACTATGTACCCAAAACTCATTCACATGGGGGGGGGCTTGGATCTGGGGGCTTGGATCTGGGGGCCTGGATCTGGGGGCCCCCTTGATAAGGGGGGCTTCCAGATTCCGCTAGGCCCCTTGCTTGAAACCACCGGCCACGGTTGTGGGGATGAGACCCTTGTCCCCATTAACAGAGCCCACCTCCCCACCCCACATATTGAGGGCATGTGGCCTGGTGACAGGGGGGGGGGGACTTGCTCGCTCCCCTTTTCCAGACCTGTCAGGCTGCATGCCCAGATAAGGGTCTGGCATGGATTTGGGGGGGGGGGAACTCACATTTTTCTTTAACCACTACTTTTTTTTTAAATTATTATTCAGCTGTCAGCAAGGAAACCCATTGCAAGCTGATGGTTCATCGGTTAAGGATGCTGCGGTCAGCTTCCTGGTCCTGTTACTTAACCACTTAAGGACCGCCGTATTGCCATTGTACGTCATCGCAATGGCACAGGCAGGCACAAGCACGTACATGTACGTGCCTGCCTTCCAGCGGGTGGGGGGTCCGATCGGACCCCCTCCCGCTGGATACGACGGTCCGGTTCGCTGCAGGAGCGATCCGTGATGAGGGGATGGCCGTTGATTTCTGGCCACCCCCTGTGGATCGCTCCTGGCCAATGAGAAGCTTCCTTCCACTGTGTATTGTTTACACAGGAAGGAGGAAGTGATGTCATTCTCCTCGGGGCAGTCTTTTTGACCGGACTACGAGGAGAAGACTAAAAGTAAGTGTGCACCAACACTACACTGACATGTAGGTACACACAGGCACACAAACCCCCCCCCCAGTCACAGTGTCACTGATTGCATTGATCATTTCTTTACTGATCACTGCATTCAGTGTCAGTTGTAACAGTAAAAACTGTCAGGGCAGTTAGTGTTAGGTTCAGGGTAGCCCCCTATCACCCCCCAATAAAGATTTAACCCTCTGATTGCCCCTAGAGTTAACCCTTTCACCCCCTTTTGCCAGTGTCACTAAGCGATCATTTTTCTGATCGCTGCATTAGTGTCGCTACTGTCGCTAGGTAGCGAATTATTTTTTTAGGTTCACCGCCAGGTTTTTATAGCGCTAGGTACCCCGATATACTACCCAATAATGGTTTTAACCCCCTGATTGCCCCTAGTTAACCCTTTCACCCCCTTTTGCCAGTGTCACTAAGCGATCATTTTTCTGATCACTGCATTAGTGTCGCTAGGTAGCTAGTTTTTTTTTTAGGTTCACCGCCAGGTTTTTATAGCGCTAGGTATCCCGATATACTACCCAATAATGGTTTTAACCCCCTGATTGCCCCTAGTTAACCCTTTCACCCCCTTTTGCCAGTGTCACTAAGCGATCGTTTTTCTGATCGCTGCATTAGTGTCACTAGTGCCGCTAGGTAGCTAGTTATTTTTTTAGGTTAACCACCAGGTTTTTATAGCACTAGGTACCCCGATATACTACCCAATAATGGTTTTAACCCCCTGATTGCCCATAGTTAACCCTTTCACCCCCTTTTGCCAGTGTCACTAAGCGATCGTTTTTCTGATCGCTGCATTAGTGTCACTAGTGTCATTAGGTAGCTAGTTATTTTTTTAGGTTCACCGCCAGGTTTTTATAGCGCTAGGTACCCCCATATACTACCCAATAATGGTTTTAACCCCCTGATTGCCCCTAGTTAACCCTTTCACCAGCAATCACAGTATAAGTGTCACTGGTGACGCTGGTTAGCCAGTTAGTTATTTAGGTTCCCCGTCAGGTTTTTATATAGCGCCAGGGACCCCCATATACTACCTAATAAAAATTTGAACCCCCCGATTGCCCCTAGTTAACCCTTTCACCACTGATCACCGTATAAGTGTTACGGGTGACTCTGGTTAGTTTGCTTTTTATAGCATCAGGGCACCCACCATTTATTACCCAATAAAGGTTTAACCCCCTGATCACCCGGCGGGTGATATCAATTAGGTTTTTCGGGTCAGGGTCTGCGTCGCCCCAGGCAGCGCTAGGTTAGTGCCAGTACCGCTAACACCCACACGCAAAGCATAAACCTCCCGTAGTGGTATAGAATCTGAACAGATCAATATCTGATCTGATCAGATCTATACTAGCGTCCCCAGCAGTTTAGGGTTCCAAAAAAACGCATTGTTAGCGGGATCAGCCCAGATACCTGCTAGCACCTGCGTTTTGCCCCTCTGCCCAGCCCACCCAAGTGCAGTATCGATCGATCACTGTCACTTACTAAACACATAACTGCAGCGATCGCAGAGTCAGGCCTGATCCCTGCGATCGCTAACAGTTTTTTTGGTAGCATTTTATATTTAAATCCAGAAGGCAGTGCTTGGTTTTCGGGGTCCCGTACGTGGCTAGGCTCCTAAAAAGTCCCCCACATGTGGTATCCCCGTACTCGGGAGAAGCAGCAGAATTTATTTTGGGGTGTAATTTGACTTATGCCCATAGCATGTGTGAGCAATATATCATTTAGTGACAACTTTGTGCAAAAAAAAAAAGTTTGTAATATTCCCACAACTTGTGGCAAAATATAAAATATTCCATGGACTCAACATGCCTCTCAGTAAATAGCTTGGGGTGTCTACTTTCCAAAATGGGGTCATTTTGGGGGGTTTTGTGCTATTTTGGCATTTTATGGCCTTCGAAACTGTGATAGGTAGTGAGGAGTGAAATCAAAAATTTGCACCCTTAGAAATCCTGAAGGTGGTGATTGGTTTTCGGGGTGCCGTGCGCGACTAGACTCCCAAAAAGTCCCACACATGTGGTATCCCCATACTCGGGATAAGTAGCGGAATATATTTTGGGGTGCAATTCCACATATAACCATGGCATGTGTGAGCAATATATCATTTAGTGACAACTTTTTGTAAATTTTTAATTTTTTTTGTCATTATTCAATCCCTTAGGACAAAAAAAATAAATATTCAATGGGCTCAACATACCCATCAGCAATTTCCTTGGGGTGTCTACTTTCCAAAATGGGGTCATTTGGGGGGAGGGGTTTGTACTGCCCTGCCATTTTAGCACCTCAAGAAATGAGATAGGCAGTCATAAATTAAAAGCTGTGTAAATTCCAGAAAATGTACTCTAGTTTGTAGACGCTATAACTTTTGCACAAACCAAAAAATATACGCTTATTGACATTTTTTTTACTAAAGACATGTGGCTGAATAAATTTTGCCCTCAATGTATGACTAAAATTTAGTTTATTCGATTTGTCTTATAGCAAAAAGAAGAAAATATATATTTTTTTTAAAAATTTCGCTCTTTTTCCATTTATATCGCAAAAAATAAAAAACGCAGAGGCAATCAAATACCATCAAAAGAAAGCTCTATTTGTGGGAAGAAAAGGACGCAAATTTCGTTTGGGTGCAATATTGCATGACCGCGCAATTACCAGTTAAAGCAGCGCAGTGCGAAATTGGAAAAAGACCTCTGGTCCTTAAGGTGTTTATTGGTCCGGGGCTGAAGTGGTTAACAACCAGATTACAAACTTTTGTCCAATCAGGGAGCCGAATGCACTGCGCAGGGCTCAATGCATTGCAGAGTGTTTATCGGGGTAAACACCCTGCAAATTCAGGTATTTGGCAAACTAAATTCGATTTTTTTTTTTTTTTTTTTTACTCAAGGCACACTCCATGCATCTTTTGCTGCATACAACCACCAGGTTGTTAAGAAATACAGGCTATAATATCATTCCAGCCCATTATAATCCCAAATGAAATCTTCTCATTCTCAAAATGGGTTGCTGAGATGGAGCAACATGAAAGCACATATTATTCCACTACTGGCACTCCTACCCTTGCTCCTCCGATAATTGGATGCAGGCTTCTAGCGGTTTGATATTCACTCCAAAACCGTGGCATGTAAAGAAAAAAAGTCACCCTCCACTGTATAAAAGTTTATACATCCTTTTAGGGCATTGACTGCTACATCTGTTCCACCAGCCACTTACGCATTTACCTCTGTCTAAAGCTTGTTGAGTGAGGATTGGAGATGCCAGAGTGGGAGGACAACTATATTACAACCTAATGCCATACACTTATATCCTGTAAAAAATCATTATGGCAGCTAAATAACAAACTCCTAGCTTTACCAGACAAGCTTGTAATGAACACAGTTATTGTTATAATTTAACACTGGTAGCTCACCCAGATACAACAGACTCACCGGCCACTTTATTTAGGTACACCTTGCTAGTACCGGGTACCCTTTTGCCTTCAGATTTGCCTTAATTCTTCGTGGCATAGATTCAACAAGGTGTTGGAAACATTCCTCAGACAGAGATTTTGGTCCATATTGACATGATAGAATCACACAGTTGGAGTACAATGAACTCATTGTGATGTTTAACCACTTTCAGACCGGACCAATTTGCTGGTCAAAGACCAGACCACTTTTTGCGATTCGGCACTGCGTCGCTTTAACTGGCAATTGCGCGGTCGTGCGACGTGGCTCCCAAACAAAATTGACGTCCTTTTTTTCCCACAAATAGAGCTTTCTTTTGGTGGTATTTGATCACCCCTGCGGTTTTTATTTTTTGCGCTATAAACAAAAATAGAGCGACAATTTTGAAAAAAACGCATTATTTTTTACTTTTTGTTATAATAAATATCCCCCAAAAATATATAAAAAAACATTTTTTTCCCTCAATTTAAGCAGATACGTATTCTTCTACATATTTTTGGTAAAAAAAAATCGCAATAAGCGATTATTGATTGGTTTGCGCAAAAGTTATAGCGTTTACAAAATAGGGATAGTTTTATAGCATTTTTATTAATAATTTTTTATTATTTTTTTTTTTACTAGTAATGGCGGCGATCTGCGATTTTTATTGTGACTGCGACATTGTCGGGGACCCATCGGACATTTTTGACACATTTTTGGGACCATTGTCATTTATACAGTAATCACTGCTATATAAATGCAGTGATTCCTGTGTAAATGACACTGGCAGTGAAAGGGTTAACCAGTGGGTGGCAGTGTAGGGGTTAAGTGTTCCTAGGGGTGTGTTACTAACTGTGGGGGGGTTGGGCTTTCATTTAGTGTACACTGATCTCTGCTCCAATCACATGGAGCAGAGATCAGTGTCACTAGTTGCTAGGCAGAATGGAAAAATGTTGTTTATACAGCATTTCCTCCATTCGGCCGCTCTGTGAGACGATCGCGGGGATGCCCGCGGCGATCGAGTCCGCGGGTCCCGCGACCGGACTCACGCGGGTCCCGACCAGCGCGGGAGCACGCCGCCGCGCTCCCGATGGCAGGGCGGCATCGAATATTGGACGTACATGTACGCCAATATGCCTGCCCGTGCCATTCTGTCGACGTACATCATCGTGCGCTGGTCGGGAAGTGGTTAAGAAACCAGTGGTGAGATCATTTGTGTTTTGGGTCATGGTGCATTATCCTGCTGGAAGGAGCTATCAGAAGATGGGTACACTGTAGTCATAAAGGGATGGACATGGCCAACAACTATACTCAGGTAGGCCGTGGCGTTTAAGTGATGCTCAATTGGTACTAAGGGGCCAAAAATGTGCCAAGAAAATATCTGACCCTACCATCTGAATGTTACAGCTTAAATTGAGACTCATCAGACCAGGCAACGTTTTCCAATATTCTATTGTCTAATTTTGGTGAGCCATTGGGAATTATAGCCTCAGTTTCCTGTTCTTAGTTGACAGGAGTGGCTCCCAGTGTGGTCATCTGCTGTAGCCCATCTGCTTCAAGGTTCGATGTGTTGTGCATTCAGAGATGGTATTTTTCATACCTTGGTTCTAATGAATGGTTATTTGAGTTACTGTTGCCTTTCCATCATCTCCAACCAGTCTGCCCATTCTTCTCTGAAATCAACAAGGCATTTTTGTCACACAACTTTTGCTCACTGGATATTTTCTCTTTTTCGGACCATTCTCTGTAGACCCTAGAGATGGTTGTGCGTGAAAATCCCAGTAGATTAGCAGTGTTCAAAATACTCAGACCAGCCCGTCTGGTACCAACAACCATGGCACATTCAAAGTCACCTAAATCCCTGTTCTTCCACATTCTGTTGCTCGGTTTAAACTTCAGCAAGTTGTCTTCACCACATCTAGATGCCTAAATGGATCGAGTTGCTGCAATGTGATTGGCTGATTAGCAATTTGTGTTACCAAGCAATTGAACAGCTGTACCTAATAAAATGGCTGGTGAGTGTGCATCTTATCCACCCTCATATGCTTACTTTACCCGCTTCAGCCCCGGAAGATTTTACTCCCTTCCTGACCAGAGCACTTTGTGATTCGGTACTGCGTCGCTTTAGCTGACAATTGCGCGGTCGTGCAACGTTGTGCCCAAACAAAATTGATGTCCTTTTTTCCCCCATAAATAGAGCTTTCTTTTGGTGGTATTTGATTGCCTCTGCAGTTTTTATTTTTGAGCTATAAACAAAAAAAGAGCGACAATTTAAAAAAAAAAAAAAAAGCAATTTTTTTTTACTTTTTGCTATAATAAATATCCCCCAAAAATATATAAAATAACTATTCTAACCTTCCTCAGTTTAGGCCAATATGTATTCTTCTACATACTTTTGGTAAAAAAAAAAAAAAAATCCCAATAAGCGTATATTGATTGGTTTGCGCAAAATATATAGTGTCTACAAAATAGGGTATAGTTTTATGGGGTTTTTTTTTTTGTTTTTTTTATTAGTAATGCCAGCGATCTCTAATTTTTAATCGGGACTGCGACATTATAGCGGACTTTTTTGACACTATTTTGGGACCATTGTCATTTATACAATGATCTGTGCTATTAAATTCATGGATTACTGTGTAAATGAGACTGGCAGTCCCCTAGGGAGTGATTCTAACTGTGGGGGGTGCTGGGCTTCAACACATAGGACAGTGATCACTGCTCTCAATGACAGAACAGTGATCTCTGTCCTGTCAATAGGCAGAATGGAGAAGTGCTTTGTTTACAAAAGCATCTCCCCGTTCTTCCTCTCTGTGACACCTTCGTGGGCACCCGGCGGACATAGAGTCCGCGGGACCCGTGATCACAGTCTGCCCACGCCCCTGCTTCTTAAAGGGGATGTACCTGTATGTCCTTTTACCTACCAGTGCCATTCTGCCAACGTAAATCCCCATGCGCTGGTCGGTAAGTGGTCAACTTCCTTAACTGAGTCTAATCCTCCATTTGTGTCTCCCACACACTGCAGATCACAGTTAGAGAGTTTCATCAACAGAGGCAGTGCTGTCAATACAGAAAGTAATGGGCAGGACTAGGCATGACAGGATGCAACTTCTTATCCCACTGTAGTGCAAGCAGGCACAGTCTACATGAACATCGCACCTCTGCTCTGAATTAAGTAGCAGTGCAGCATCATTGTCACACCAGGGAACTGCTTTAGGTGGACCTCACAGCCAGGATCAACAGATATTTGTGAAACTTTGGAGGGCGGCTGAGAAAAAAAAATAAGTAAGCACAGATACACTTATCGTAATTGTAATATGCACATTTATTTAATGGGAGCTTATAATCCTACTTAAAAGCAGCCCTGGTAAAGAGTCCCTCTTTATGTGTGATGTTTAATATTGAAACTACCTGTGCCCACAAAATTAACCACTTCAAAACCGCCGTACGTCTATTGACGGCCTGGGGTTTCGGTGGTTATATCTAAATGATGCCTGAGTCCACAGACATCATTTAGATATTGCCGTTTTCAGCCGGCGATTCCCTACACCATAAGAACGATCATAGCGGCTGTTCTGCCGCTTGATCGTTCTTACGGGCGGCGGGAGGGGACGCCCCCCCCCTCCCGCCGCCCACCGGTGCTTCTACCGACTCACCGTTTCCATCGGTGAGTCGGTCACAGGATCCGCCGGCCCCAGGATGTGATTATAGAGATTTCCGGTGGACTAGATTGTCCCCGGAGTCTCTATGATCGTTCGGAGGCCGGGCGCGATGTTATGACGTCACGCCCGGCCTCGTTATTCAAATTAACGGCGCCAATCTGGCTAGGAAGCCAGGATCGTTTTTTTTTTTTTTTTTTTGTTTTTATTCTGCCCAGCCTAGAGGTGAGATATGGGGTCTTATTGACCCCATATTTCACTGTAAATAGGTCCGATCGTGCCATATTCCTATTACAAGGGATGTTTACATTCCTTGTAATAGGAATAAAAGTCATCAATTTTTTTTTTTTTTTTTTTTTTAAGTGTAAAACTAAAAAAATAAAAATAAAATTAACAATAAAAAAGAAAAAAAATTTTTTTTAAGCGCCCCTGTCCCCGTGAGCTCGCACACAGAAGCGAACGCATACGTAAGTCCCGCCCACATATGAAAACGGTGTTCAAACCACACATGTGAGGTATCGCCGCGAACGTTGGAGCGAGAGCAATAATTCTAGCCCTAGACCTCCTCTGTAACCCAAAACATGTAACCAGTAAAAAATTTTAAAGCGTCGCCTATGGGGATTTTTAAATACCAAAGTTTGGCGCCATTCCACGAGCGCGTGCAATTTTGAAGCGTGACATGTTGGGTATCTATTTACTCGGCGTATCCTCCTCTTTCACATTATGCAAAAAAATTGGGCTAACTTTACTGATTTGTTTTTTTTTTAGCATGAAACTGTTTTTTTTTCTGAAAAAAACGCGTTCGAAAAATTGCTGCGCAAATACCGTGCGAGATAAAAAGTTGCAATGACCGCCATTGTATTCTCTAGGGTCTTTGCTAAAAAAACATATATAATTTTTGGGGGTTCTATGTAATTTTCTAGCAAAAAAATTAGGAATTTTACATGTAGGAGAGAAATGTCAGAATTGGCCTGGGCAGGAAGTGGTTAAAATTGAATTCTTAAGCTTTGAGAGGCATTGCACTTTTCTACCATTCACCTTACACTACCCTTGCTACTGTAATATGAATAGCATAGAAAGTGGTTTCATGGTTCTGTAGTTGTCCTACAGTACAGAGTGCAATATACTGTCATGCATTGACCCGTGTCATCTGATCCGAGTCCTAGAAGGAAGACAGTGACATAGACAGTGTTAGCAAATTGGTTGACTAATGACTGGACTCTGCTCTCATCCTGTTCCAACTGGACTCTCACTTACATGATAGCAGTGCAATTACACTTGTCCTTTTGTCCTTTCGAGCTTATTGAGTTAAACTGTGCAAATTGCAAGAGCCCAATTGAAATTCCGACTAGTCTACTCATTTTAATAAGGATGATGATTGGTTTCTATGGATTCCCGCACTTTACACAGTCGTTACACTTTGGACTTCATCAGTTAGGGCCGTGTGAGTTCCTGAATTTTCACATTGTTTGTGTGGACAGGAACTCTTTCACAAGGACAATTAACACAAATATATCAGGAAAAATAGTTGTGCAATGCATAGGTTTATGGGCAAATAACTATTTGTAAGACAAACATCTGCATTTGTGCTCTGTAGCTTTGAATTAAATATTTTATCTATAAATTTTCATTTTCCCACAGAAGGTCCCGTGCCTGCATAGGGTGGAAAAGCAGGGCAAGGTTCAGCCCCTGCCATTCCTCTTACAACTATCTGTACTCCCCTAACCCCTGAAGGACAAATCAGAAATTATGAAGAGAGCATTGTTTGTTTACTTAGAGTTCTGCCATCAAGTCATTCATTCCAACAAAAATCTTCTCAGAATTTATATTTATCACTGATAATTTACAAAGACATTTACATATACTGTACATTCACATCAGTCCCTGCCTTCAAGGAGCTTACAATCGAAGGTCCCCAACTCACATGCATACACATATACTAGGAGCAGTTTAGGAGCCAAATTAACTACCAACAGGTCATTGGAGCAATGCTGTATCCTGGCCTAGGGCAGCACTTTGCAGTGGGGCAGCATGGAAAGAGTCCCCACGGGCTTGCGCTACACTGTCAGTGTAGCACCAGTCTTATGGGGCGGACTGGGCTGAGAGGCAAATTAGTCTAGCGCCCCACCAAAGCGTTTCTCACTGCTTCTGGTATGCGGGCAGTCGGCATTTCGCAACGGTGGTGGTGGTGGTGGTGGTGGTGGTGGGTGCGCCGCTTCTAGTTTTGACTGTTTTATAGAAAAGCCCCCTTCTCAAGATGTTACCAAACCCAAGAGACCTCATTTGCAAACTGTATAAATATACGCTCAAGGACCGCATTATGCAGAAAATGAGGGGCAAACCCTATATTTTTACTTTGATGGTGCACACTTAGCTTTTTACCAAGACATTTCTAGACACACCAACATGCAACGTAGGGCACTTCGTCCCCTTCTGGCAGCTATCCAGGACGCAGGCCTGTCATACCAATGGGGTTTCCCCTTTTGCCTCCAAGTCATCAAGGGGGGCAGATCTGTGACTCTTCATACTAAAGATGACCTTCTGCAGTTCCTGACTTCTCTGGACCTGGACCCAGTGGACTTTCCTGAATGGAGGGGCTCCTCTGACTTTGTAGCTGCCAGACTGCCCACACCACAGCCTTGGCAATCCGCCAAGTGGCAGAACTGCAGACAAAACTGCAGGCGGTACCCCTCTGACTCTTCAGCGGGCCCGGCCCCCTCAAAAGACTGATAGACTTACTCTTCCTTGACAGCGAGATACTCTCGGGATCTGAGTATTTTTGAGTATCACAATGGGGACTTCCTTCAGGCACTAGCCGGACCACATTCTTTAGGCCTGGATGCCTTATACATCTCCCCCACTTTTCTCCCTCTCTCATTGCACCATGTTAGATGCAGTGGACGGAGACCGAGGCTCCCTCACCTTTTCCCCATGTTGGTCCACGTACCCCCCCCCCCCCCCCCCATAGACCACCCTTCTTTTTTGGGTATTGATTCTTATTGGAATCTCAGGTCATGGTTCAGACCCCCTCCCCCTTCAAGGGGATGGGGCCCCTCGCATGGCCCTTGTTTCACGATTTCTGATGGCTTCGATCACCCTGTTCTGATGGTTACATTTTTTTGTATTTGTCTTATGCATGTTTTGTCTCTTCCTCTTTTCTCTCCCCGTTCGCTCTTTCCATCCCCACCTTTCCAGGTCAGCCTTGCCATTTCATCCTCTGCACCGAGCACACCACCAATCTGCACGCCCTGACCGTCTTCACACCATTCTATGGCTACATTGCAGGTGAGTACATACAATGTCAGGGGTCTGCTCCCCACACAAATGTAACAAGTTGTGGGGGGGGGGGGGGGAGTTGAAATGGCTAAAAACTCAGGTGGTCTTTCTTCAGGAGACTCACGTCACGCCAAAGTCATTACCTAAACTGCCTACCCATCTTTTTAACCAATGGTTCATTAGCACTTCCGACACTTAAATCTAGGGGGACAGCCATCGCCATATACAAGACATGCCTCTTCCAACCCCCCCGACCATAAGGTAGATCCCATGGGCAGGTATTTCTTCTTGAAGGGTAATATTGCTGGCCAGATGTATACGTTTGCGACAATTTATGCCCCTAATGCTGACTAGGGATGAGCCGAACCCCCCCCCCCGGTTCGGTTCGCAGCAGAACTTTCGAACGGACCGGAAATTCGTATGAACTTTAGAACCCCATTGAAGTCTATGGGACTCGAAACGTTCGAAATAAAGTGCTAATTTTAATGGCTAATATGCAAGATATTGTCCTAAAAAGGGTTTGGGGGCCCGGCTCCTGCCCCAGGGGACATGGATCAATGGCAACATTTTTTTTAAAATGGCTGTTTTTTTCAGGAGCACTGATTTTAATTACTATTAAAGTGAAAAAAAAGTGAAATATTCCTTTAAATATCATGCCTGGGGGGTGTCTGTAGTATGCCTGTGAAGTGGCATGCGTTTCCCGTGTTTAGAGCAGTCCCTCCACAAAATTACATTTAACAGGAAAAAAAAGTCATTTAAAACTGCTTGAGGTTTTAATGTAATGTCTGTTCCGGGAATACAGATGAAAATCATTGAGAGAAAAAAGGCATAAATAGCCCGCCCCCGCCCCCGCCCATTACCAGCCCCTTTGGGTCTTGTATGGATATTAAGGGGAACCCCGTACCCAAAAAAAAAAAAAAAAAAAAAGGAAAGGTGTGGGGCCCCAGGCCCTATATGCTCAGAACAGCAGTATACAGGCGGTGCAAACAAGACAGCGACTGTGTAGGTTTGTTGTGTTAAGTAGAATCTGTTTGTAATTTTTAACTGGTACAATTTTAAAGTGTATCTCCAGTCAAAAAAACAATTTTTAAGCTTTTTGGAAAACATAGGGAAGGGTTATCACCCCTGTATAATTAGTTTTGTCGTCCATCTTTTTTCATCTCACTTGCTGTTGTCTCCTTCCGTTTGCAAGTAGGAGATGTTTGTAAGTTGGATGTTTGAAAGTAGGGGCCTGCCCTATATGCTCTGCAGAAATGGCGGAACAAGGTGCTGGAGCGCTCTGCTGTGAACGATTATATCAAGAATTGTAATTACATGCCATTGTTGAACAGTGGTAGAAAAATTGACCTTTGGTGGTTGTGGTGCTGGTGCCACAACACTATAAGTCCTCACAGTTACTCTGGGTGGGCACAGGAACAGGCCCTCCTGTGAAATATTATATCAAAAATTGTAATTACATGTCCCTGTTAAACAGGGGCTGAAAAATTGGGCCTTAGGCACTGGTGCTGGTGCCACGACACTGCAACCTCTTCCAGATACTCTAGTTGGAGTGCAGGCGAAAGCATTGCATCAAAAATTGTAATTACATGCCCCTGTTAAACAGGGGCTGAAAAATTGGGCTTTTGGCCACTGGTGGCGTCACCCAGAACCAAAAATGTTCTTCCAAGCTATCAGCAGGATCATTGAGGAGGAAGAGGGTAGTCACTCGGCATCAACATAGGCAATCTTGAAGGGATGTAACATTTCAAAAAAAAAATATTCGGTTACATCAGCTTCAGGTGCTTGGTAGCTGGTGGTGATCCAAGACGGATTCATCTTTATGAAGGTCAGTTGATCAACCGAGTCGGTGGACAGGTGCACCCTGTGATCGGTTACAAAGCCTCCAGCAGCACTGAAGGTGCATTCCGAAAGAACGCTGGATGCAGGACAGGCCAGTAGCTCAATTGCATACTGTGCAAGCTCTGGCCAGTGCTCCATCCTCAAGACCCAGTAAGCCAGAGTGGGAAAGGTGTCCAAGTCTGACCTTGCCCCTAGGTATTCCTGCACCATGTAAATCAGACGCTGGCATTGGTTGTTGGAACCGATCATACCTTGGGACTGCGGACTAAAAAATTGTCTGAACGCATTGGTCAGACGGCCACTTTCTCCACCGCTCCTTCTGTGACTGACCGAAGCCTCAGCAACACGTTGTCCAGGACCAGGAGTTTGTAACCTCCCAGTCTCTGGGAACGCGTTGCACAGACCTTTCTGCAAGGCCTCCAGGAGATGTCTCATCCTCTGCTCCCTCTGCGACGGCAAGATAAGGTCTGCAAACTTACCCTTGTACCGTGGATCAAGGAGAGTGGCCAGCCAGTAATAGTCCCTCTCCTTGATCCGAAGAATACAAGGATCCTTCCGCAGGCTTTGCAGGATCAAGTCCACAGGTTTCTTGGGACTGTAAATCATCCCTAAAAGACTGCTGCTGCTGTTGCTGAGTGCCAGGCTCCACCTCCATGCCGACACCAGCCTCCTCCTCCTGTGTGATTGGTGGGACAGCAGGAACACTGTCTGGATAAAGGGGGCCTTGAGAGGCAAGGAAGTCCTCCTCTTCCTGCTTCTGTTCTGCTTCAAGTGCCCTGTGCATTATTCCACGCAGCGTATGCTCAAACAGGTGGACAAGAGGTACAGTGTCACTGATGAATGCACTGTCACTGCTCACCCTCTTCGTGGCCTCCTCAAACGGTGACAGGACAGTGCATGCATCCCTGATCATGCCCCACTGGCGTGGTGAAAAAAAAACAGAGCTCCCCTGACCCTGTCCTGGTGCCGTAGTCGCACAGGTACTCATTGATGGCCCTCTGCTGCGTGTGCAGCCGCTGCAGCATGGCCAACGTTGAGTTCCACCTGGTGGGCATGTCACATATAAGGTGGTTCTTGGGCAGGTTCAACTCCTTTTAGAGCTCAGCCAGCCGAGCACTGGCATTAAATGATCGGCGGAAATGCACACAAACTTTCCTGGCCTGCCTCAGGACATCCTGTAAGCCCGGGTACCTGCCCAAGAACCGCTGCACCACCAGGTTAAGGACATGAGCCACACAGGGCACATGGGTCAGTTGTCCCTGTCGGAGGGCGGAGAGGAGGTTGGTGCCATTGTCGCAAACCATCATTCCTTGCTTAAGCTGGCGTGGCGTCAACCACCTCTTGGCCTGCCCCTGCTGAGCTGACAAAATATCTGCCCCAGTGTGGCACCTGTCCCCCAAACAAACCAGCGCAAGCACGGCATGGCATCTTTTTGCCTGCGTACTTGCATAGCCCCTTGAACACCTACGGAGCACCGCTGGTTCCGAGGACAAAGCACTGGAAGAGGCCATGGAGGAAGAAGAAGAGGAGGAGGGGGTGGAGGAGAGGTGTGTCACAACCAGTAGTAGCATATGAGAGGCATGGTGGCGGAACAACCTGCAACACTACTGCACCTTGTCCTGCATCCTTCCCACCTGCCAGAAGAGTGACCCAATGGGCCGTGCCCGTGAAAGATAAGTAACGTCCCTGTGCATGCCTTCTGGACTATGAGTCAGCAGTAATATGCACTTTACCGCTGACCGCCCTGTCCAGCGAGGCATGGACATTGCCTTCCACATGCCAGTAGAGACCCGGAATTGCCTTCCGTGAGAAAAAGTGGCGTTTGGGGACCTGCCACTGAGGAACCGCACATTGCACAAACTCACGGAAGGGGGCCGAGTCTACCAACTGAAAAGGTAGCAGCTGAAGTGCTAGCAATTTGGGCAAGCTAGCATTCAACCGCTGGGCATGTGGATGGCTGGGAGTGAACTTCTTTCAACGGTCCAGCAGCTGGGGCAGGGAAATTTGCCTGGTACAATCGGACGTCAGTGTACTGCTAGCAGAGTTCCCGCAAGTACTTGGCTGTGACACACCTAATTCTACACCTTTATTCCTCTCAGTGCCCGTTTCAGAGAGGACTGAAGGTCAAGTGGGGTTGGAGATCCCAGCTGATGAGGAGCAAGGAGAGGTCCGTTTTGTTCTTTGGTGTGGGTCTTTAAGGTATGCTTGCCAAGGAGCTGCATGGCAGGTCAACATATGTCTGGTCAAGCATGTTGATGCTTTGGCCATGCGAGATACGCTTGAGACATATATATTGCAGATAGCAGCGGTGCGACCTGATGCACTCGTCTCAAAAAAGGCCCACACCAAAGAACTTTTGCAATAACGCGCAGAGGCAGCGCCCTGCACAGACGGAGCTCTGCGGTGTGATTCAGTCGGTGTGCTGCCCCTAACCTGGCCCCCGGAGGGCATCCTGCCTCGTTGGAGATGTGCCTCCTCCTCCTCTCTCCTATCAGGCACCCACGTGGAGTCAGTGACCTCATCATCCCCTCCCTCTTCATCACTGGAGCAAACCTGGCAGTATGCTGCAGCTGATGGAACATGACTGCCAGATTGCTGTCCGTCTTGAGCATTCCCGCTCTCTGGCCTCACACTACTGCCTTCCTCTAGCTGGGTATCATCATCAGAGCCTTCAAAACGCTGAACATCCTCCTGGAGCATGTACCCAACACTGTGGTCAAACAGTTCGAGGGGAGAGAGAATGAAGAGGATGTGGAGGGCTTGGTCATCCACTCTACCAAGCCTTCGGCATGATGCGGCTCAACGCATCCAGCTGCCGAAAATAAGGACAAGCTTGTCCCATGGTCACGTGCTGATGACGATGCACCGCGTCCACGACCAGCACTGTTGTCTCTAGACACAGAGCCTGCTTGCCCTCTTATTGGCTCGTGACTGTCTGCCTCTCCTTGTTGGCCTTCCAGACATAATAATGGCCTGCAGGGAGATGGGAAAAATCAGCAATTGGGTAGCTTTAGGTGCACACTGAGCAGATGACACAGTACACCGACTGTAATTACTGCAGCTGCCTGCCTGTGTTACAGAAACAGAACACCACCAGCAATAAGGGGTAGCTTCAGGTGTATACTGTGCAGGAGGCACACAACACCCACTGTAAATACTGCAGATGCCTGTATTACACCAGCAATAAGGGGTATCTTCATGTGTATACTGTGCTGGAGGCACACAACACCCACTGCAAGAGCGCTAGGTTATCAAGCCTCAAAGACACTGTCCCTGCCTATCCTGCTCTTTCCCTGACCGCCGCAACACACTACACAAGGCCACCTTGCTGGCGGCCTTATATAGTGTGGGGCGTGTACTTAACCCCCCTGAGCTATAATTGGCCACAGGCATCCTGCCTGTGGTCAATTATGGCTCTCCTCGTTGCCGGCGCTGTGATTGGCCAAGCATGTACTGTGACCCCACATGCTTGGCCAAGCATGTGGGGTCACAGTACATGCTTGGCCAATCATGAGCTAGCAATGCATTGCGATGGCGTAGTGCATTGTGGGCCGTTCGCGCGACACGAACATGGTGCGAACGGTCCACAAAGTTCTTAATTCACCAAACGGGCAAATGGCCGGTGTTCGAGTCGAACATGCGTTGGACTCGAACACCGAGCTCATCCCTAATGCTGACCAACTTACCTTCATTGATAGCCTAGCAGATTTTAGAGAAGGCTTCTTGATCTTGGGAGATGACTTCAACGTAAGCCCTGTCCCCTTGCTAGATACATCCCATGCGAGACTCCCACACTCCTATGCGTTCCTTAAATACTTCCACAAGACCAATCCCACCTCCTGGTTGACAGCTGGCGGACACTTCACGCCTCAGACTGTGACTTCAGCTACTATTCTAAAGTGCATGACGTATACACATGCATTGACCACGTTTATGTAGACCATAATATTTTGGAGCTTCTTCAGTCTGCGTCCATTGGCACTATTTCCATTTCAGACCACGCCCCGGTGACGGTGGCCTTTGCCCTACCTCTGGGAATGTAGAGGGCCTGGACGTGGCGGTTCAACGACAACTTACTGGACGACGTGTTGGTGGTGAAGGAAGTCGCCGGCACCCTAACAAACTACTTTAGGGAAAACCCAGTCGATGAGCTAAACGAGGGGGTAGCCTGGGAAGCCCATAAGGCTGTGGTCAGAGCAGTACTGATCCCTCATGGATCCAGACTTAAGAGGGAACGTTGGACAGACTTCCTGAGAGTACATACTGCACTTCAGAAGACTGAACTTCGGTATAAAGCTAGTGGGAGTGCAGAGGCGCTGAAAGACCTGACAGAGCTGCGGGAATTGTTCCTGCGCCTGCTTGACCATCAAACCCGCAAACAGTTTGGCTTTATGGCACATAAATATTATGAACACGGAAACAAATGCAGGCAGATGCTGGCTCGCACACTCCGGAAACGGCACGCACAGACTTATATACACAAATTGCATACCGCTTCAGAGGTCACGATCGTACAATCCTCTAAAATTGCTGCAGGGTTTCGGGATTACTACACCACGCTATAGAATTTAGACTCTGCCCTCCCTCCTGCTTCACGAGAAGCCAGACAGCGCGCATCCCAAGATTACTTGACAGCAGCCGCTCTACCAGCGCTTACAGACGATCAGTCCTCGGCCCTGGAACTCCCAATCACTGCAGCTGAGCTTGGGGCCACGGTGGATTCCTTGCCCAATAGAACAAAGCCTTTCTACCTCACCTAGCAACTCCCATGTGCAACTACTTTAATTCTATAGCAGGAGGTGGGGACATCCCCCCCAGAGGCCCTCTTGGCCCACATCATTGTGATCCCGAAGGAGGGCAAGGATCCCACCATTCCTTAAAGCTATCGCCCCATCTCTCTCCTTAATTTGGACATAAAAATTTTAGCGAAAATATTGGCAAATAGGCTCAAACACCTTATCCCTAAAATTGTCCACCCAGACCAAACAGCTTCATAAACGGGTAGAGAGGCCATGGACAATTCCCTCAGAGCGGTGCACCTCATACACTGGGCTCGTACCCGCCCGGCTCCACAACCCTATATTATTTTATCAACAGACACGGAAAAAGCCTTTGACTGTGTGGACTGGTCTTATTTGACAGAGCTGCTCCGGTCAATACGGTTAGGCCTGTGAATGACCGCTTCAATTACGGCTTTGTATTCCACACCTTGCGCCCAGGTCAAAGTGAATGGGACCCTCTCTTCTCGGTTCCCCATCAGAAATGGTACGAGGCAGGGGTGTCCTCTCTCGCCCCCTCTTGTTCGCCCTAGTGCTGGAGCCATTTCTCTGCACAGTGCGAGCCAGACCTGACATTAAAGGCCTTCAGGTAGGTAACAGAGCACAAACTCTTGGCGTATGCCGATGATGTACTGTTCCACCTCTCGGACACCCTGCTCTCCTTGCCCAACCTGATGAAGGAGATTAAGCTTTTTGTGTCTGTAGCGCCGGTACTCCTGATGACTAAGCGCGCTGTCTGTAAATTGAGTTTCTTGATCATACATCACGGGACACAGGAGCTCATTACATAGTGGGTTATATAGTCACCTCTGGTGATTGGACACTGGTTAACCCCAATTAGGGATGAGCTTCGTGTTCGAGTTGAACATACGTTCGACTCGAACATCGGCTGTTCGCCCGTTCAGCGAATTCCGAACATTATGGGCCGTTCACGCCAAATTCGTGTGGCGCTCATGGCCCACAATGCACTGCGTCATCGCAGTGCATTGCTGGCTCATGATTGGCCAAGCATGCACTGTGACCCCGCATGCTTGACCAATCACAGCGCCAGCAGCGAGGAGAGCCATGATTGGCCACAGGCAGGATGCCTGTGGCCAATCATAGCTCAGGCTGTGTAGTACACGCCCCACACTATATAAGGCCGCCAGCGCGGCGGCCTTGTGTAGTGTGTTGGCGTCTGAAGCAGTTAGTGGGTGTTCTGTGTACCTTCAACACAGTATACACCGATCGTTATTGGCCGATTTTCGATCTTGCTCTTCTGTAGTGGTTGTTGTCTGCGTGCCCTGACCGCAGTATACACCGCTATATTCACCTCACCTATATAGCTAGTGATCTATCTTTTATAATAGAGCTTGCAGTCAGTAGTGTTAGGAGCTTGTGCGTGCTGTCTGCGTGCTCTGTACCCAGTACACACCGCTATATCCACCTACATAGCTCTTCTCTATTTGAGCCATCTGCAGGAGTTATTGGAAGTTGTGTGTGCCTCCAGCACAGCACAGTATACATCTGTATATACCCCTTTATCTCTGGTGTTCTATAATAAAGGCATCTGCAGGAGTTAGTGGGCGTTTTGTGCCTCCAGCACAATATACACCTGTATCTACCCTTTATTGCTGTTCTCTAATAGAGCCATCTGCAGGGCTTAGTGGGTGTTGTGTGACTCCATTACAGTATACCCCTTTATCTCTGGTGTTCTATAACAAAGGCATCTGCAGGAGTTAGTGGGTGTTGTGTGCCTCCAGCACAATATACACAACTACTGTTTTACCCAACTCCCTTCAGGCCATTACCATGTCTGGAAGGCCAGCAAGGAGAGGCAGACAGGCGCAAGCCGATAAAAGAGGGCAAGCAGGCTCTGTGTCTAGAGACAACAGTGCTGGTCGTGGACGTGGTGCATTGCCATCAGCACGTGGCCATGGGACACGCTTGTCCTTTTCGGCAGCTGGACATTTTGAACCGCAACATGCCAACGACTTGGTAGAGTGGATGACCAAGCCCTCTTTATCCTCCTCATCCTCTCTCACCCAGTCTCAGGGTACTAGCAAAGCAGCTGCCAACGCATCGTCTTCCCTCGTCTCAATGTCATCATCAGTGACTCCTTCCCTAGACCCACCACGTCCTTCTGAGGAGTCTCCTGAACTCTTTGAGCACAGTGTTGGGTACATGCTCCAGGAGGATGCCCAGTGTTTTATAGGCTCTGATGATGACACTCAGCTAGAGGAAGGCAGTAGCGTGAATGCAGAGAGAGGGGATGCTCAAGAAGGACAGCAATCTGGCAGTCATGTCCCACAAGCTGCAGCATATTGCCAGGTTTGCTACAGCGATGAAGAGGGAGGGGATGATGAGGGCACTGACTCCACGTGGGTGCCTGGTAGGAGAGAGGAGGAGGAGGAGGAGGAGGAGGCACATGTCCAACGAGGCAGGATGCCCTCCGGGGGCCAGCTTAGGGGCAGCACACCGACTGAATCACACCGCAGAGCTCCGCCTGTGCAGGGCGCTGCCTCTGCGCGTTATTCTAAAAGTTCTTTGGTGTGGGCCTTTTTTGAGACGAGTGCATCAAATCGCACCGCTGCTATTTGCAACATATGTCTCAAGCGTATCTCGCGTGGCCAAAACATCAGCCGCTTGGGCACCACATGCTTGACCAGACATATGTTGACCTGCCATGCAGCTCGTTGGCAAGCGTACCTCAAAGACCCACACCAAAGAACAAAGCGGACCTCTCCTTGCTCCTCATCAGCTGGCATCTCCAACCCCACTAGACCTTCAGTCCTCTCTGAAACCTGCTCTGAGAGGAATGAAGGTGTAGAATTAGGTGTGTCACAGCCAAGTGCTTCCGGGCACTCTGCTAGCAGTACACCCACGTCCGATTATAGCAGGCAAATGTCCCTGCCCCAGCTGCTGGACCGGCGAAAGAAGTTCACTCCCAGCCATCCACATGCCCAGCGGTTGAATGCTAGCTTGGCTAAATTGCTAGCACTTCAACTGCTGCCTTTTCAGTTGGTAGACTCGGCCCCCTTCCGTGAGTTTGTACAATGTGCGGTTCCTCAGTGGCAGGTCCCCAAATGCCACTTTTTCTCACGGAAGGCGATTCTGGCTCTCTACCGGCATGTGGAAGGCAATGTCCTTGCCTCGCTGGACAGGGCGGTCAGCGGTAAGGTGCATATTACCGCTGACTCATGGTCCAGCAGGCATGGACAGGGACGTTACCTGTCTTTCACGGCCCATTGGGTCACTCTTCTGGCAGCTGGGAAGGATGCAGGACAAGGTGCAGTAGTGTTGGAGGTTGTTCCGCCACCACGCCTCCAAAATGCTACTATTGGTTGTGACACACCTCTCTCCTCCACCCCCTCCTCTTCTTCTTCCTCCATGGCCTCTTCCAGTGCTCTGTCCTCAGAACCAGCGGTGCTCCGTAGGCGTTCCAGGGGCTACGCAAGTACGCAGGCAAAACGATGCCATGCTGTGCTTGCGCTGGTTTGTTTGGGGGACAGGAGCCACACTGGGGCGGATGTTTTGTCAGCTTTGCAGGGGCAGGCCGAGAGGTGGTTGACGCCACGCCAGCTTAAGCCAGGAATGGTGGTTTGCGACAATGGCACCAACCTCCTCTCCGCCCTCCGACAGGGACAACTGACCCATGTGCCCTGTGTAGCTCACGTCCTTAACCTGGTGGTGCAGCAGTTCTTGGGCAGGTACCCCGGCTTACAGGATGTCCTGAAGCAGGCCAGGAAAGTCTGTGTACATTTCCGCCGATCATTTAATGCCTGTGCTCGGCTGGCTGAGCTCCAAAAGGAGTTGAACCTGCCCAAGAACCGCCTTATATGTGACATGCCCACCAGGTGGAACTCAACGTTGGCCATGCTGCAGCGGCTGCACACGCAGCAGAGGGCCATCAATGAGTACCTGTGCGACTACGGCACCAGGACAGGGTCAGGGGAGCTCGGTTTTTTCTCACCACGCCAGTGGGGCATGATCAGGGATGCATGCACTGTCCTGTCACCATTTGAGGAGGCCACAAGGATGGTGAGCAGTGACAGTGCATGCATCAGTGACACTGTACCTCTTGTCCACCTCTTGGAGCATACGCTGCGTGGAATAATGGACAGGGCACTTGAGGCAGAACAGAGGCAGGAAGAGGAGGACTCCCTTGCCTCTCAAGGCCCCCTTTATCCAGACAGTGTTCCTGCTGTGCCACCCATCACACAGGAAGAGGATGAGGAGGATGATTGTGTCAGCATGGAGGTGGAGGCTGGCACTCAGCATCAGCAGTCTTGTAGGGATGATTTACAGTCCCAAGAAACACGTGGACTTCTACGTGGCTGGGAGGAGGTAGCTGCGGATCATGTTGTCCTTAGTGACCCAGAGGACTCCGGACCGAATGCCTCAGCTAACCTACGCTGCATGGCCTCCCTGATCCTGCAAAGCCTGCGGAAGGATCCTCGTATTCTTCGGATCAAGGAGAGGGACCATTACTGGCTGGCCACTCTCCTTGATCCACGGTACAAGGGTAAGGTTGCCGACCTTATCTTGCCATCGCAGAGGGAGCAGAGGATGAGACATCTCCGGGAGGCCTTGCAGAAAGGTCTGTGCAACACGTTCCCAGAGACTAGGAGGTTACAAACTCCTGGTCCTGGACAACGTGTTGCTGAGGCATCGGTCAGAAGGAGCGGTGGAGAAGGTGGCCGTCTGACTGATGCTTTCAGACAATTTTTTAGTCCGCAGCCCCAAGGTATGATCGGTTCCAGCAACCATCGCCAGCGTCTGATTTACACGGTGCAGGAATACCTAGGGGCAAGGTCAGACTTGGACACCTTTCCCACCGAAAATCCTCTGGCTTACTGGGTCTTGAGGATGGATCACTGGCCAGAGCTTGCACAGTATGCAATTGAGCTACTGGCCTGTCCTGCATCCAGCGTTCTTTCGGAACGCACCTTCAGTGCTGCTGGTGGCTTTGTTACCGATCACAGGGTGCGCCTGTCCACCGAATCAGTTGATCGACTCACCTTCATCAAGATGAATCAGTTTTGGATCACCCACAGCTACCAAGCACCTGAAGCTGATGTAACCGAATCATTTTTTTTGAAATATCACATCCCTTCAAGACTGCCTATGCTGATGCTGAGTGACTGTCCCGTTATGTTGATTGTCCATCCTCTTCCTCCTCCGCTGATATGTTGGAAGAACATTTCTGGTTCTGGGTGATGCCATCAGCCCAATTTTTCTGCCCCTGTTTAACAGGGGCGTTTAATTACAATTTTTGATGCAATGCTTTGCAGCAGGGCTAATTCCTGCAATAAAAATAGAGTATATGGGAGAGGTTGCAGTGTCGTGGCACCAGCACCAGTGCCTAAGGCCCAATTTTTCTGCCCCTGTTTAACAGGGACATGTAATTACAATTCTTGATATAATATTTCACAGGAGGGACCGTTCCTGTGCCCACCCAGAGTAACTGTGAGGACTTATAGTGTTGTGGCACCAGCACCACAACCACCAAAGGTCAATTTTTCTACCACTGTTCAACAATGGCATGTAATTACAATTCTTGATATAATCGTTCACAGCAGGGCGCTCCAGCGCCCACCAAGAGTCACTTTGAGGGCTTACAATGTTGTGGTAAAACCAACACCTTGTTCGGCCATTTCTGCAGAGCATATAGGGCAGGCCCCTACTTTCAAACATCCAACTTACAAACATCTCCTACTTGCAAACGGAAGGAGACAACAGCAAGTGAGATGAAAAAAGATGGACGACAAAACAAATTATACAGGGGTGATAACCCTTCCCTATGTTTTCCAAAAAGCTTAAAAATAGTTTTTTTGACTGGAGCTACACTTTAAAAATGTACCAGTTGAAAATTACAAACAGATTCAACTTAACACAACAAACCTACACAGTCCCTGTCTTGTTTGCACCGCCTGTATACTGCTGTTCTGAGTATATAGGGCCTGGGGGTCACACGCATTTCCTTTTTTTAATATGGGTACTGGGTTCCCCTTAATATGCTTACAAGACCCAAAGGGGCTGGTAATGGGCAGGGAGGGCTACCCATGCCATTTTTCTCAATGATTTTCAACCATATTGCAGGAACCAGATACAACATTAAAACCGCAAGCAGTTTTAAATGATGTTATTTCCGTTTAATGTCATTTTGTGCAGGGACTGTTCTAAACACGGGAAACACGTGGCACTTCACAGGCATACTACAGACACCCCCCAGGCACCATATTTAAAGGAATATTTCACTTTTTTTTTTCACTTTAATCGTCATTAAAATCAGTGCTCCCGCCAAAACGGCCATTTTTAAAAACATTTTAGGCATTGACCCATGTCCCCTGGGGCAGGAGCCAGGTCCCCAAGCCCTTTTTAGGACAGTATCTTGCATATTAGCCGTTAAAATTAGCACTTTTAATTTCGAACGTTCGAGTCCCATAGACTTCAATGGGGTTCTAAAGTTCGTACGAATTTGGGGTCCGTTCGAAAGTTCTGGTGCGAACCGAACCGGGGGGTGTTCGGCTCATCCCTAATCAGGCTCAATGGTATTCTCAATGCTGAGAAACACAGGCAGATGCATATCTATCATGCCATACCATCAGGGAGTTGTGTAATTGGTCCCAAATTTATTCTGCAGCAGGACAATGACCCCAAAACATACAATGTCATTAAGAACTATCTCCAGCGTGAAGAACAACAAGGAGTCCTGGAAATGATAGTTTGGCCCCCACAGAGCCCTGATCTCATCATCATGTAATCTGTCTGGAATTACATGAAGAGACATAAGGATTTGAAGCAGCTTACATTCATAGAAGATCTGTGGTTAGTTCTCCAAGATGTTTGGAACAACCTACCTGCCCAGTTCCTTCAAAAACTGTGTGCAAGTATACCTAGAAGAATTGATGCCGTTTTGAAGCCAAAGCGTGGTCACACCAACTATTTAATGCCTCCTTCCATTCTGTCAATTGATAAACTATTAACCCTTATTTTTCTGAAAGCATTCTTAATTTATAGCATGTTTTCACACTTGCCTAAAACTTTTGCACAGTAGTGTATGTATGGCACCCTCCCACTAGACCTGATCTGAGTGCATTGCATAGAGAAGCACATTACTAGGTCTAAACTAAAAAAGGTATTTAATAAAAACAGAAAGGTTTTATTAAAAAACAAAACAAAAAAAAACTCATTAGCATGTTGATGAGAGAGCAAAGAAGCGCAAAATATAAGCAGATTAACTGCAATGAGATCTACAAATTAGCAGCATCATAGCATGACACAAAAGAGGAGCATGTTTCAGCATTGTGATTCCATATGAAGACAACATCTCAAATAACCTTGTGGGCTGCTGCTTGGACGACAAAGTGAACGTCACTCATTGTTTTCTGCTTCCTGCTCTGAACTGTAGATTGTCTAGCTTGTAAAGATATTTTTTTATTAAAGAGGAGCTCCACCGTAAAAAAAAAATATTAAAAGCCAACAGCTACAAATACTGCAGCTGCTGACTTTTAATAAATGGACACTTACCTGTCCAGGGTGCCCGCGATGTCAGCAGCAGGAATCAGGAAGTGAAGTGTTGCGACTTTGCTACTCCCCGGTTCCCTACTGCGCATGTGCGAGTTGCGCTGCGCATCTTCACTGGTCCCCATTGTGTTCTGGGAACTGTGCGTTTCCCAGAACACAATGGCGGGGTGCCTGTATTATACAGGTATCTGTACCCCCCTCCCCCCTGAAAGGTGCCAATTGTGGCAATGGAGGGGGGGGGATCTGCTGAGCGGAAGTTCCACTTTAGGGTGGAGCTCCACTTTAAAGTATTACTAGATATAAACATGGTTGTTTAAGCGTAGCACATTCATCCCTCAATAATTGACACAATATTAATAACTGAAGGCAAGGACATGCCATCTGTTATAGCTGAACACAGTGTAACAGTACCTGTGTACACACACAATGGTCAAAATTGTGCAAATACAGACAATCAGACATACAGAAATTCTCTATAGAAAAAATATTAAAGTCTGTGGGAAGATGAGACACACACACACACACACACACACACACACACACACACCAGTGGTAGACAGCAGTATGTGACCTGGACTAGAACATATTACAAGACCTAGAGTATAACTAGAACACAGTGTGTGACCTTAAATGGAATCCAAATGAACTCTATGACCTGAAGTGTGACCAAAACTCAGAATGTGACCTGGACTGGAACTAGAAAATGTGTACCGACATAGATTGGGACCAGAAGACTGTAGAGTGTGGCCTGGAGTGGGACTAGAATGCACTGTACAACCAAAACACAGTATGTGACCTTGAGCAAGAGTAGAAAACAAGAGCAAGAGTAGAAACACTGTGTGATTTATATTGGGACCGGAAGGCAGTGTGTGACCTGAACTGGGACCAGAAAGGCAGTGTGTGACTTAGGATGAGGCCAGAAGACATTGTGTGACCTGAAACATGACCAAACTTAGTATGTGACCTGGATTGGGACTAGAAAACATTGTGACCTAGAGTAGGAGTAAAAAAATACTGTGTGAATTAGAGCAGAACCGAGGGCAGTGTGTGACCTGAACTGGGACTAGAAGGCAGTGTTTGACCTAGAGTGGGACCAGAAGGCAGTGTGTGACCTGGAGCGGGACCATAATGCATTGTAAAATGTGAAATGGGACCAAAAGTCAGTATGTGACCTATAGTGGGAACAGAAGGCAATGTATGATCTACATTGGGACTGGATCATATTGTATGACCTGAAATAGAACCAAAACGTAGTATGTAGGACTAGAACAACCTGTGTGACCTCGCGTTGGACCAGAACACGCTGTGTGATATGGAGTCGGACCATAATGTAGCACATGATCTGGAGTGGGACCAGAACCTGCGGTTCCATCTTCTGGTCCCTATGGCATGTAGGGGTTAGAAGAAGTGAGACTTTACTTCAACACTCCTGGATGAGGTTAGATGCTAATACTTTTTAGCAAGTGGAGCACCTGCAGACATTGGGAAGCCGTAGCATGGGTAGCAGAAGAGTAAGTATTAACTCTTAAATTTGCAGGGAGGAGTTTTACTCAGAAATAAAAAAAAAAAAAAAAAAGTGACAGTTACTTTAAAAGAGAAACTACAGTTTATTAAAGTCGCCTTCAGGTATTAAATGGATTTTACCTTTTAAAACTAAAATCAGAAAAAAAGGAAAAATGGCTGAGCGGGGATGTGGTGATTCGTGTTTGTGTCTGGGCGCCGAGGAGGGGGCGAGATCAATGCTTACAAGCTCGCACGCCTCGGGTCCGCCGTGGCCACAGTCCAAATTTTGTGCTGTTCAGGAGTGAGGCTTGCTGCGATTTGGATATTTGCGGCTTTTGAACTGTGAAATGTGAGTGTAAAGGTTGAAGTTTTTTGTGTTTAAATAAATTGATTAATACGGTTTTACACTATTGGAGCACCTTTATTTTTTTACATGTGGAATATTTTAATTTGCACAATGGATGATTGGAGCAACGGTTCACTACTTGCTGTTTTGGCAATTAGCGCTTAAGCCTGATACGAAAGTGCAGGCATTGGGAGTCGGTGAGTGCATTTCTTAAGGAAGTGGAATCACTGATCACTTTGGTGTGGTGGAAAGAATAAGAAGATACATTATTTCAAAGGATACTTTTGGACACGTTCATGAACTTTATTTAAATTCTTGTTGTTTTTTGACACATTTATTTGGTTCACTCATCACAGGGTGTTACAAGTGTTGTATCTACACGTTGTTTATACCATTTAATTGCCATCACTTTTTGTGGAGTTAGTTATAATTTATATGTGCCACCATTTTTCCTTTTTTCTGATTTTAGTTTTAAAAGGTAAAATATGATTTGCACTTTACATTTTTTCAAGTGGCAGCTCTAGTTGAGGTACCAGGCTTTGTCTGGGCGCAGCGGTGGGTATTTAGGTAAAGGGTGGAATTTTTGAATACCCGAAGTTTTGTGATATTACATGGATTTTAGCAAACTTTGGCCTTCCAGCAATTACCAGAGTTACCAGAGCCAGTCTGTGATCTGTGCTTCATTAACCACTGGCAGAATTTTTTTTTTGTATACTATACATGATTTTAAGGAAAACTTTAATGAAAAAAACATTGAGGTTGCCACTGCTAACCTCCTTCTGCAAATGCTAGCTTCCTGGTTGAAACTCTTGCTTTTATGCCATCAAGCTGATCATAGATGCCGCTGTTAGTTCCACCCGACTCAACAAAGATTGATTTATTTTTTAACTGACTAGCTGGGAAAAAGCCAGCTAGAATTTTGTCACCCCAACAGCACCTGCATATAATCAGATGTAGGTACTATTTATATACTCTGAAAGCCATGGGTCAGAATACAATTGTTGGCAACCACAGATTCGTCAATCCATGTTTACTGTGGATTGGAGAATCCAGTGAAATCTTATGAGTTCATGAGTTTATGGTCAGCTTTATTTACAAAACGAGAAACATATATAGAGTTAAAGTGGTCTGACTTTCTCTGACAAAACCCCCCATAAACCTGCACACATTTTTTAGGACAGAGATCGATGTCCATATAGACAGTGCTGCAAAACATATATTTGCATTACATGTAAAAGATTTATATAGATGGGGTTTGATGAAAAAATAAAATGGTACCACATCCCCAACAGTAAATATTTAAAGATATAGGGAAGAAACAAACAGGGGACTGGAGGGTAACCAACCCCTGGGACTTTTAAGACGGTACCCAATGTCACAAACAGAGAATAAAATCAATATAGTTTTATTGAAAATACAAATATATAAAACATTTCCAGAAAAGGGGAAAAAATGTATAAATATACGCAGCAAATCTTAACATACAAGAACTGGTGCAAAATCATACGGAACTACACGTTACCGAATTTGTACATTATATATGCTGCATTTTTCTCTCTACATGTTTCGCTCTTCTGAGCTTCTTCAGGACATTGCGTTCAGCTTTAAACCTTTTCTCTAGAGAAGCCATGACTTTGTGGAAATTAGTTTTTTTTTCTCAGTGTTCTTTTCTGTTTTCGTTTCTGTTTTACTTTATCTGTGCCACGCTGCCCTATTGGGTGTTACTATGCCTTTAACCCTTTTTATGAATCTCATTTATATATACTAATGTTAAAAAAACAAAATGGTTTCTATTCTGCATTAATTTTGAAATAACGATGATCTATTTTTGGAACTGCCATGAGGAATTTCTCTGTTTCCCCTTTAAGTCAGTCTGTACGGGCGCCCCGGGGCAAGATTGGCTCATAGCTTGTTCAGCCAATTAAAAGTTTTGCCAGCTTGCCCCCATTCAAAATTAGAGGATTTATTTGCCCTCTTGCTGCTTCTCCTTTTGTTATCTTTTGGAGCCTGGGAACTTCCGGAGGTTGACAGTGTTATTCTGTCATTCCTTCCCTTGTTCTTCAGCTTGCTTCCTGTCCGTTATACGAATGGGCATATTGCCATTCTCCACCATGGTCGCCTGCTTGTGAAGGACGTTTTTTCCGTCGTTCGCGCAGGCGCATACAGACAGGGGTGGGCAATGCCCTGACGCTTGCCATTTTCGAAAATGGCCGATGCGTCGTAGTGACGTAAATCACGTCCTCCGCGCATGCGCAATAACATAATCGCGCTCAGTAAGGAAGTCCTCTTTAGAGACACGCCCGCAGCCCGGCGGTGACGTCAGACGCCGCCGGGCTGGAGCCACGAGATAAAACATCCTCTCTGTCATTGCCGTTTTGGCAATTGATGGAGAGGGATCTCCCGGACACTCTGAGGAAATTGGAAGGAAACAAATCTGTTTAATATACCTTTGAGAAAGGTAAGAGGCTGGAAATTTTTCAGATAAACTTTATGGGCCACTTTTTATATGGTGAGCTCTCTGGGACTTGGAAAACTTTGCTTAGCATCTGCTGGGGAACTTTTTTCTGGTCCCAAACTGACTGATGGTAACTTGCTGATGAGGAATTCCTTTTTGTCTTAAACCCTTGCAGGTGAGCGTTCTCTGTCAAGGTATTCAATTCTCAATTACATCTGACAATATTCTGGCGACTTTGAGACACTTTGTCCTCTACACTCTGTAAATTGGCTCTAATACATTTCATTCTTAGATACTTCTCAGGTACGTTTTTATCTGACTATTACCTGCCTCTCCTTAGTTTCAAACTTACAGATTTATATTTATTTCATTTTATTTCTCGTGCCTCTACAGACTGCTGGGGAACACCGAGGCTCCTCAATGGCGTTCTTATTATATCTTATGTTTATACTGTGACCTTCTTCACTTATCAACATTTGATCTAACTATTTCCCTGAAAAGTATGAATTTAAAGACTCAATGGGTAAGGCGGCCATTTTGTAAAACTTAATTGAAATCTCCATATTGGATAGTTTTGCTACTATCCGGTTTTGTTCATAATACTAAAGTTTATGTATATTTAATCTTAGGACTTACTAACTTGTATTTACTTCTTGTTTTTTTGCATTCATGTCCTTGTTTTGAAAATTTCATTCGATAAGGACTGTATCTGCCTTGACCAACTGAGACCAGAGCAGATACTGTAGTTGAACAGACCTATATGTGTTTCAAATTCTTTGGGATGCATTTAATAATTGAATTTATTGATTATTTTTGTATATTTTTCAGTTTTTCTGTATAACTGTACACGCTGCAATGTCCTGAAGAAGCTCAGAAGAGCGAAACATGTAGAGAGAAAAATGCAGCATATATAAATGTACAAATTCGGTAACATGTGTAGTTCCGTATGATTTTGCACCAGTTCTTGTATGTTAAGATTTGCTGCGTATATTTATAATTGTTTTCCCCTTTTCTGGAAATGTTTTATATATTTGTATTTTCAATAAAACTATATTCATTTTATTCTCTGTTTGTGACATTGGGTACCATCTTAAAAGTCCTGGGGGTTGGTTACCCTCCAGTCCCCTGTTTGTTTCTTCCCTATATCTTTAAATATATTTGCATTATTTGCAACTTGGTAAAAATGCACATTTTAAGTCTGAAGGTTATTTAAAATCCACAAAATATTTTTATGAAATCAGAGAGCCTGTAAAATAAAATGGTGGCAGTTGAAATTTTTCATACCACAAAATATTATTGAAACGGTTTATAAAACACATTTTCTGTAAAAAATACATTCAAATTAATCTTAGCACACACAAACAATATCATTTCCATTTTTGGTAAAATTAGAAAAAAAAAAAAAAGCGTGTGCGACCATGAAATGGCAACCAACTATGATAGATACCAAAAAACGGAGTTACTTACCGGTAACATCCTTTTCCGGGAGTCTTTCAGGACGGCCACCTTAGAGAGAGACCCTGGCTCCTCCCCTCTTAGGAAACACTGCCTTCAATTTCACAATTTAAGCCTCATCCTTCCTCCGTCCCTCAGTTCTTCCAGAGTACCACCGGCCAACTGGGGAGACACAAGAACACGTCAAACAAACTTTTAATCTTACCTGATGGTCTCGAAGATCTCCAAAAACCTGGGTGGGAACTGGTGCTGTCCTGAAAGACTCCCAGAAAAGGATGTTACCGGTAAGTAACTCAGTTTTTCCCAAGTTCGTCTTTCAGGACAGCCACCTTAGAGAGGAGCACTTTACGACCAAAGGCTTGGTCTTTGGCCGACAGAAGATCCAATCTATAGTGCTTCACGAACGTAGAAAAACTGGACCACGTTGCAGCTCTACAGATCTGTTCAGGAGATGCACCAGCCCACTCTGCCTGAGAAGTTGCCACTGCCCTGGTTGAGTGTGCTCTAATCCCAACTGGGGGTTCTAACCCTCCTGCCACATAAGCCTGCCCAATGGCTAACCTTAACCATCTGGCTATTGTACGTTTAGAGGCTCTGGAACCTTTCCTAGCCCCTGAAAATAACACAAAAAGTGAATCAGACTTCCTGAACTGACTTGTGCAATCTAAATGATTAAGGACACATCTTCTAACATCCAATCTATGAAAGGTGTGTTCCTGTTCTCTCACCGGATTTGAACAGAAAGTAGGTAGCACAATCTCCTGGACTCTATGAAAACTTGAGGCCGGATTCGTCTTAAAAACCAAACGGTCCGGAAAAACCTGAAAAAAAGGTGCCCTAACAGAAAGGGCTTTGCGTTCACTCACTCTCCTTGCCGTAGTGATCGCCACCAAAAACACAGTTTTGAGAGTGATCAATCTTAACGAGCAAGATTCCAATGGCTCAAAAGGTTCTCCTGTGAGAACCTGTAAAACTAATGAAAGATCCCAAACTGGGAAGGGGGAATTTGTAACAGGTCTCTGCCTACTGAAGGCTCTGAAGAACCTCACTATCCAAGGGTCTGACGCTAGATGCCTTTCCAGGAATACGCTTAAAGCGGATACCTGACCCTTCAATGTCCCAAGGGCTAAACCTTTATCTGCCCCAGCCTGCAGGAACTCTAAAACGGCTACCGAGCTGCGCACATTGAAGGAGTTCTCTGAGCACCAGCTATTGAACCGCCTCCATACCTTCAAGTAAATGGTCTGAGTTTCCTTTTTCCTGCAACTTAGGAGAGTGGCTACTAAACGATCTGAGAAGCCTTTGCCCTTCAGCAATTCCTCCTCAGTAGCCAAGCTGCAAGGTTCCACCGCTCCACCTGAGGACAGCAGATTGGACCCTGAGAAAGGAGATCCTCCTGGACTGGGAGAATCCAGGGGGGTTCCACAGACAGGCCCTTCAGAATGGAGAACCACGGCCTCCTGGGCCAGTGAGGTGCGATTAGAATAAGGGTAGTATTCTCCACCTGAAACTTCCTTAACACTGCCGGAATCAGAACGGGAGGGGGGAAAGCATAGCACCTGGAGAATTCCCAACTCTGTGCTAGTGCGTCCACCCCCAATGCCCCGTCTCCCCTGCTTATGGAAAAGGAGATAGCTACCTTCGCGTTTTCCCTCGAGGCAAAGAGGTCTATCGAAGGAATCCCCCACCTTTGGGTGATCATTTTCGAAAACTTCCTGCTTGAGAACCCAGTTGCCTTCTCTCAGTGTTCTCCTGCTGAGGAAATCTGCTACTTGATTTTGCTCTCCTTTCAAATGGATCGCTGAAAGGGACAGGACATTTGCTTCGGCCCACCTGAGGATGGTTTTTGCTAGGGCCCATAAGGACCCGCTCCTGGTGCCCCCCTGTCTGTTGACGTAAGCCACTACTGAGGAATTGTCCGACCTGACTCTTACATGATGTCCCCGGAGTTCTCTCTGAAAGGTCCTGAGAGCCAGATCTACTGCTCTCAGCTCCCTCCAATTCGAGGATCTCTTTGACTCCCTCCTCTCCCAGGTACCCTCTACCAAACAGGAGTCTAGGTGTGCACCCCAACCTGAGCTGCTCGCATCGGTTGTGACCACCCTGGATATTGGTAAAATCCACTCTAGGCCTTGAGACAAATTTGCTCCCTTTCTTCCCCACCAGAGGGACCTCTTTACCCGAGTTGGGACCGAAACCAAAGAATCCAGAGACCCCTGGCTGTGGTCCCAAACTTTCAAGATAAATAGTTGCAGAGGACGGTAATGTAATCCCGCCCACTGAACTGCTGGGAGCGTGGACGTCAGCAAGCCCAATGCCGACATAACCTTCCTTACTGAGATCTGACGGCTGCCCTGGAGAAACAACAGTGCTTTGTCTAGCTTTTGGATTTTCTCTAAAGGAAGGAAGACCTTTTGTTCTGTTGAGTCCAACACATACCCCAGGAAAGTGACCCTCTGGGAAGGAATTAAGTTAGATTTCTCTAGGTTCAGAAGCCAACCCAGGCTTACTAACAGGTCTTTTGCTACCTGTAGATCCCAAATCAACTGCGTCGAAGAAGGGGCAAACAGGAGAAGATCGTCGAGATACGCGATCACCGAGATTCCCCTGAGACGCAGGAATGCCAGAACTTCTGCCATCACTTTGGTGAAGATACGGGGGGGGAAGAGGATAGCCCAAAGGGAAGTGCTTTGAACTGAAGGTGTAGCACCCCTACTGAGGTTCTCACTGCCATCCTGAGGAAACGCTGGTGGCTCTCTGCGATGGGAATATGCAGGTATGCATCTTTTAAATCTATCGATGCCATGAAACAGTTTGGTGGAAGAAGTGCCTTCGCCGAGTAAACTGAATCCATCCGAAACCTTCTGTAGGTGACTGAGACATTCAGAGGCTTCAGGTTTAGGATGAGCCTGAACTTTCCCGAAGGCTTGCGAACCACAAAAATGTGAGAATAGAAGCCTTTGCCTGTCTCTCCTGCTGGGACCCGTACTACCACCTCCTGTTCCTCTAACTCCTGAAGAGAGGAAAGAAGGGCAGATGATTTTTCTGCACATTTTGGCAGCTCGGTGACAAGGAGTCTCAGAGGGGGGAGTTCTGAAAACTCCAAACGGTAACCTCTTCTGATGATCCCCAACACAAACTGATTGGAGGTGATCATCTCCCACTGTGGGAGGAAGGCCCCCAACCTTCCTCCTACCGTGACCCTGTCATTGAGACTTTTTGGGCTGTTCAGGAGGGTGAAAAATTGCTCCCCCACGCCCCTTGCCCTTGAGCCCCCAACTTTTCTTCTGCCGATCAGTTCTAGGGGCTTCAAATTTTTTCTGAGGATGAGTCTTTCTTTTTGACTGCTCCCCATATTTCCTCTTGACGGGAAAGGCCTTTTTCTTATCAGCTGTGCGATCTAGCACTGCTTCAAGACCTGGCCCAAACAGCAAGTCTCCTGTAAAAGGGATCCCACAGAGCTTTGCTTTGGACGCATTGTCCCCCTGCCATGTCTTCAGCCATAAGGCCCTCCTGGCTGAGTTGGTCAGAGCCGAGGACCTTGCAGACATTTGCACGGATTCAGCTGAAGCATCTGCAATGTATGCTATCCCCTTAAGCAGCATGGGAAAGGAGGATAGAATAGTCTCCTTTGCCGTCCCTGCTTCAATGTGCGCATTAATCTGGGTAAGCCAATACTCCATATTACGAGCCACCACTGTGGCTGCCATGGCTGGCTTAAGATTTCCCTGTGATGAATCCCAGGCCTTCTTCAGAAGTGAATACATTCTACGATCCATAGGGTCTGAAAGTACCCCCATGTCCTCAAAGGCCAGATCAGTATGCCTGGACACCTGAGAAAAGGCAGCATCTAACCTGGGAGATTTATTCCAGACAAGAGCCTCCTCTTCCGCAAAAGGAAACCTTCGTTTTAATGCACCAGAAAAGAAAGGTTTCCTTTCGGGATCCTGCCATTCCTTCCTGATGGCATCGATCAAAACTTCATGAACCGGGAACACCTGCTTTTTCTGTTCCCCCAGGCCCTTGTACATCTGATCATGGAGTGACAATGCCTTCTTTTCCTCTTGTATGCCTAGAGTGGTATGAATAGCTCCCAAGAGCTCATCCACTTCTTCCAGAGAAAGTTTACAACTTAGTGCCTGTACAACTTAGAAAGAGAGGCTGCCCCAGCTGAACGCTAGGTCCCCTTTCACGAACTGCAAGACGCGTATCCAACGATTAGGTCCGCCCCCACCGGAACTGACCCGTCATCCGGTCCGGCCTCCAGCTCCAAGCAGACTGCAAACACAGGGGGAACTTGGACGTCTTGTTGCAGCGCCCCACTGGGCGAAACGAAGAGACGGACCTCCCCAAACTTCCTGCTTTCCCCAAGCGAAGTTTAGAGTGCATGTAAGACGGTCAGTACGAAAGTCCAGCTCCCTAGCCGACCGGACTGCCAATCCTGTTGTAGCACCCTCCTGGGCGAACGAACGGATGGACCTCCCAAACTTCCTGCTTTCCCCAAGCGAAGTTTAGAGTGCATGTAAGACGGTCAGTACGAAAGTCCAGCTCCCCAGCCGACCGGACAGCCGAAAGTAGTCCGATAGACGATCGGACTGCCGAGCGGAGCCAGAGCTCCACTCCAAATAACGTAGCCTCAGTCTCGCCAACTGATTTAGCTAAGGTTCCTTAGCGGTGTCTCCCCACCGGAGGAAACACCATAACTGAGGGACGGAGGGAGGACGAGGCTTACATTGTGAAATTGAAGGCGGTGTTTCCTAACAGGGGAGGAGCCAGGGTCTCTCTAAGGTGTCTGTCCTGAAAGACGAACTTGGGAAATTGTACACTTCAGTAGCAGTGAATATTGGCCATACCTCCGGCATCTGGGTGCAATTGTTTTTATATGCGAGAGAGCCAAGCTTTTCAAGCCTTTGAAACGTTTATGGGGCGTTTGTTTTATTTTATTATACCCTTATACAAATAATTTTTCTCTTTTTACCTTATTCTTATTGCTGTCACACTGGGGGCTGGCAAGCCCCCCCCCCCCCATGTGACAGCATAGTGTAAAGCCTATTGCACACGTCCAACATTTGGCCCGTGTGTGTGGTAGCCGGGCCGGCTTCTATTGGACGAGCATTTTGGAAAACCAGTAGCCGACTAGCTCCTGATCAGCACTCTCAGCCAATGGCAGAGAGCACTGGCCAGAGTGTTCCGGCGAGGGGGACCCCTGTCAGAACACAATAGAAAAGCAGGAAAGATCACTGTACTAATATTGGATAGTTAGTACAGCAGCACCATATGGAGCTGCCAGTTAGACTAACAAAAAACTAGTGGTGTGTACTAGGCTTTAGTGACAGGTTTCCTTTAGGAAGTCTTTAGGGGTCTATTAGACCCATAATGTCACCTATGCAATCCTTTGAAGCTAAACGAGCGCTAATTGTACTCTATTAGCCTCTTGCCCATCCAGAGAATGACAGTGTTGAACACAAAAGTGGTTCAATCCAGTTAGGGAAGATCAGTGAACAAATGTTTTCCCACTGACACCCCCTATGGCAGCCCAACTGGGAACACAGTTCCAACAGCGTGTAGAGAGCACAGTAAAAGCTGGACTGACAGCGTCTGTAGAGACAGGAAGAATACAGCCTGGCAATCTTGTGCCCAACATACAGGTGTCCAGAGAAGTTGTGAACCCTACACTTTCCCTCCTATTCAGGAACCTTCCCTTGCCGTTAGTACTGTCCCTACCAGTAGGGGTATCTGTCCTTACTCTGCGTGACCCAAGATGGTTGCCAGAGACACATTGGGCAGCAGCATTCACTTGGATGCTTCCCCAGTGACCCAGCAAACCATAGAACTGTGTTCCTCCTGACTGCCTCTAGAACTGCAGTGCTGCTGCAAAAGACTACCACCTACAGTGGAGAAAGTAGACTGCACCTGCCTACAGACACCCTGGAGAGGGAAAGGGTGAGCTGGAGTCTTTTCAAGCAAAGGATGTTGGGTGATGGGCAGCAACAGGGCCATCCACTAAGCAAATTTCTGTTGGTTTCCCATAAAATGTCCAAAATTTTGTCAGCATATGGCCTGTGTAATAACATTGGGTCCTAGACAAGGTAGCACCCTTCAATCCTTATAATATGACCAGTTAGCCTAACATCAATTGTATGCAAGCTCTTGGAGAGGATAAGGGACTTTATACAAGATCTTAGTAATGACAACGGTATCATTAGCAGTGATCAGCATGGATTCATGAAGAATCGTTCTCGTCAAACCAATCTATTGACCTTCTATGAGGACGTGAGTTGCCATCTGGATAAAGGAAGGCCCGTAGACATGGTGTATCTGGATTTAGCAAAAGCATTTGATACAGTTCCCCATAAACGTTTATTCTACAAAGTAAGGTCCGTTGACATGGACCATAGGGTGAGTACATTGAATGAAAACTGGTTACAGGGATGAGTTCAGAGGGTAGCGATAAATGTGGAGTACTTGGAATGGTCCAGGGTGAAAAGTGGGGTCCCCAATCCTATTTAATTTATTCATAAATTACCTGGAGGATGAGATAAACCGCTCAATCTCTGTACTTGTGGACGATACTAAGCTAAGCAGGTCAATAAATTCTCTGCAGGATGTGAAAACCTTGCAATAAGATCTGAACAAATTAATGGGATGGGCAACTACACGGCAAATGGTTTAATGTAGAAAAGTATAAAATAATGCATTTGGGTGGCAAAAATATGAATGCAATCTACTCACTAGGAGGAGAACCTCTGGGGGAATCTAGAATGAAAAAGTAGATGACAGGCTCAGCAATGGCATGCAATGCAATCCAAGCTGCTGCAAGCAAAGCACACAGAATATTGGCATGCATTAAAAAGGGGATTAACTCCAGAGATAGAACAATAATCCTCCCACTCTACAAGAATCTGTTCCGACCGCACCTAGAGTATGCTGTCCAGTTCTGGGCACCAATCCTCAAGAACGATGTGCTGGAACTGGAGAGAGTCCAGAGAAGGGCAACAAAACTAATAAAGGCACTGGATGACCTTAGTTATGAGGATAGGTTATGAGCACTGAACTTACTCTCTCTGGTGAGGAGACGCTTGAGAGGAGGGGATATGATTTCAATGTACAAATACCGTACTGGTGACCCAACAATAGGGATAAAGCTTTTCTGTGTAAGGGAATTTAATAAGACACATGGTCATTCACTGGAATTAGAAGAAAAGTGGTTTAACCTTGAATTGCGTAGAGGGTTCTTTACTGTAAGAGCTGTAAGGATGTGAAATTCCCTTCCACAGGTAGTGGTTTCAGCAGGGAGAATAGATAATTTTAAAGAACTATTAGATGAGCACCTGAACCACAACATAGAGGGATATACAATGCAATACGGACATAAAATCCCACACATAGGTTGGACTAGATGGACTTGTCTCTTTTTTCAACCTTGCCTACTATGTATGTAGCCATGTAATATGGCCAAATGGTTGCAGTGCAATAATGTGTCTTGAAAAAAAAAAGAAGAAAAAGAAAAAAGAAAGAAGAAAGAAGCAGTGTCTACCTAAGAGTAAACTTAACCTTAACTGATCTTAAAAGCCAGCATACCCTAGGCCTTTATACTTCTGTAAGCAGTACTATCTATATTTATACAGTAAACCGTATTTGCAGTTTGTGCAATAGGACATTATAATGGATGTAGTTTACAAACTTCATGTCACACCAATGACAGAACGCATCAATTTTTAAGCAATTATATATAGGAAAACCAGCACAGAAAAGCGCTGTTCTGTGAAAACCAGGGCGAATTTCTAGGAACTACATTTACCCCCAAGAATGTGCATGCAGCTCATTGTTGCATTAGAACAATGCTTAGTTTTATTCTGCTCCTCTTAATATCGGGAATATCATGCTTTAGATTTAAGAGATGTTGGAAGCCACATGAGGTTTCAGCATGAGAACTATTCTTCTTCTGTATAGAAGACTAGCGATGGTGACTAGGGTTTTCTACGGTGTGAAATTGTAATTACATATTTAAAGTGAAGAAGTGTGAGTAATCACGAGGATTCATGTTTGTTACATACTATGGTGTAATATAGTGATGGGAATAGAAATTACAATGCCTATAAAATTTAATGGATTTCCCTGTACTGTGGGTGTTGAGAATTTTGAGTTTAAGGGATAACCGTGGATAACCCATTACAAAAACAAGACTTCAGAACCTGTTAGGCTTCTTCTTAAGTCATTATACAATTGTTTAGGTGCACTTATATCTAACCCCAAGGGCAAACATTTTTAAACATTGCAGCTGGTAACAACTACTCACTGTGTTCATTCATACAGTAACTGAAGCATAGTAAACTATGAACAAGAAGGCTGTATAGAACTCTTCCTGTTCATTAATGTTGTGCAGAGGAGGCTGCAGAAATAAACCGAGAAATGGGTGTCTTGAAAGTGAGACTTCAGGGGTCCCCTGATATTTCACCAAAGGCCAAGTTCACCAATAACTAAAAAGCAATAAATGTACTCATTTTTACAGGTAAAAAAATTTGCACTTATTATTTTAAAACAGGAGCCGGCAAAGTATTGCACCTGCAATCAGCAGATTGGGGGTGCAAGTCAGGTTTCTGCACACACTGCCTACAGTTATGTACCCATACCTCTATATGTTGCTGTCATTTTCAGAGCTGTAGGCAATGTGAATGAACTAATAGGGTGCAGAGGAGCTCACTCACAGTTAATTTAAACTGAAATCTGTCTACTACAGTATTAGATGGGACGTCTGTTTTTTTTTATTCACCGATCTCTTCGATTCAATGATGCTCTTGTGTGGGGGGAGCTCCACACAGCTACGCCATTTAGTGGGATAATGAGTGAAGGGAGATAAACTCCTGCCCCCTGTCACAGGGGCGTTGAAGGGGAAGAGGTGAGGAACTAGAACATGTTACACCCTAGATACAGGTGTAACATGTGAGATGTTCTAAAAGGTGAACTTAGCCTTTAAGAATTGGGGCAGGGGGCTGCACTTGAGTGTGAAGTAGTGGAAGATGGGTGCAGGGTTGAGAAATAGTAAAAGAGGGGGGCGGGGGTTGCACAGAGTAATAGAAAACAGATGAAGGGATGAGAAGTGGTGGAGTAGAGGTGAGGAGGGGTGGATGGTGGCATTAGGGAGGTTTTTTTTGGAGGGAGAATTCTGCTGGTAAGCTGTAGACAAGACGTGCAGAGGAGGAAGATGGTTGGGTGAAGGGAAAGGTTCAGAGGAGAATAGTGGGCAGGTGGTGTAAAAAGTGTCAAGTGAATGCTTAGGAATCTGAAAATGCATTTAAAAAGATTGACAAATTATTTAACCACTTGAGGTCCGGGCCATAGCCGAATGACGGCTACAGCATGGACCTCAATTTCCGGGAGGCGGTCCTCCCCTGTTCACGCTCCCCACGCTGTGATTACCGAGTCACTGAGACTCAGCTGATCACCGATCCTAGTAAGGGGCCAGTCCCGGCCCCTTACCATGTGATCAGCTGTCAGCCAATGACAGCTGATCACATGATGTAAACAAAAGCTCAGTGATCGTTTTTTTTATTCTCCTCAAGCTGACAGCGTGAAGCGAAAAAAAAGCTGATCACCGACTTATGTTAAAGGGACATCGGTCCCGAACAGGAAGGAGGCACATCTGCCTCCTCTGTGCCATTCAGTACCCCCTGCCAGTGCCTCCTGTCATTGTCACCTGCTAGTGCCCACCAGTGCCACCTATCAATGCCCATGAGTGCCACCTATCAATACTCACAAGTACCACGTATAAATGCTCACCAGTGGTGCCAATCAGTGCCACCTAGCAGTGCTGCCCATCAGTGTAAGCAGTGCCCATCACTGCCACCCATCAGTGCCCATCACTGTCACCTCATCAGCGTACATCAATGAAGGAGAAAAATTACCTGTTTGCAAAATTTTATAACAAAATATAAAAAAAAAAGTTTTTAAAAAAATTCAGTCTTTCAATTTTTTTGACAAAAAAAATAAACGCAGATGCGATCAAATACCACCAAAAGAAAGCTCTATTTGTGGGGAACATTTTTTGGATACAGTGTTGCATGACCGCGCAATTGTCATTCAAATTGCGACAGTGATGAAAGCTGAAAATTGGTCTGGGCAGGAGGGGGGTTTAAGTGCCCACTAAGCAAGTGGTTAAAATCAGTAGTCAATTCCCTCTAAGGGAAGTATTCTGAAAGTGGTGTAGATTTCATATGACTAAATTTGTCCAGAATTTGCCAGCCCAAGAACTAATCATTTGATGCCAAACCTCCAAGAACCACAAAACTTCATCACAGGATCTGCAGTTGGTGTCAAAGTGCATCACTTTAAAGTACGCTTGAAAAGAATGACGTGTCTGGAAGCTGAAGTTGAACCATAAATGAATCTTTCAATATGATGCAAGCTCTTGGAGGGGATGAGAAGGGACTATATACAAGATTTTAGTAATTAAAACTGTATCATTAGCAGTAATCAGCATAGATTCATCAAGAATTGTTCTTGCCAAACAAATCTATTAACCTTCTATGAGGAGGTGAGTTGCCATCTAGATAAAGGAAGGCCCGCGGGTGTGGTGTATCTGGATTTTGCAAAAGCATTTGAAACAGTTCCCCGTAAACGTTTACTGTACAAAATAAGGTCTGTTGACATGGATTGAAAACTGGCTACAAGGGCAAGTTCAGAGGGTGGTTATAAATGGGGAGTACTCGGAATGGTTAAGGGTGGGAATGGGGTCCCCCAGGGTTCTGTGCTGAGACCAATCCCACTGTATTTCATTGTTCATAAACGGCCGGGAGGATGGGGTAAACAGTTCAATCTCTGCATTTGCAGAGGATACTAATCTAAGCAGGGCAATAACATCTCTGCAGGATGTGGAAAACCTTGCAAGAAGATCTAAACAAATTAATGGGGTGGGCAACTACATTGCAAATGAGGTTTAATGTAGAAAAATGTAAAGTAATGCACTTGGGTGGCAAAAATATGAATGCAATCTATACACTGGGGGGAGAACCTCTGGGGGAATCTAGGATGGAAAAGGACCTGGGGGTCCTAGTAGATGATAGGCTCAGCAATGGTATGCAATGCCAAGCTGCTGCTAACAAAGCAAACAGAATATTGGCATGCATTAAAAAGGGGATTAACACAAGAGATAAAACGATAATTCTCCCACTCTACAAGACTCTGGTCCGGTCTCACCTGGAGTATGCTGTCCAGTTCTGGGCACAAGTCCTCAGGAAGGATGTACTGGAAATGGAGCGAGTACAAAGAAGGGCAACAAAGCTAATAAAGGGTCTGGAGGATATTAGTTATGAAGAAAGGTTGTGAGCACTGAACTTATTCTCTCTGGAGAAGAAATGCGTGAGAAGGGATACGATTAAAATTTACAAATACCATACTGGTGACCCCACAATAGGGAGGAAACTTTTTAGCAAAAGGGGGTTTAACAAGACACGTGGCCACTCATTAAAGTGATTGTAAAGGCTTGTTTTTTTTTTTCCTATAAAAATAACAAACATGTTATACTTGCCTACTCTGTTACAGTGGATTTGAACAGCCTAGACTCTCCTCTGCTCAGGTCCCTCTTCTGTGATCCTGGCCTCTCCCTCCATTTCAGTGCCCCCACAGCAAGCAGCTTGCTATGGGGGAACCAAAGCCAAGTCACAGCTCCCTGTGTCCATTCAGACATGGAGCCCTGACCTGGCCCCACCCCCTCTCTGCCCTGATTGGCTAGCTGACTTTGACAGCAGCGGGAGCCATTGACACTACTGCTGTGTCTCAGACAATCAGTAAAGAGAATCTCGGATGGCTGAGACACTCGAGAATATCGCTGGACAGAGAGGGACCTCATGTAAGTGTTAGGGGGGCTGCTGCACACAGAAGTCTTTTTATCTTAATGCATAGAATGTATTAAGATAAATAAAAAAAAAAACTTCTGCCTTTACAACCCCTTTAAAATTAGAAGAAAAGAGGATTAACCTTAACAACTTCCTTCCCCGCCCCATAGTCAGATTACATCTGCAGATGGGATCTCCCCTACTGGATGGGCATCATATGTCGTCCTCAGCTTCCAGGCGGTATAGGGGGCACGCGTGGGCGTCGGCCACACCACCATAGAGCCGATGCGTGGGTCTGGTGGCCGCCTGGTCCGCCGTGTACCCGTGATCGCTCATGACAGAGCAGATCCACGTCCTGTTACGGGAGAGGAGACAGATCACGTGTTTCTAGTATATAGAAACACCGGTCTGCTCCCCTAGTCAGTCCCATACCCCCCCAGTTAGAATTACTCCCTAGGTAACACATTTAACCCCTTGATTACCCCCTAGTGTTAACTCCTTCCCTGCCAGTGACATTTATATACTAATCAGTGCATATTTATAGCACTGATTGCTGTATAAATGTCAATGGTCCCAAAATAGTGTCAAAAGTGTCCGATCTGTCCGCTACAATGTCACAGTCACAATAAAAAAAAATTTAAAAACACAGATCGCTGCCATTACTAGTAAAAAAACAAAACAAAAAAAAATGCCAGAAAAAAAAGCTCTATTTGTGGGGAAAAAATTATAAAAATTTCATTTGTTAGAGCTAAAAGCTGAAAATTGGCCTGGGCAGGAAGGGGGCGAAAATGCCCGGTATTGAAGTGGTTAAACTACGTAGAGGTTTCTTTATTGTAAGAGTGGCAAGGATGTGGAATTCCCTTCCACGGCCAGTGGTCTCAACGGGGGAATCGATAGTTTCAAAAAAACTATTAGATAAGTACCTGAACGACCACAACATACAGTGATATACAATGTAATACTGACATATAATCACACACATAGGTTGGACTTGGACTTTTTTCAACCTCACCTACTATGTAACTATGATAAATGATTCAAAGAGGACTAAAATTCACCAAGAAGGAGCTCAAAAAGAAGCAATAGAGGACTAAAAACAAGCCATACACCTATAGATTATCTGCAGATTTTCTATGGTTAGATGGAAAAAGTGGGAGATTCCTTCATCCACACAGTTTAACGAACATGGAGAAATCTGCACTTTTTCCATCTAACCAAAGAAAATCTGCAGATAATCTATAGGTGTATGGCCAGCTTTAGTCAGAGCTGATTCCAAACCAATTGAATAGTTGTAGGGCGATTGGAAATATACAGTTCTACAGGCAATATGTTTTCAGCTGCAAGATGTTTGGTGTCCTTTATGGTTTGGTCAAAAAACGTAACCTGTTTAGATGACTGGAGGGCAGTTCTGAAAAATACCCTTTTGCTAAAGGAGGCAAGGGAAGGTGTTTATTCTACTTTGCTATAAATACTTAATTTATCTATCATTGATCGCCTGTGACCCATTTTCTGTGCACTGTTGCAGAGTGGTAACCAACTAACAGTAGTTACACAGGTGTGAGTGGCCTTCAGTCTATAATCAAGTGTGTCAGTGGGGCTTCCGGGCAGCTTAACTCATAATGTGCTAGTATGCACTGCATACTAGCACATTATGATGGACCTACCTTAAAATGAAGCCCTCCAGCAGGGCGCTGTCACCATCTTTACCCGGCCTTCCTTCCGTGTTTGCGGGCTTCGGCCGCTTGAATGGCAGAGCCATGATGACGTCACTCTCACGCATGCGTGCAGCAGTCATGCCCGCGCCAGAGAGTTTTGAATGGTCGGCACCGTCCATTCAGATCCAAGTGCGCATGCGCCGGGGATGTCATTGGCCCCTGCTAAAATATCTCCTAAACAGTGCATGTTTAGATGATATTTACAGTACCTACAGATAAGCTTTATTATAGGCTTACCTGTAGGTAAAAAAAAATAATAATAAAATCAACCACCTGACTATGAAAAAAACAGGAATGAAAGTTAAAGCAAAAAGGTATGCCATCAGACTTCATCTTTAATCAGTTTAATGAAGCATGACTCTTCATTCATCACCAACCATTACTGAACTCTAACTGGCATTACAGACTGTGCTCCTGATTGAGATCAGGGAACATTCTTCAGTCTATAGCCCTACCTTGGTGCCGGACGACAAAGCCTCCTCACTAGAAAAATCAATTGGACAGGAAGGATATTCCCAGGCAATTGCGTTTTTTCCGTACCAAGGAACACAAACATACTGTATAAAATTTGATCCATGGGTACATTTGTAGATAAACATTATTTGACTGGATTGTACATAGTTTGGCGATAGAGGGTCTGTAGAAACCTTATACTTTGTGATCTTAAAGTGTATATAGGATTTTTTTTTTGTTTGTTTTGGATAGAGTAGAGAAAAGTTACAACTCTTGCTAGGTTTTTTTGCTGTCTGTGTATTGAGGAAATATTCCTCAACCTCCTGTCCCAAAGACACAACAGGAAGTCAGGAAACTTCTCAAAATAAAGGTATTTTTTTCCTCCTAAAGAGTTGACACTTGTGTCCCCATTGGTAGACATCCCCTTACCTCTTGTTCTGAGGAAAACTCTAAAATTTTGAATTTCCCCTCCCTTTCTCAGTGACAATGGTGACAAGTACAAATACAGTCATGAATCCCCAGTAATAAAATATTGGCAGAGCCTAACCCTTCCCCACTCTATCAAAAAGGGGAAACTTGTTGGGTTTTACCAACAGATGCACCTTAAAACGCTTCAATCTTCAGATTAAACACTTTGTACAATCTATCTTGCCCAGATTTACCTTTTCCCCTACCCACGCTCTATAAAAAAGCTTTGCATTTCAGGTGCAACTTGCAGGGGACTAATCCCATCCATCTACAAATTCTTGACAACCTCACAATCTGACATACCCTTGAAACCCAACTATATGATTGAGGCCCAATTCACACCTATGCATTTTTAGTGCTTTTTGCAGATTTGCACTACAGAACGTGTTCCATAGGGGACCATGTTAAATGGACTGTAGTGCAAATCTGCAAAATTTGAAAATCACTAAAAATTTATAGGTGTGCATCAGGCCTAAATGAGAACAGATTCTGGGTAAAGAATTCTCAGAGAAATTAATGTTATATGGAGGGCTGCTCACAAAACTTGTACTATATATCACCTGAAGTACAGTTTATAAAATACAAATACATTCACCCCTGCCTTCTTACACACTCCTAACGCGAACATATCAGATCGCTACTGAAGAGGCTTCAACCAACCAAGACTCTCACATATTTTGGACATTTTGGCAAGAAATGCAATCTATTGTTTGGGCTCTTTTACAAATTAAAATTCCACTTGATCAATCCATATACTGTACTTGCTAGGTCTTGCCCCATCTACAGTGTTTAACCACCTCAATACAGTGCACTTACACCTCCTTCCTGACCAGACCAATTTCCAGCTTTCAGCACTCACGCAGCCTCCCGCCACAAGAGCCGCACCGCCTGGCCGTCATTTGACAGCCGGAGGTTGGCAAGCAGTTAGAGGCCAGAAAGCTTCTCTTGCACGTACTTGCTGTTGCTAGATGTTTGATCGTTCCTCATCGGAAGTAGGCACAACACCCAACCTATACGGTCGCATTCAAGGAATTAAAATCACTACTTACAGGTGTGGGATCCCTGGCTTTACTTTGATACCTCTTTGTAGATTATATACTGGAGACATTTTCCAAACATGTACTTTGACTAGCCATCATGCTCTCACCAATTCCTGTTAGCCAGGGGTGTACAACCTTTTGATCTTCCTGGCCACACTGGAGGAGGAATTGTTTTGGGCCACACATAAAATACAGCAACAATAAGAATAACTGATGAACAGAAAAAGTTGGGCAGACCACAAGTTAACGATCACTGATATAGATAATGTACCCGAGTAAGAAAATTTTAATTTTTTGTAATTATTTTATTATAAAAGTAAAAGAGGGCAACATAAAGAGTGCGATATTTGACACAGGTTTGACAAACAATAAGGATAGCTGATGAGCAGTTTCTCCTGTGGCTCTCAGCGAGGGGATGTGGTCGCCGGCCCCGCTTACCATGACAGGTCGCAGAGTGGCCGCACCTATTCACAGCTGTCTGTGCAAAGTGCATCCAGCAGAGTCACCACAGGTAATCACTGGTTATGCAGTGAGCTGTGAATAGATGTGGCTGGTGGCAACTCTCTCTATATTGAACGGGGTCAGTAGTGGCGCCTACCCACTAACAGCCACAGGAGGAACTGACACTATAATTCTCACCGGCACTAATCACCTATGTATATACTGTGTGGGGAGATAGAGGAGGGGTTGTGGGCAGGGAGCTTTGAGAGGGGGGTTTGTAGCCAACTCTAGCACCACCCTAGATCAAGCCATGCAACATTTACTCACCTGGCACCCCTGCTTTCCGTGCTGCCAGTGCTATTGCTAACATGGCAGCCCTGGCATCTCTCCAAACGTGCATTTATCTGACTTGTCAATGCAGCTGCTATGCTTGCATGGCATTGCCGCGTTCCTACAGACGTGAATTTGCCAGTCTTGACTGTGTCTGGCTGGCACAGCTTCTGTCCTTCCATGGCATCCCAGGCATTCCTTCCAGAAGTTCTCAGGCCACTGCTCTATGCTATTCTCTTCCCTTCTTAGTCTCCCTCTCTACCCTCCTACTTACTTCTTGAGATGTTGCTGCCTCTTACTTTACATTTAAAATACTTCCAAGTTGATCTCATCTGTTAGTAACTACTAATGCAATACCTTGTTATAACTTGTGATAATTTCCCAATGACCACCCACCTAATATTGAGTAGGTCCCCCTTTGGCCTCAAAAACAGCCCTGACCTGGGAATAGATTCAACTAGAACTCTTAAAATGGTATGCTGTGGTATCTGATGCCAAGCAATCAGTAGCAGATCCTTTAAGTCCTGTAAGTTGTGAGGTGGGACCTCCATGGCTCAGACTAGCTTTTATAGCATATCCCAAAAATGCTCAATGGACTGAGGTCTAGAAAATTCGGGGGCCAAGTCAGCACTTCGTTGGTGCATTCCTTAAACCATTCTTGAACCATTTTTGCAGTGTGGAAGGGTGCATTATCCCGCTGAAAGAGGGCATTGCTATCAGGGAATACTGCTTCCATGAAGGGCTGTACCTGGTCAGCTACAACATTTAGTTAGGTTGTACTTTTCAAGCAACATCCACATAAACGGCAGAACCCAAGGTTTCCCAGCAGAACATTGCCCAAAGCATCACACTGCCCCTGCTGGCGTGCCTTCTTCCCACACTGCATCCTGGTGTCATCTCTTCTCCGAGTAGCACACACACACACACACACACACACACACACACACACACACACACACCCCACCATCCACATGATGTAAAAGAAAATGTGATTCATGAGACCAGGCCAGCTTATTCCATTGCTCCATAGTCCAGTTCTGACACTCACATGCCCATTGTATGCTTTTGGCTGTGGTCACAGGTCAGCATGGGCACCCTGAATGGTCTGCAGCTATACAATCCCATGAACAACAAACTGCGATGCCCATTTTTTCTGCTTTCAACACATCAACTTGATGTAAAAAATATTAAAATTCTGGTGGGAGTGTGCTGTACTCCTCCCGTTTTGGACACAAATCTTTCAGATCTACTCATATCTATGAAAAAACGCTTTCTCCTTCTCCCGCAATTGCCCTTCTGTCTCTTCTCCCAGGCTCCATTAAATCGCAAGAAAAACAACTTACTCAAATTTTTCCTTAGTGCAGGGTGACAATTGATCCCTAGACATTGGAAAACCACTACCCCCCCCATCCTTATTAGAATGGGTAGGTGAAATTAACAACTTAATGCTCATGGAGGACATGCAAGCAAAGGTACTTGATAAACAGGCTAAATCCTCCTTTACCTGGAGTATATGGAGGCATATTTAATCTCTCTGGCAGACCTTAGGTCTTAGACACTGAAACTCCCAATCTCACTGAAGCTCGATGTCTCTTCGCCCTACCCCTTTCCCCTTCTGTCCCTCTTCTCTCTCTTATCTACCTTTCCCCCCTTGGCTCTTCCTTCTACCTCTTCCTCTCTCCTATCCTAGCAGGCCCCTCTTGGCCTTTATATGTGCCTACAGGCATCCTGGTTCACTAACTGGTAACCGCCGCCCATTGAGGGTTCTATATGGACCTTGTCCTCTTGGTCAGGCTCATCGTAGCAGACTTAACGCTAATATCCATCCTTCCCTGTACTGGACGCAGCAAGTTCCCATAGGGGCGCCCAGTCCAGGGATTAGGATACTCATATTGTATGATTTACATGCTTTCTACTGTGAATATAGATGGGAACCCCAATGTGCTACATGGCTGTAACCGGATGCCTTATCTCACCACTATCTGTAAAGTACATACCGTGTTTAATATTGTTGAACCAGCCAGTCCATTGTTGGACACCTGGCTCTGTTTCCACCTTATGTTTTTTTTTTTTATTGACTTTACAATCTTTAATTGCCTATATTCTGATAAAAAAGATTGATAAAAACTTATTGAACCTAAAAAATATTTAAATAGCACCCTAATGAACCCCACTGACATCCAGATGCCATTGTAGTAAGATGATCAATATTACAGTCAGGTCCATAAAATATTGGGACATCAACACAATTCTAATCTTTTTGTCTCTATACACCACCACAATGGATTTGAAATGAAACAACCAAGGTGGGCTTTAACTGCAGACTTCCAGCTTTAATTTGAGAGCATTTACATGAAATCAGGTGAATGGTGTAGGAATTACAACAGTTTGTATATGTGCCTCCCACTTTTTAAGTGACCAAATGTAATGGAACAATTGGCTGCTCAGCTGTTCCATGGCCAGGTGTGTGTTATTCCCTCATTCCATTTACAAGGAGCAGATAAAAGGTCCAGAGTTCATTTCAAATGTGCTATTTGCATTTGGAATCTGTTGCCGTCAACTCCCAATACGAGATCCAAAGAGCTGTCACTATCAGTGAAGCAAGCCATCATTAGGCTGAAAAAAGAAAACAAACCCATCAGAGAGATAGCAAAAACATTATTGTGGCCAAATCAACTGTTTGGAACATTCTTAAAAATAAAGAATGCACTGGTGAGCTCAGCAACACCAAAAGACCTGGAAGACCACGGAAAACAACTGTGGTGGATGACCAAAGAATTCTTTCCTTAGTGAAGAAAACACACTTCACAACAATTGGCCAGATCAAGAACACTTTCCAGGAGGTAGGTGTACGCGTGTCAAAGTCAACAATCAAGAGAAGACTTCAGAGTGAATGCAGAGGATTCGCCAGAAGATGTAAACCATTGGTGAGCCTCAAAAACAGGAAGGCCAGATTAGGAGTTTGCCATACAACATCTAAAAAAGCCTTCACAGCTCTGGAACAAGATCCTATGGACATATGAGATCAAGATCAACTTGTACCAGAGTGATGGGAAGAAAAGGAGTATGGAGAAGGAAAGGAACTGCTTGTGATCCAAAGCATACCTCATCAGTGAAGCATGGTGGTGGTAGTGTCATGGGTGGGCATGTATGGCTGCCAATGGAACTGGTTCTCTTGTATTTATTGATGATGTAACTGCTGACAAAAGCAGCAAGATGAATTCTGAAGTGTTCCGGGCAATGTTATATGCTCATATTTAGGAAAATGCTTCAGAACTCATTGGACGGCGCTTTACAGTGCAGATGGACAATGACCCGAAGCATACTGCAAAAGTAAACAAAGAGTTTTTTTAAGGGAAAGAAGTGGAATGTTATGCAATGACCAAGTCAATCACCTGACCTAAATCCAATTGAGCATGCATTTCACTTGCTGAAGACAAAACTGAAGGGAAAATGCCCCAAGAACAAGCAGGAATTGAAGACAGTTGCAGTAGAGGCCTGGCAGAGCAGCACCAGGGATGAAACCCAGCGTCTGATGATGTCTATGCATTCCAGACTTCAGGCTGTAATTGTCTGTAAAGGATTTGCAACCAAGTATTAAAAAGTATTAAAAAGTGAAAGTTTGATGGATGATTGTTAATCAGTCCCATTACTTTTGGTCCCTTAAAAAGTGGGAGGCACGTATACAAGCTGTCCAGCTCACTTCACCTCTGTCTTCTCCTTGGTCACATCACAAGAAACCATCTCCTGCGGTTCTGCTTAAAGACTGGATTGCGGATATCCCTTCTGGCTCCTTATCCTGCTTGCTGTTGCTCTACTTGGATCCCTGACTTCTGGCCTGGCTGATTACCCGATCAGGTTATTGAACTCTGGCCTGGCTGACTACTCAATTCAGTTACTGGACTGTGGCTATGCTTTGACTATGCTTTTTCTATTTATCCTTTTTATTTTTATTTAATAAACAAGTGTGATTTAATTGTACTTCTGTCTCGGTCTGATTCATGGTCTCCGACACAGAGTGACATTTTGGCCCATTCTTCTTTGAAAAATGGCTCAAGCTCTGTCAGATTGGCTGGAGAGCATCCGTGAACAGCACTTTTCTAGTCTTGCCACAGATTGTCAATTGGATATAACTCTGGACTTTGACTGGGCTATTCTAACACATGACTTTGCTTTGATCTAAATGATTCCATTGTAGCTCTGGCTGTACGTTTAGGGTCGTTGTCCTGCTGGAAGGTGAACCTCCACTCCAGTCTCAAGCCTTTTGCAGACTAACAGGTTTTCTTCTACGATTGCCCTGTATTTGGCTCCATCCATCTTCCCATAAACTCTGACCAGCCTCCCTGTCCCTGCTGAAGAAAAGCATCCCCACAACATGATGCTGCCACCACCATGTTTCACAGTGAGGATGGTGTGTTCAGGGTAATGTGCAGTGTTAGTTTTCTGCCACACATAGCATTTTGCCTTTAGGCCAAAAAGTTCAATTTTCGTCTCATCTGACCAGAGTACCTTCTTCCATGTTTGCTGCATCCCCCGCATGGCTTCTGGCAAACTAGACTTCTTAAAGCTTTCTTTCCACAATGGCTTTCTTCTTGCCACTCTTCCATAAAGGCCAGATTTGTGGAGTGCACAACTAATAGTTGTCCTGTGGTCTTGGTAGGTTTGCAGTTGTGCCATACTCTTCCCATTTTCGGATGATGGATTGAACAGTGCTCCGTGAGATGTTCAAAACTTGGGATTTTTTTTTTTTATAACCTATTCCTGCTTTAAACTTCTCCACAACTTTATCCCTGACCTGTATGGTGTGTACCTTGGGATTATCATGCTGTTCGTTCACCAAGGTTCTCTAAGCCCTTGTGTACACGGTCAGAAATTCCGACCACAAAATACGGTCGGACAAAGTTGTCGGAAAATCCGATCATTCGCAACGTAATGACGTTCGTTCGTTCCAACGGGACCACGTTCAGCCTAGTAGCCAATAGCTTTGCTCTCGTATGTTGATCTGAGCATGCGTGGCACTTTGTCCGATTGTCCAATCCTTTGTAGAGAATTCCAATGGTCGATCGGATTATGTTGTCGGAAAATTTTATATCCAGCTCTCAAACTTTGTTGGTCGGACATTCCGACTTAAAAAGTCTGATGGAGCCCACACACGGTCGGATTATCCGACAACACGGTCCGATCCAACATTTTCCGTCGGAATGTGCGACCGTGTGTACAAGGGCTAACAGACCTCTGAGGGCTTTACAGAACAGCTGTATTTAAACTGAGATTAAATTACACATAAGTGGACTAATTAGATGACTTCTGAAGGCAATTAGTTGCACTAGATATTAGTTAGGGGTATCAGAGTAAAGGGCGCTGACAAATGCACACAACACTTTTCAGATATTTGTAAAACAAAATTGAAAACCATTTATCATTTTCCTTCCATTTCACAATTAAGTGCCACTTTGTGTTGGTCTATCACATAAAATCCCAATAAAATACATTTACGTTTTTGGTTGTAACATGATAAAGTGTGGAAAATTTCAAGGGGTATGGATACCTTTTCAAGGCACTGTATACACACACATAAGAGCTTTTATTCTTGGTTTGGATCCAGTATTTTGTCTGCCTGGATAGAGGGGATGCAGTGCTGAGGGTGAGTGAGGAGTGTTTGATTATTAAATGATCAGAATAAGTCAGTTTCCAGCCATCTCCTGTAAAGATACATAAAACCTCCAATATCTAATTGAAAAGCACATAGCTGTTATCAAAAGGAAAAGCTGTTGAAATTGCAAAAAAAATAATAATAATAATCAGTGTATATGCTTCCTTTCTTTGTTGTCTGTTACAGATACTTCCTTTCTTTCTAATGGGAAAGCACTTAGCTGTCCAGCAATCTCTTGTACCTTACCCCTACCACATCACTCTAAATGTCATTACAAATTACACTTACCCACAAAAATGAAGCACTGGCCTTATCTATCCTCTGCCAGTAATGTAAGGGTTATTCATTGGGACTTTGTGCTTCATGCTTTGCTTTTTTATCGACTTATATTTGCACGACTGAGAACAATTCACTTCTCTAGTTTATACTGGGAGTCTGAATAGACTCTAGTCAATGCTGCAGGGTAGACATGGGTTTAGATATACAAATTACATAATGTGCCTTTTGGAATTTTGCTGGTCTCAAACACATGTAGGGTATACATGTAGATGTCCTACTAACTCTCTGCAGTTTTACGATTCACCTTACAGTGGTAAAATTTAAACAGGATCTTTGATATCCAATAAAAAAAAAAAATGTTGAGTTTTTTTAATGAACACAGGGTAGACAGAGTTTTTGACACTGGGTTATGTTGCTGCCTACAAGACATTAAACACCAATGCTTTAGTTTGTGAATGAACAGGAAGCCACACAGAGCCTTTCCCATTTATTCACTGTACAGTGCAGCTTAGAAAGCAGAGGTCCTTAGTCCCTTTCTCTGTATTAAGAGTGAGACATCAGGGGTCTCTTCAGAGCCCTGATATTATGCCAAAGCCCCCAAACCAGGCTAAAAAAAAAGAAAAAAAAAAAAAAAAAAAAAAAACACCACACACCACCTTTGTAAAAACAAAGATAAAAATTAAAACTACCGACAAATGTAAAACATTTGTTGGTAGTTTTAATAAGTGTTTTTTTTTTTTTTATAAAATAGGTTTATTAATTTTTCATTATACAACAACAAAGAAAGACTCACAAAACACACAATACAACTCCCACAAGTTCCCCCACCCAAATACAACTCCAAACAAAATAATGTATTCCCATATTTTTGCTCACCAGTTTACATTTCAATCTTAACTCAAATTGCTCCTTCACAATATTACTCCTTAATACATATATACACATATAATTCCCCCCCTCAAAAAGTAGAATTCTATCTCATTATTGATTTTCCTCAGCATCGTTAATAAACTTAGCTGACTGCTCAGATAAAATAGAGACTAGCCACCAATGGCAGATTTTCACAATTTTTTTTTAGGGATCCCCCCCTATGTTTGTACGCTAATTCCTCTCGTCTTAAATTAAAGTTAAATCGATTTAATCCATTTATCTATCATTGGCAGGTGTTTTGATATCCATTTTTGTAGTATAAGTTTACGAATCATATATATAGTTCTCAACCACATTACATGCATTTCAACTGGGAGGGCATCTTCTGGTATAATTCCCAACAATGATGTTTGGGTCAAAATTAACCTATGTAGAGCTGAAGGTATTTAAAGCGGAGGGCCGTTTATAAAAAAAAAAAAAAAAAAAAAAGTCAGCAGCTGCAAACACTGCAGCTGCTGACTTAATCAGCCCACTTACCTGTCCAGGGCGCCCCGCGATGTCGGCCGCCCGAGGCCGACCCGTCCCTCGGGTCTCGGGTCCCGGCGCCGCCATTCCTTGTAAGGGAAACAGGCAGTGGAGCCTTACGGCTTCACTGCCCGTTTCCTACTGCGCATGCGCGAGTCACGCAGCGCTTTGTGAATGGGACGCGCTGTGTTCTGGAACACACAGTTCCCAGATCACAGCGCGACCCATTACCCAGAAGACGCCGCACGGAGGAGAGAAGAAAGATCTCCGCGGAGGAGGAAGAGGAAGATTAGGATTATGTGCCTAGCAACAGGCACTGCTGGTAAGTAAAATTTTTTTAGATTTTTTTGTAATTTTTTAGATTTTTTTTTTCAAGGTGGCCCTCCACTTTAAGGTATCAAATACACACTCCCAGTAGCGATGTAATTTGGGATATCGCCACAGCATATGCATAAGTGTACCTTGGACAATTTGATGTACCTGCTTTACCCCAGGAGTACAACAGGCTCTATGAATGATAAATAGCTGCATTGTGAAGAGGACAAGGATACCTCAAATTCTTCAAAGCTTGTTCCCACTGCTGATTACTAAGTGTCTCCAAATCTCTACCAGGGGCGTTGCTAGGTCTACAAAAGATCTGGGGACAGGGCCGTCTTTAGCGCAGGGCAAACGGGGCACCTGCCCTGGGCCCAATGTTTGTAGGGGGGCCCGCACTGCTACCCGTGAATTGGGGCCCCAATGAAGGTTTTGCAGAGTGCACAGAGGACACGGGAGGCTGTATTCCCGTGCTAGCCAGCTGAGAGGGGATGGGGCCGGGATGGGAATACAGCCTCCCGTGTCCTCTGTGCACTCTGCAAAACCTTCATTGGGGCCCAAATTCACGGGTAACAGGGCCCCCCTACAAAGCATCAGTGGAGCTCCCGGCTGTTGTAGTGAGATCAGAGAATGGAAGCCCCGCCCACATACCTCTAAATGTATGTAGTGAGTTTGGCTGCCCAGGTATGTCCTTACACCCATAAAATGCCTGACTGCTTAAACCCTGAGCTGTGTTATTCAACTGCCAAGCTGTGTGTTGCTGAAAGTTCTCTGACCATCACCTGTAGTATGTCCGCAGTCTCCGATTGTCTCCTGCAGTATGTCCGCAGTCTCCGATTGTCTCCTGCAGTATGTCCGCAGTCTCCGATTGTCTCCTGCAGTATGTCCGCAGTCTCCGATTGTCTCCTGCAGTATGTCCGCAGTCTCCGATTGTCTCCTGCAGTATGTCCGCAGTCTCCGATTGTCTCCTGCAGTATGTCCGCAGTCTCCGATTGTCTCCTGCAGTATGTCCGCAGTCTCCGATTGTCTCCTGCAGTATGTCCGCAGTCTCCGATTGTCTCCTGCAGTATGTCCGCAGTCTCCGATTGTCTCCTGCAGTATGTCCGCAGTCTCCGATTGTCTCCTGCAGTATGTCCGCAGTCTCTTATTGTCTCCTGCAGTATGTCCGCAGTCTCCGATTGTCTCCTGCAGTATGTCCGCAGTCTCTTATTGTCTCCTGCAGTATGTCCGCAGTCTCTGATTGTATCCTGCAGTATGTCCGCAGTCTCTGATTGTATCCTGCAGTATGTCCGCAGTCTCTGATTGTATCCTGCAGTATGTCCGCAGTCTCTGATTGTATCCTGCAGTATGTCCGCAGTCTCTGATTGTATCCTGCAGTATGTTCGCAGTCTCTGATTGTATCCTGCAGTATGTCCGCAGTCTCCGATTGTCTCCTGCAGTATGTTGCCCGTCTCTGAACCTCTCCTGTAGTATGTCTGCACTGTCTGACACTCTCCTGTAGTATGTGTATTAATGTGCCCCTTTACTTGCTCAATTATTTAGGATTGCTCCACTGCTCAGTGAGAGGTAATGATGTGCATTAACCTGTAACAACCAATCAGCGAACAGTAGTGATCTGCTTTAATCTCTAGCAGCCAATCAGTAAGTGCTAATGATGTCCATTAACCTTTAGCAATCAATCGGCAAGCAGAAATTATGTGTTGTAACCTCTAGCAACCAGCCAGCGAGCAGTAAGGATAGGCTGTAACCTCTGGCAAACAATTGCAATCACTGCGTGATCTGCTGCAGTAAACCGATTTTGAGTCTACCTGCTATTTTTTGTATGTCTCAGAATGGAGGGGGGGCCCCAAGAAAATGTTTGCCCAGGGCCCAATCAAAATTAAAGACGGCCCTGTCTGGGGCTAGAGCCCATAGCAGCAAATTAAAGAAAAGTCATACGCTTGGGTGGGAATACACATGTATACAATATACGTGTGTGTGTGTATATATATATTTATATAAAAAATATTGTTACATATCTACTTGCAGGGGGGAGCACGCGTGTGCAGTCACATTGAAGAGTTTGGGAGCACCATCACAAGAATTTGACTCACTGCATATTTTGAATGGACTTCATTATGAATTACTATTATTGATGCACTTGAATGAGTAAACATTTGTTTAAAATACAGTATATGCATTTTAAGCACTATTCACTTTATTAATATTTGCATTAAAATGTATTGCATGGTATTTGTTGATTCTTTTTCTTCTATTTACACACAGTTTTGGAATTTTATAACAGTGTATAGCGCAGCCAGTTATAAAGCATTTCTCACAAAGTCACATATAAAGCAGTACTCTTTTATAACTAACTTTGTAAGAAATGCATTATATCTGGCTTAGCAAGAAAAACGTTGTAACTCTCTTTGTGAAAAATGCTTTATAACTGGCTTTGCAGAATTCACAAAGCCAATTTTAAAAGTATTGCTCACAAAGCCAGATATAAAAGCATTTCTTACAAAGCCAGTACATTGTGGGCAGGAGGGTACAGTGCAGGGCGGGCAAAAGGGTACAGTACAGGATGGACAGGATATGGCAGGGCAGGCAGGAGGGTACAGTACAGGCTGGGCAGGTGGGTACAGTGCAGAGCGAGGGTGGGCACAGTGCAGGGCAAGTGGAAGGGCAGAGTACAGAGTGGGCAGTAATGTATAATACAGCACTGTTCTGACTAGAGGGGGATGATGGAGGAGGAAGAATACAGTGTCGGAAGGCCCAAGACGTTACGATTGCTCTTGTAGAGTGGGCCGTGACTGGAAAAGGGGGCACCTGCCCCTTCAAGGCGTAGGCTTGGACTATAATCTGTCTGATCCACCTGAAAATGGTGGCCGACGAGACCGCCATGCCTTTCTTTGGACCAGCCACCGAAACTAACAGTGAGGCTGACTTCCCAAAGGGAGCCTTGGCAGACAAGTACACCTTCAGAGCTCTAACCACATCGAGAGCGTGAAGGGCCACCTCTTTGGGGTGCTTCGGCTTAGGACACAACGATGGTAATACAATGTCCTCATTGATATGAAAGGCTGAGACCACCTTCGGTAGAAAAGAGGGTTGCGGACGCAACACCTCCTTATCCCTGTGGATGACCAGAAAAGGCGACTTGCAGGACAAGGCTGACAATTCCGAAAAACCCTCCTGGCTGATGTGATGGCCACTAGAAAAAACACTTTCTGTGAAAGGGTCAACAGGGGAATCTCCCTGATATTCTCAAATGGCAGCTTCTGAAGCGCCGACAACACCAGGTTCAAATTCCACGAAGGTAACGGTGGATGCACCAGAGGGACTACATGCCGTACCCCCTGAACAAAAGGTACTCACTAATGAGTTTGACGCCAGGGGTCGCTGGAAAAAAAAAAAAAAAAAAAAAAAAAAAAAGAAGAAGACAGCCAGGGCTGAAATTTGCCCTTTAATGGTGCTCAACGCCAATTTCTGGTCTACTCCTTGCTGAAGAAACAGCAGGATCCTGGATATAGAAAAGGAGCACGGATGCCATCCTTTCTCCTCACACATGGAGATGTAAGCCTTTCAGGTACGATGGTATACCTTCTGTGAAGAAGATTTCCACGCCCTCAGCATAGTTGGAATCACCGAGTCCGACAGACCCCGGTTCCTCAGCACCTGGCTCTCGATAGCTATGCTTTTAAAACCAGCGATGGTAAAGCAGGGTGAAAGATTGGACCTCGAGATAGGAATCCCCTCGGCTTCCACTCTGCGAAGCAGAGGTGGCAATAGTTTTAGCGGACGAAAGGAGTAGATCAGTTGGTACCGAACCCACGGAGCCACCAGAGCGTCTGACGCATCCGCCCGCGGATCTCTTGTCCTGGACACGAATCTCTGCACCTTCCAATTGAGACGAGAGGCCAATAGATCCACATCTGGTGTGCCCCATTTCAGGCACAGTAGCCTGAATATCTCTGGATGCAACGCCCACTCTCCTGGGTCCAGCATCTGCCGACTCAGATAGTCCGCCTGTCAATTTTCCACCCCTGGGATGTAAATGGCTGACAGAGCTGGAACGTATCGCTCTGCCCACCGAAGTATGTGAGCGACCTCCCAAGCAGTGGCTGAGCTTCTTGTTCCCCCTTGGTGATTTATGTATGCCACAGCCATGGTGCTGTCTGACTGTATCCTGGTCGGACGGCCTTGAAGACCCGTCGACCATGTGTGGAGGCACAGCCTGATCGCCCTGAATTCTAGCAGGTTGAATTGCATCTTGGATTCTTCCACCGACCAGAGGCCCTGAGCCGACTGAATCCCCATCACTCCACCCCCGCCTAATAGACTGGCATCCGTAGTGATCACTGTCCATTTTAGGGGAAGGAATGATTTTCCAGGTTGAATCACCGGGGACCTCAACCAGCAGATCAGAGAGTCCCTGACTGGCTGGCTCACCTGGATCAGACGATCCAAGGACAACGGAGATTTGTCCCATTTGGTCAAGATCTCCTTCTGCAGGACTCTGGTGTAGAACTTGGCATAAGGTACAGCCTCGAAAGAGGCCACCATGAGCCCCAGTACTCGCATGCAACAGCGGAGCGACGACCACTTGCGGTTCATCAGCAGCTTGACCGCAGATCTGTGAGTCTGCAACTTGTCCGAGGGAAGACAAACCCTCGCTACCCTGGAGTCCAATAGCAAGCCTAGGTACTCCAGACGCTGAGTCAGTACAATCACCGACTTCTTTTTTTTTTTTTATAAATTCTTTATTTTCATAATATAGTGATACAGTCTTTCATTTCTAGACACATACACATCTACATCTTATATTTAGACCAAGCCGTTCATCATTTCATCGTGCTAGATTTCTCCTATTACATTACCTATTTCCTTATATTCACTATTATTATTTATTTTTTTTCCCCCTTAACCTGGTATAGCCCTGGTTATTTGTCCTTGGAAAAAAAAGAAGCAAATAGCAAAACAACAAAAAATAGGAAAATGGAAAAAAAATAAAAATAAATAAAAAATAAAATGTTCTCCTTTCATTTCCTCCCCCTCTCTCATCCCTTGTTCGATCTCTTCCTTATACATTACATGATTATCAATTGAGAAATGTATAATCCTACTGGTTCCCTTTCATCTTAAATCCCTAAAAACCTGATCTGTCAAACCTGGCTGAAAACCAGGAGTGCCCAGAACTGGTATCATAGGGCTTGGATATTCTGATATCCTGGTTTTCTTAAATAACTTTTGAACTACCTGTAGTGTGGCACCCACTGTCGGATGTCTCCGTACTTCCTGTGGTATTTCTACATCTGAGAGCCACACTATTCCTTCCAATGGTATCGGGATTATTGCTTGTTCCATATCGATCCAAGGTTTTTCTTTTTGGATTCTACACCAATCTATTACCCGTGTTAGATGTGATGCCTCATAGTAGCCTACTGGATCTGGGAACCCTACCCCTCCTCTCTCTTTAGGTAATATCAGAATATCCCTACGTATTCTCGCTTTTTTACCTGCCCATATAAATTTTATGAATCTAGATCTCAAATCTCTCAGATATCTTACCGGGAGCTTTATCGGTAGAGTTTGGAACAAGTACAACAGCCTCGGCATTACGTTCATTTTGATTATATTGATTCTCCCAAACCATGTAAAAACCGTTTTGTCCCAGCGTTCAAGGTCTAGCTTAATCTGTCGTATTAATGGGATAAAGTTTAGTTCCAACAGTCTGTTCAACTTATTTGATATTTTAGTCCCTAAATAACATATGTGGGAATCCGTCCATCTGAACGCGAAATGCGCCGCTAGCTGAGATTTCATTTCATTATTCATTTCTACTCCCATCGCTTCCGATTTGCTATAATTTACTTTAAAATTAGATATCTCTCCATATATGCGAAGCTCCAATAACAAAGAAGGTAAAGAAATCCCTGGGGAGGTTATAAAAAACATCAGATCGTCCGCATATGCGGCCAATTTATGTTCATCATTTTTTCTTATTGAAATGCCCTGAATATCTGGGTTAGCCCGGATTGTTCTCAAAAAGGGTTCTAATGTAAGAATGAATATGATAGGGGAGAGTGGACATCCCTGACGCGTTCCATTCCTTATACAGAATGGTTCAGACATTATCTCTTATTTTCACCCTAGCTTTTGGGCAGGAATATAAACTATCAATCCAATTCTGCATCCCCTTTTTCAGTCCTATATGCTGTAGCGTTGCTCTCAGGAATGTCCAGTCGACCCTATCAAATGCCTTTTCCGCATCTGCCGATATAAGTACTAACGGTTTTTGATAGAGTTGTGCTATATATACAGCATCAATAACTCTCTGCGTATTTTCTCTTCCCTCCCTACCAGGGGTAAAACCTACTTGATCTGGATGTATTAAAGCTGGAATAAATGGCAAGAGTCTATTCGCTAGTATTTTTGTTAGAATCTTGAGGTCTGTATTTAATAAGGAAATTGGGCGGTAACTGGTACATTGAGTTGGGTCTTTCCCTTCTTTTGCGATCACTGTTATATGAGCCATTAGTGTTTCTGGTCACATCCTTTGCCCCTCTCGTATTGAGTTATAAGCCTCTATAAATTTTGGTGCCAATTTTTCAAAAAAGGTCTTATAATAAAGTAATGTATACCCATCCGGGCCAGGGGCCTTTCCGGGTTTCATTTCTTTAATGGCTTCTGACAGTTCCTCTACTGTAATTGGTCCATCTATGTTTTCTGCTTCTTCTTCGAGAAGCTCAGGCATTCCCGATGTCATTATATATTCTTTTGCCTTTTCCCCTCTAGAAGGTATCCCCACCTTTGGCCGTCGATCTTCAATTTGATATAGGGTAGTATAATAATCTCTAAATGCTTTCGCGATAGCCTGTGGTGAGTTAACTAACACATCTCCTTGGGTTTTAATTCTCTCAATATAATTCCGTGCTCTCGTTTCTCTGAGCGCATTTGCCAGCACTCTGCTGGGTTTATTTCCATATTCATAATATATTTGTCTGCACCGAGTTAATTTTGCTTTTGCTTTATCCGTCAATAACAAATTCAATTCTTCCCGTAACCTCAATCATTTTTCTTCAGTCTGTTGCAACTGCGATTTCTTATGTACTGATTCAAGTGTCCGGATCTCTTCCAGCAGAGTATCTAGTTTAGCGCCCAGAGCCCGTTTCCTTTGTGCTCCTAAAGAAATAAGGATTCCCCTGATATAACATTTATGTGCTTCCCATCTACATAGCGGGGTTACCTCCTCTGATTCATTTGCTATAAAAAAAGAGTTCCAGTTCCTGGGCTATCTGGTTCTCGTACTCTGGTTCTCTCAGGAGTGTCTCATTCATCTTCCAGTTCCATTCCCGCGGGACTTTCTCACCCCATTTCATAACACTATTAGTTGGTGCATGGTCTGACAGCGTAAATGATCCTATGGACGCCTCCTTTACGCAGGTCAATGCGCTTTGGGATATAAAAATATAGTCTATTCTAGTATATGTTTTATGTTTAGCTGAAAAAAAAGTATAATCTCTTTCCTGTACATGGAGAATTCTCCATGTATCTATTAACTGCAAATCCTGTAACATTTTCTTCACTCTGCGCAATTTCACTGCAGATAGATGAGAGACTCCCTTTGATACATCCAGAGCCGGGTCTAATGCGATATTCAAGTCCCCTCCCAACATCAAAATCCCTTCCTTATTTTGGTATACCAGATTCAGATATGCCTCAAGTACCGCGACCTGGCCCTCGTTCGGTAAATACATATTCACTAGTGTTACTTTTTGTTCTTGTAAAATACCTTTAACAATCAGAAGTCGTCCTGCCTCATCAGTAATTATCTTACATTCTTTCCATGGTATTTGATTTGAAATCATAATTGATACTCCATTTGCCTTTGTAGTCTGAGCCGCACTATGATATGCTGTAGTAAATCTCCTATTTCCCAATTTTGGGATTTTATCCTTTCTAAAATGTGTCGCTTGTAGGAAAACAATTTGGGTCTTCAATCTTTCTAGTTCCGTTAACAATCTAGTACGTTTCTCTGGGCTGTTTAACCCTTTTACATTATAGGAAGTCAATTTTATCCTAGTCATCTTTTATCGCTTGGCTACAACCGAATCCCAACACAGAGAATCCAAATAACTGGGAGGAGGGGAGGGGGTAATGAGGAGGAGAAGAGAAAAAACAGAGAGAAAGAGAAAAAAAAAAAAAAGTATCCCAGGACCAGACAGACTCAAGGCCCTAGGTAATGTAGAATCTAGGCGTTAGCAGGCTCTCTACTGCTAAGAATCTGCCCGCCAATTGCCTAGTAGAAAGAAATAAAAATTTAAGACGCCTCTGGCTATCCTCCCCTAGAAGGAGAGGCGTCTAACTTATGGAAAGTGAATAAGCAAGACAGCGATCTGAGCTCTGTTAGCAATCCCTATGCACCCTTTAACCTATCACACCATCAACCCTTTTTTAAATCGAAATTCTTAGCTATTCTATCTTTTGCATTTTAATGACCCCTTTACATCCCTATCTTTCCCAGCCCCCCCCCCCCTCCTTTCTCCTTTTCTTCTTTCCTCTTTTCCTCTCCTCCCACTGCCCCCATTACTTTATATTTATTAAATTCCGAGGGAGAGATAATTAAAAAAAAAAAAAAAACATATATTTATATGGGGAATACCTCCAAGCGGGTCCCTATATTATTATATTTCTCCAGCATTACTATTCATTCTTTCACTCTCTACTCTTATTTTCAGCTTCTCCCTTTTTCTTCTTTCTCTTTTTTCCCTTTCCCCTCTCCTCTCCTCCTTGCCTCTCCCCCTCCCTTCCCTCCCTCTTCTCTCCATAGCTCCCATGTCCAGCTACTCAGTCAGATAAGGGAGTGGGTCCCGTCATCAGGGCGCTAAGAGATCTCTATTTCCCCTATACCCCCCCCTTCCCTCCCCCCTCAATCCATATCCACCAGTGATTCCCTCATCTCTGTGTTATACCCTTATCCTAGTGATAACATCTCATATTTATTAACCTTTTATTCCCCCTACGTGACCTTCTGGTTGAGAGGGGTTGACTCAACCAGAACAACCCCCAAAAACAAAAAAAAACAAAAAAAAGGAGATGTTTCCCTTTAAACACCCAATCGTGTACTCATCTAATATCCAATTTTACAACATCAATCACAATTCAGAAACATGCCTCTCAATGAGAAAAAAAAAAAAAAAAATTATATTTATGTACCCATAGTATATTATTATCAACCTATCCACAGTGTAATATTTTATTTATTCATATACCTTTAATATCTCCCCCATCCCTTAAACTTTATTAAACTATATTTAATTTAATTATCACACCTCTTAGTGTCTCTCTACATTTTACCCCACCTACCCTCCCCTCCTCCCCCCTCCCCTATATCTGGGTCCCACCCCCCCCCCCCCATCTTCGCTTCCTATTCCCATTCATGGGATATATTCCGTTTTCTTCCCCCCCCCTCCGAGGTCTCCCCTCCCAAAAAAAAAAAAAATATATATAATAAAAAATTACATGGATAAATATCCTCAAAAATGCATATTCCCAAACCCAGACTTAATAAGATTCCATTTATACTAAGATCCAAAAGTAGATCCTCATTACGCCTTCCTGATACTTATACACAAAATTTATAACCATACGTATAATAAATTCTTTTTTACACTTTAACAAATCATAATACTTTAAATCTATTAATTCCTTCAAAAAAAAAAAAAAAAAAAAAAAAAAAATTTTTTCTTTATAAGTTCATTTTGATTTGTCTCGATCAGTCCATGCTGATTTCTTCTTCCTATGATGGGCTTGGTCTAGGTCTCTCCCTCTGCCATAAATTTTGTTGGGAGGGTCGTTCCAACAATTCTGTCCAATTTGGGACTTCAATAGCCTCTGCGCCCAGGAAAAAAGAGGTCTGGGAGTTGGGTCGTTTCCCTTAAATTGAAGCTTTGCCCCCCCTTTTTCACTACTACTGCCAATGGGTAACCCCATTTATATGTAGCTCCTTGGCTTATCAGATAGTCTAGTAGGGGCTTTAGCATCCTTCTCCTCATTTTAGTTTGTCCACATATATCCGGATATATTTGTATTTCACTTCCTTCAAACTTTACTGTTCCCTCTTGCCAAGCCGCTCTTAGTATGTCCTCTTTTACCCTGTAAAAGTGTACCCGACATAAAACATCTCGTGATTTAAACCGTGCAGGAACATGCATCCTGGGAATCCGATGCACCCGGTCAAGCTCAATCTGAGTGTTCGGGGGATTGTGCAGCATTTGGTTTAAGATAGTTATCACTATATCTCTTAGGGTGTCCCCCTCGCTTCCCTCAGGGATCCCCCTAATCCGGATATTGTTCCTCCTACTTCTATTTTCTGTTTCTTCAGAATGCAGTTGTATCATAGCCATTTGCTGATGTTGTTTATTTAATTTGTCCTCCATAGCCACCAGCCTTATGTCAGTCAGATTATTTATCCTTTCTAGATTGCACACTCTACTATCAACCGCTGTGATATTATCCCGTACCTCCTTAATTTCTTCTTTCAGTGAACCCACTATGCCAGCCAGAAGTTTTTGTATATCTTCCTTCGTTGGGAGAGCCTGAATAAGCTGTCTAATATCCGGCTCATTCCCCTGCTCCTGTGTATTACATGTGGCATGTGTACATACCTGCTCCTCTCCTCCTGAGGCTATAGGGGTCACCACCATATGTACTGTGCCAGCCGTCTCAGATATTGTCTCAGATAGTATCTCTGATGATGTAACCCATTCTCTCCGCTGTACCTGTGATCGTAGCTGCGAGGTCACCGTAGCTCCACGCTGTGTCTGCTCGACCGCCGGAGCCTGTGTCAGTGCCTCTGCAATGGGCTCCTGTGTCCGCAGCATACCGGTGTCCGCGTCTGCCGGCTGTTTAGGGTCCCGCTTTACCGCCAAGTATCGGGTGATGTATGAGCGGGTTGGAGTATGTGCTCCGGCGCTTTTCCCTCTCCTCGGCATGGGTTAGATAGGGTGTGCGTACAGGCACTGTCGGTCTCCTTAGAGGTGCAGCTGAGCTCCGCTACCAGGCTCTCACGCCGCCATGCCTAGGCCACTCCCCACCGACTTCTTTAGGTTCAACAGCCACCCAAATTCTCGCAGTGTCTGCATGGTGATCGCCACATCCTCCTCTAATTCTGAGGCGGAAGGCGCTCTCAGGAGGAGATCGTCTCAGGTAACCTACGATCGCGATCCCACGTTGTCGCAGCAACGCCAATACTGGAGCCAGTACTTTGGTAAAGACTCGGGGGGCTGATGCCAGGCCAAAAGGAAGAGCCACAAACTGGTAATGGGGTTCCCCGACTGCCAAACGCAGAAATTTTTGATGCCGAAGGCATATGGGTATGTGCAGGTACGCATCCTGGATGTCTAAGGACGCCAGGTAGTCCCCTTGATGGAGTGCAGCGACTGAGCGAACTGATTCCATTCTGAACCTCTGCACTTTTACAAAGTGATTGAGGGCTTTTAAGTCCAAGATCGGACGTACCCCTTCCTTCTTGGGAACCACAAACAGATTTGAGTAGAACCCCTGGAAGCGTTCCGATACCGGAACCGGTACAATCACCCCCTGATTCAGCAAGTCCCTTACCACCACTAACAGGGCCTCCCGGCGAACCGGGGACACTGTATGCTAGATGGGAAGAATCTGGTGGCCAAGAGAGAAACTCTATCTTGTAGCCTGTGGAAATCAGATCGCAGACCCATTGGTCGTATAACCGGGAGGTCCACCGGGCTGCCACCTCCCGAAGACGACCCCCCACCCGATAAGTGGGTGGGGTCAAACCCTCATGCGGTAGTACTTTTGTTCACAGGCTTGTTAGGCTTGCGGTTCCAGGGACGCTTCTGACCGTCCGTGGGCATCCTGTCAAGCTGGGGGTGTTTTGCCGAAGCACCGGCCGGACGAAAAAGCCACTTGCGAGCGGAAAAAGAGGGCCCTTGCCTGCGGCGAGGCTCCTTAGCCTTCCTGGCCTGTGGGTGTAGGGTACTCTTACTACCCATGGCATTTTTAATAATGTCATCAAACGAGGCTCCAAAGAGCCGCTCGCCAAGGAAGGAAAGATCCGTCAGGGCTTTCTTGGATGCCGGGTCAGCAGACCAGCATTTTAGTCAAATTAGGCGCCTCAGCACCACAGCTGACACTAAAGCCTTGGATAACAGAGGGAGAGTATCCAGGGCCGCGTCACAAACAGCTCCACGCAGTCAGGGGAGGCGTTCTGTTCTCCCAATTTGCGGTGCAAACATTTTGCCCACTCAGTCAGTGTCTGCGACACCAGTGCGGATGCCAGTACAGGTCGCACGGCTGACCCCACAACCATAAACAAGGAACGAGCCACCGCCTCGGCCTTCCTGTCCGCAGGATCCTTGAATGCAGGAGTCCCCTCAACCGGGATAGTGGTTACTTTATTGAACCTAGATATAGGGGGGTCCACGACCGGAGGAACCGACCACTTTTTGAGAAGGCTTTCCTCAAAGGGGTAACGCACCGCCAAATTTTTGGGGACCGAAAAGGTCCATTGTGGGCGACCCCATTCCCTGTAGATGAACTTGTCAAAATAAGTCAAATACGGGAACACTTTAGGTGAATGTGCTGGCTTGCGGGACCCAAAAGGGACCGGTACATCAGCAGAGGGATCCGCTGGCTCCTGTATCTTCAGGGTATCACGCACAGCTGTGATAAGTGCTCCAACTAGCGTTTTATTGCGCACGGACCCGGACGGGGACTCATCCTCACTGTCCGAATGGTCCTGGTCAGCCACGTCTGATAGGTCAGAGCAGGGGTCACCAGCCTCAGCAGGGCCCGAATCTGCATCAGAGCCATCCAGCACCCTGTACACACAGTGGACACAGGAAACAGCAAGTGAGAGCACATGTAATGCTGCCACAAGAGAACTGCGGTGAAAGGAGCGCTACGGCTTCAAGAAAATGGCCGCCAATGTAACTAATAGGAGATCCTAAAGAAGATGGCTGCTGAAGCTCACAAGGGGAGTTTGGGATCCCCCCAGACCAGGACCAACGCCAGCCGCACAGAGCCCCCACAGGTGAGAATCCAGCAAACACACACACACACACACACACACACACACACACACACAGCCTGCAGTGCATGCAGCCACGCCCCTCAGAGTGAGGAAGGAGGGGAGATAGGGAGGTGAGGTTGCCCCCGAATCAACTCCCCAGGGAATGCCCAGCTGCTCACCCCACCAAAGCAGGGAGAGCCGTACTTACCAGTCCTGAAGAACTGGGAGACATTCTATCACAGACCTACTCCTGCTCAGTTACAGGGTAGCTGCTGGCCCGGTATACTGTGATCCAGACAGCAGTAGCCCGGTAATACCCGGAGCATTGAAGCTCACCGACCACCACTGGAGCTGAGGCATGTCGTGGCCTGCCGAGCCTTAGCTGCGGCCTGCACGTGCTCGATGGCCGGACTGGGGAGACTACAAGGATGATCATTAACCAGCTTGTCACCCAGCCAGCAGTTGATAGAAGATCCTAGGATCATTCATCTTGTGCAAAAAAAAAATCAAACCTGCATCAAAAGAATGGACCACAAGGGCCTGCATTGGGTTTCTAGGTCATTCTCCTTACTAGGCAAAATAAAAACCTGAAGCTGCTGGGAGCAGTGGGGAGGGTTGCTTAGCACAGGGTCCGCCCCCTGGGGCGGGACTGAAAGTTCTGTGTATTGTGTAACAATTTTGCCTAGTTCTCCTAATGGCAGGCTAAACAACTCATTTAGTTCCAGAGAAGAGCTGTGTCGGTCGGTGAATATAAGAGAAATTAAGTCAGCATTCCCATAGAGCTTGTCCGTGGAAGGAAGCATGAAGTGCTCCAAAATCTCCTGATAGACGTCTGCGTTGACCCTGGACTTAATGAAGCACAGTGGACCAACACCAGCAGATGACATAGCTCCCCAAATCAACACAGACTATGGAAACTTCACACTGGGCTTCAAGCATCTTGCAGTGTGTGCCTCTCCATTCTTCCTTCATACTCTCCTTGGTTTCCAAATCAGATGCAAAATTTGCTCTCATCAGAAAAGAGGACTTTGGACCACTGAGCAACAAACCGGGTCTGTTTTTCTTTAGCCCAGGTAAGATGCTTCTGACATTGTTTGTTGTTCAGGAGTGGCTTGACAAGAGGAATATGACATTTGAAGCCCATGTCCAAGATCCGTCTGTGTGTGGTGCTCTTGATGCACTGACTCCAGCCTCAGTCCACTCCTTGTGAAAGTCCCCAACACTTTTGAATGGCCTTTTCCTGAAAATCCTCTCCAGGCTGCAGTCATCCCTGTTGCTTGTGCACCTTTTTCCTCCACACTTTTCCCTTCCACATACATTTCTATTAATGTGCTTTGATACAGCACTTTGAGGACATCCAACTTCTTTGCAATTACCTTTTGAGGCTTTCCCTCGTTAGGCTGGATTCACACCTATGCAGTTTTAGTGCTTTTTGCATTTTGCAGATTTGCACTACAGTCCATTTAACATGGTTTCCTATGGAAAACATTCTGTAGTGCAAATCTGCAAAATGCAAAAAGCAGTAAAACTGCATAGGTGTGAATCCAGCCTTATGGAGGGTGTCAATGATGGTTTTCTGCACAACTGTCAGTCAGCAGTCTTTCCCATGATTGTGATTCATAGTTACATAGTTAGTCAGGTTGAAAAAAGACACAAGTCCATCCAGTTCAACCACAAAAAAAAAAAAAAAAAAAAAGATATATAATATCATACCAGCCCATATACCCAATTCTATAACCACAGTTGATCCAGAGGAAGGCAAAAAACCCCAGCAGAGCATGATCCAATTTGCTAAAGCAGGGGAAAAAATTCCTTCCTGATCCCCGAGAGGCAATCGGATTTTCCCCGGATCAACTTTACCTATAAATGTTAGTACCCAGTTATATTATGTACACTTAGGAAATAATCCAGGCCTTTCTTAAAACAATCCACTGAGCTGGCCAGAACCACCTCTGCAGGGAGTCTATGCCACATTTTCACAGCTCTTACTGTGAAGAAACCTTTCTGTATTTGGAGATGAAATCTCTTTTCTGCTAGATGTAAAGAGTGCCCCCTTGTCCTCTTTGTTGACTGTAAAGTGAATAACTCAACACCTTCTCTGCACTTTCTTCAGTTCCCCGATATCCTTTTTGAGAACTGGTGCCCAAAACTGAACTGCATATTTATGAGGTCTTACTAATGATTTGAACAGGGGCAAAATTATATCTCTCTCTCTCTCTCTCTGGAGTCCATACCTCTCAATACAGGAAAGGACTTTGCTCGCTTTGGAAACCGCAGCTTGACATTGGATGCTATTACTTAGCTTATGATCTACCAAAACCCCCAGATCCTTCTCCACTATGGATTCCCCCAGTTGTACTCCCCCTAGCATGTATGATGCATGCCTAGTCTTAGCCCCCGAGTGCATAACTTTAAATTTCTCAACATTAAACCTCATCTGCCACATGGTCGCCCAATTAGACAGAGCATTGAGGTCGGCTTGTAAATTGGAGACATCCTGTAAGGACATTATTCCACTGCATAGCTTGGTGTCATCTGCAAAGACGGAAATTTTACTTTTGATCCCAGACCCAATATCATTTATAAAGATATTAAAAAGTAAGGGTCCCAGCACTGAACCTTGGGGTACACCACTGATAACATTAGACCATTCAGAGTAAGAATAATTAACCATTACACTCTGAATTATGTCTTTTAGCCAGTTTTCTATCCATTTACAAACTGATATTTCCAAACCTGTAGACTTAACCTTACACATGAGCCGTGTGTGCGGAACTGTATCGAACGCTTTTGCAAAATCCAAGTATACCACGTCCACCTCCACCCCTAGAGGCGATTCAGTTCGCATTGTGCGCTATACAAGTATTTAAATTCATTCATTCATTCACGCCTCTGTCCAAGGTTTTACTTACCACCTCATAAAAAGGAATCAGGTTTGTCTGACAACTTCTGTCTTTCATGAATCCATGCTGTCTGTTGCTTAAAATATTTTTTCCCTACAAGAACTTGTCTATGTGGTCTTTTATTAATCCCTCCAGTATCTACCCAACTATAGAAGTTAAACTAACGGGTCTATAGTTACTTGGTAAAGACTTTGTTCCCTTTTTAAATATAGGCACCACATTGGCCCTGCGCGAATCCAGTGGTACTATTCCTGTCATTAATGAGTCCCTAAAAATTAGATACAATGGCTTTGAAATGACAGAGCTCAATACTTTTAGGATCCGTGGGTAGATGCCACCAGGTCCAGGTGCTTTATCCACCTTTATTCTGTCCAAATATTTCTGGATCATATCACTTTTGAGCCATTGTGGATTTGGGGCTGCGTTACTACCACCCCCATTATGGACATGAGCTCCCCCATGCTCCTTTGTATACACAGAGCTGAAGAAAGTATTTAATAAGTTAGCCTTCTCTTTGTCCCCAGTCACCCACTCCAAATTATTTTGCAAAGGGCCTACATGCTCAGACTTTACCTTTTTACTATTAATATATTTGAAGAATTTTTGGGGTTTGTCCTATTATTTTTTGCAATCTGTCTTTCATTTTGAATTTTTGCATCCTTATTTTCCTTTTTACATATTTTGTTATATTCTTTGTAACATTTAAATGACACTAGCGTTCCTTCATTTTTATATTTTTTAAAAGCTCTTTTTTTATAGTTTATAGCTTTTTTAACTTTGGCCGTGAGCCACAACGGTTTTATTTTTAGATCACAAACAGTCTTTTTGAAGAATTCCCATTTCTGTTCTGTGCCCATTGATGCCAATATTCCTGGAGAGCTGCCCTCATCCTTGGAAAATTTGCTCTCTTGAAATTAAGTGTTTTTATCTTTCCCGTATGTGATTTTTGCTTACAGCCAACATCAAATGAAATCATGTTATGGTCACTGCTACCCAGATGTTCCTTTATCTGAACATTAGTAATACGTTCTGCATGGTTTGAGATTACCAGGTCAAACAGAGCATCATTCCTAGTTGGGGCTTCAATAAGCTGGACCATAAAATTGTCCTGTAATAGGTTTATACATTTTTGCCCTCTAAGGCCGCGTACACACGGGCGGACTGTTCGCCCAACTTTGTCCGCTGAACAGTGTTTGGGCGGACAGTCCGCTCGTGTGTGGGCTTTCAGCGGACAGTTTCAGCGGACAGTTGGACGGACAAGGTTTTTCGGAATTTCCGAAAAACTGTCCGCTGAAACCTTGTTTCAGCGAACAGCCCGCTCGTGTGTAGGCTTGTTCGTCAAACAAAGTTGCGCGCATGCTCAGAAAGGATTTTCACGCCGAAAGCTATAATGCAGTGTATAGGACGTCGTATTTTTCGTCCCGTCGTACGTGCTGTTCACGTCATCGCGCACGGTTTCAGCAAACTGTTCGTTCGTCGTGTGTGGGCATGTCCGTCCATGCTAATTTTGAGCGGACTGTTTGCTGAAACTGTTGGACGGACAAAGTTGGGCGAACAGTCCGCGCGTGTGTACGCGGCCTAACTGTCCCAGCAGTGCCATTACCCCAGTCAATTTCTGGGTAGTTAAAATCCCCCATTATTATCACTGTCCCAGCCCTTGTAGCCCTTCATATCTGTGCAAGGAGCGGAGTTTCCACCTCCTCATTAACATTGGTTGGTCTATAACAAACTCCAATGATCAACTTTGAACTACGCACATCTGTATGCAGTTCCACCCATAAATACTTCAGACTCATCACACTCTCTGTCCACCAGGTCCTCTTTCTCACTCACTTTGAGATCACTTCTCACATACAGACAGACCCCTCCACCTTTCCTTTTTACTCTGTCTTTACGAAAGAGTGCATAAGCCAGGAATATTAATAGCCCAGTCATGTGAGGAATGAAGCCAAGTTTCAGCAATACCGATTACATCATAGCTCTCCTGATACACCAGAGCTTCCAATTCGCCTATTTTGCTTGGCAGACTTCTGGCAATGGTGAACATTTTAATGCATTAATATATTTTGACGGGTCACATACTATCCTCTTGGGTGTTCCAAGATTACAACTAGGACTTGCTACTATATTTACCTTGGGTTTATGTGCTTTGGTTACCCTACCACTAATGCCCCCAATATTACCCTCTGGAATATGCTCCACATCTCAATCTCTGAACCCTCCCCCCATTGTCTAGTTTAAAAACCCCTCTAACTTTTTGGGCATCCTTAATCCCAGCTGATCTGCACCCTCCTCATTTAGGTGCAGTCTGTGCCTTCTATAGTACCGGTTATCGACTGAGAATTCATCGCAGTCCTCCAGGAACCCAAACCCCTCCTTACTACACCAGCTTTTGAGCCATTTACTTCCCTAATCTCCCTCTTTCTTTCTGGTGTAGCTCGATGTACTGGTAGTATTCACAGCGACCGGCAGTGATGTGGACCGAGCCCGCAGCTCGTTTATACACTGTTTGTACAGATTCTTTGTTTGTGAGTATCTTTAAAACTTTTTAAATAAATAAACCTGTTGAAGCATTTTACACTATGGAGTATCCTTCCTCCATCTCTGCTTAAACCCATATACACGCCACACTATTGAGGAACCCTGACTGCAATACCTCAGAGGAAATCCCCTTAAAGGGACCACAACATTGGTCAGGACCTGGGAACTCCACACTAAAGAGAAATTCCGCTAAAGGACCCTAAAGACCTCTATATACGCTGTTACCTTACAGCGGTAAGGTAAGGGGACATCCATCATTGGCATACACGGAACCACAAAGGATATATCCCCTCTCACCAGCACCACTGCCCTCTCCATTGCAACATTTCCACATTGTTCACAAATTATCATGTTGAAGGAGTCACACCCTGTGCGATTATGGGAATAATCGCAGCACCTTGCACCTGAAACGGACTTTTGTCTGATACACTAATATTGTTTGTCACCTTATTACTGTTTATACTTGAAGGTTTGCCTATGCGCATCACAGCAGAGCACTTGCACTTTATGCGATTTCTATGATCGCAACATGCTGCACTTTGGAATTGATATTGTTTTTTTCCACTATTTTATGTATTTATGTTTCAGATTATATATTAGCAGCAATGAGTATTATTGTTTAATTGGCCACACAGGCACACCTTTTTATTATATTTGTATTCATTTCTAAACTTTTATTCATACCCCCCTAACTGTGGATTCAATATATTGCCTTTACCGATAGATATACCTCTCCAACGTACAGCGCACCACTACCTTCCCTATTTACTATTCCTGAGAATACTACCTTGGAGGTCCTTTTCCTCAATTTAGCTCCCAAGTCCCTAAAATCATTCTTTAGGACACTACATCTGCCTCTGACTTTGTCATTGGTGCCAACGTGCACCATGACAGCTGGGTCTTCCCCAGCCCCTCCCAGTAATCTGTCCACCAGATCCGTGATGTGCCGAACCCGAGCACTGGCAGACAACATACAGTTCGGCAATTCAGGTTGTTGTTACAGATTGGCCTCTCTGTCCTCCTAAGAATTGAGTCCCCTACCACCAGAATCCGTCTTTCCTTTCCCTTCGCTCCCCACCCCCCCCCCACTCTCACTGGAGGAATTCTTCTCCTGGCAGCTAGGAGAATCTCTCAGCTCCAGCAGTGCTGGTCCCTGACTGGGATCACCAATGTCACTCAATGGAGCGTACTTATTGGGATGCTCCAACCCTGGATCGGCCTCCCTGGCACTTGCCCATCTACCCTTCCTGACTGTCACCCATCAACTCTCTGCTAGTGCCTGCACCTCTTTGTCTCCACCCACCTCTGTGCTGGCCCCTGCCATGTACATTCCTGGCTCTCATTTAGTGTGGAGGGTCCTCTCAGTGCTCACAGTTGCTTCCCCAGATTCAGAAGCTGGGCTTCCAGGGAAACAATGTGCTTACATTTTGCACAGCAGTATTCACCCTCGATCAGATGATCAAGGAATGCATACATGCCGCAAGATGTACACCGAGTCGCCTCTCCACACCCGTCAGTCATCGTACCTATTAATTTTAATGAGGATTAGAGATTATACCCAGTCCAAATTACCCAACAACTAGCTTCCTACTGAACCAGACAGAGAGACCATTTAAGGCTGGATTCACACCTATGCATTTTGCAGATTTGCACTACAGAACGTGTTCCACAGGAACATGTTAAATGGGCTGTAGTGTAAATCTGCAAAATGCAAAAAGCACTAAAACTGCACAGGTGTGAATTCAGCCTAAAGGCTCCGGAAACCTTTCCAGTTGTTATGACTTAATTAGCTGATTAGAGTGGGACACTGAGCCTAGAATATTGCACTTTTTCACAATATTCTAATTTTCTGAGATTGTGGATTTGGGGTTTTCATGAGCTGTAAGCCATAATCATCACAATTATGACAAATCACGGCTTGAACTATCTTTACATGTAATGAGTCTATCTCATATTAGTTTCACCTTTTAAGTTGCATTAGTGAAATAAATTAACTTTTGCACAATATTCAAATTTTTCGAGTATCGCCTGTATATCATTCAATCCATTTAATTGCTTAAGTTGGGATGCCAGATAATACAATCTGGCATTAGGAACAACCAGGCCTCCAACTTTAGGCAGCTGCAAAATTTCCAGTCTAATCCGGGGATGTTTATTTCTCCAAATAAGGTTTCTAAACAACGTGTTTATTTGTTTAAAACATTTCTGAGAAAACCATACAGGGCAATTATGCAGCAAATATAATAATTTTGGCACCCATATGATCTTTATCAGATTGGCTATTCCTATTATCGTTAAAGGCAGTTTACTCCAAATGATCCCCACTCGTTTAAATAGTGGAGTTAAATTCCACTCCACATATGTGTTCACCTGTGTTGTAACTTGTATGCCCAACAGTGGCGGCCCGTGCACTGTGGGCGCCAACCCCCCATCCATGCGCCCGGCCTCTTTCAGGGCGCCGGACGCATCGATTCCTATGGCGGGGGTGGGAGGGGTGGTATTTTTTGAAGCACCTGATTAGAGCCAGAGGCTCTCATAGGCTTCAAAATAGGATGGGCTCGGGGTGCAGAAAGTGTCTGGCGCTTAGGAAGAGGAGCGAGGAGACTTGCACTGGACCGGAGGTCGCCGCTACTCTGAGTTGATCCGGGGGGCCAGAGCCACGATCCAAAGGGGTGGTGCCAGAGCCACGATCCAAAGGGGTGGTGCCAGAGCCACGATCCAAAGGGGTGGTGCCAGAGCCACGATCCAAAGGGGTGGTGCCAGAGCCACGATCCAAAGGGGTGGTGCCAGAGCCACGATCCAAAGGGGTGGTGCCAGAGCCACGATCCAAAGGGGTGGTGCCAGAGCCACGATCCAAAGGGGTGGTGCCAGAGCCACGATCCAAAGGGGTGGTGCCAGAGCCACGATCCAAAGGGGTGGTGCCAGAGCCACGATCCAAAGGGGTGGTGCCAGAGCCACGATCCAAAGGGGTGGTGCCAGAGCCACGATCCAAAGGGGAGGGGCCAGAGCCACAATCCGCATGCGGGGGGGATGCTGCCAAAGCCACAAACCCTGCAAATGGGGGGGGGGGGAATCAGTGTTCACAGTGGCTGCGTATGATGGCATCACTGCCATCAGAGAGGTCGATGTATCTCCCAAAAATAATAGTGTATCGTCAGCATATAAAGCAATCTTATCCTCTCCTAAAGGTCTACGAAACCCAACAATATTAGGTGACTGATGAACAGATGCGGCTAACGTCTCCAAAGCCAGAGCAAAAAGCATTAAAAAAGGTTCCCGATATATGTCCATTTACCTGCACCCGTGCCACTGGGGCAGCGTATAGGAGTTGTATCCATCTTATAAACTAGGGTCCAAAACCACATTTTTGGAAGCAATGCCATAAATAGTCCCATTCTATCAAAAGCCTTTGCCGCATCAAGAGACAATATTGCTTTATTACCCATGTTTTCAGACGAGAGCGAGAGAGCGAGAGAGCGAGAGAGCGAGAGAGCGATTCCCAGCACAAACCTGCCTGAGCTCATCCCTAACTGCACACTATCACACTTGCCAACCAGTATATAAATTGCACAGGTTCAATTTGGCTCTAAGTAAGCTAAAAGCATAGCTCTACTGTAAGAATATTGATCCGGGTTGCGTCCTTCAACTGAGTTTCCAGGCTCCTCCAGAGACACCAGCCTTGCACTCAGTCCTCCACCTGAGAAGTCCTCTCCTGGATTCTCCAGTTCTCTTGGCTTCTCCCCACAGGTGAGACAGCACAGGACCACCCCTGGATCAGTAGGCCCCAAGACATTCCTGGGCCTACACTCTCAGCCGGCCCCGAGGCGCAGATCCATGCGGCACAGGCCCCAGGCCAGGAGGGCCATGGGGTCAGGATAGCGGACCCCAAGACAGGGACCCGGGAACAGACAGACCCAGAAAAATGGTGTCGGTACCTTAAATACCCTCTCCCAGAATGCACAGCAGGGAAACCACACCCACTGAACTATTTCCAAGCAAGAGGTGGCATTCAATGCATCCAGCCTGCTGCTGTTTCACACCCACCGACTGACAGCGACACCTATGGTCAAGTGGGAATCAGTGCAACCCAGCTGGACTGGTACAGAAACCAGAACTCTTAGAGAAATTAGTCTGAGACAAAACTACTACTTCAGACAATTAAATTTGAAAAACAATAGTGTCTGCCCATCAGGAGCAGGGCGCTACATAATCATTTAAGTTTTCTCCTGAGCCTGGTTTAATTGTTGTTCCTCCCTTATGTCAACAGGTGACACTGTTGCCTTTGGCATTAGTATTATGAGCTGCAGGGAGACCGAATTATGAATATGCATATCTTTCAGCCAATCAGTAGGAGTTTGAGGCCACTGAGCATGCTGGAAGAGTATATATTTGGAGTAAGTTAGATGGTCCTCCCACTCAGTCCTTGGTCTGGATGTGTGAGGGACAGCTGCATTGGATGAGGCCTGGAGTCTTAAGGCCTGGCCAAGTGCTCAAGGCTCTGCCAGAGGGAGCCCATTTTCTGCCTGGGGGCATGGGAGAGGCTCTGCCAGGGAGAAAGAACCTTTTGTTGCCTAGAGGCATCTGAAGGGTGGAGTTCTGAAATGAAGGAAGTACCAGAGGTTACTCATCATGAGCTGGGGATTATGGAGAGGCTGGGAAAGCACCAAAAGAGGGACTCCTCCAAGGAAACCCTGCACAGTGTTGTGGGTTTTTGTTCTCTTTAGGAGACAGCTGTTGCTACACAGGCATAGAACATTGGATGTAGGCCTAAGGCCCTTGTTTGTATTGCTGTCTACCTGGCTGTTTTGTTTTTTGGAGTCTGTTGATCTGTCTGTATATGGTCTTAGGGTGTCCAATGCCCTAACCCTCTCCCACATTTTTCTGTTGTGAACAATAAACTCACTTTTGTTCATTCTAAAAGTGACTGGGGCTCATCTTTTCTGCAACCATCCACACCCACCAATGTCAGCCCTTCCTGATGCCGGGAGGGGTGTGCTACACATACATTAGTCATTATTAGTCTCACCTCAGTCTTAGATCCTCATCTACCCATTTCTGATCACATCCAGATATGTCTATATTATTGAGACTTTATGCATCCATAATCACCACCAAATTGTTTCTTAAATGAAATTCACATACAACAGTACAGCTTCCATCACGTACTTTTTCACATGTCATTGCATGTGATCTCCTGCCAACTTCACTTAAGCGTAAACAATTGGATTCAGTCCGCCATCCAGTGCTGATACATAAATCAAGCATCTTATTTTGCACATACGGCAGGGTGGATAAAAAGAAGAAATAAAAGTTATTTTACATATATATATATATATATATATATATATATATATTTTTTTTTTTTTTTCCCTCGATCATACATCACGGGACACAGGAGCTCATTACATAGTGGGTTATATAGGCACCTCTGGTAATTGGACACTGGTTAACCCCAATTAAGGAGAATTCCTCCCCTATATAACCCCTCCCATATGGGAGGCACCTCAGTTTTTTCGCCAGTGTCTATGGTGGTTGGTCACGTAAAACATGTGCTATGAAGAAAACTCTGTGCAGGTCCCTGCGGGGGCTTAAGGGCTACAACTAACCGGATCCATATCTCGGGCCAATATTTTGACTCCCAAGATGATATGGTACCCGGGCCTCGTCATCCAAAGAAACGAGGTTTGGCCTGTAAGTCCTCTCCTATTGGAAGATTTGGCTCTGGAAAAACCAGACTTGGTGTACTATTTACATAGTGGCACGAAAGTTTCTGGCAGAGTCTTTTACAAGGTCCAGGTAGGAGGTTCTTCTGAGAAAGAACCCCAAAAAAACCTGAAGGTTGGCACAACTCTGCCCGCCGTGATGGGTGAAGGCTGGAATCTGTCTGTTTTCAGCAATTCCTGCGGCGAGGACAGGTAAGGGAAGTTAATCCTATATAAATTATATTATGGATTTCTTCATTGAGTAGTAGTATGTCTTACCTGGTTTCCACCACTAGAGGGAGTAAGAGCAGCCTGATGCATACTTACATGCCTTTCAGTACACACGCTCAGTGAAGCCTGGTTCTCCAGATGTCTCACGTCTCCACTGCAATCCCTGCCACAATAAAGGTAAAACAGGGGTCCCACGTAGTCTGGGGGTCCCACGCAGCTCCAATGACGATTCCTTTCCCTCCCTGGATGCCGGCGGTCCTCGTGCGCGCGCCGAGTGCGCTCCCGGGCTAATGGAGGAGGGGGGAGTGTGGTTGCAAGCCATGCACGTTGGTGTGCACGGTGCTGTACTGCGCAGGAGCCAGGCGGTAGTTTTAAAAAGCCCAGAGCGTCAGGGGGCTGTAAGTGGAGACACAGGAGCTGTGGGCAGCAAGCATCCCAGGGGATTGGATCCAGGCAAACCTTAGACACCTACTCAGCATCAGGTTGTGCAGTTTAAGCATATATATTTATTGTGAGACTTTAAGCACAACAGTGATTGCACTTGTACTAGTACCTCTGCTTGTAGCTTAGGACTATTTCTCCTCGTAAGAGGGTCTCAGGGGGAGGTAACAAGGGCACTGGTAAATCACTGCTTAGGTCCAGGGGTTCTAAAAATGCCTGTAAGTTACCATCCCCCCCTGCAAGACTGGAGCCAGCCTCACAGTATGAGTCAGTGCCCCTGTCAGGTTTTGCAGCCTCTCCTAATGTTTCAGCCCCGATATACGTCACCGAGGACTCCCTTAGGGCTACATTGGAGGGTTTTGAAGGGAGAATCATGAATTTTATTTCAGCTTCCCTGAAAGATAGCAGGAAAAGGGGTAGATCCCCTCCCTCTGCTGAGATTCCTCTTTCAGATGACACTTCTGACAATGAGGAGAGATCCCTATCTTGGGACAGGGATTTTGAACAGTCGGATGAATCAGAGGAAGAGGAGAGAGTCCCCTCCTCCCAGGCGCTCAGAAAACAGGTGCAGTACCACATTCAGAATGCCTGCTGCTGAGGTCGCTACATCCTCGGTTTCCTCCCTGGGAGTCAGGAAAAGTCCCACAGACTGTTTTTTCCTTTCCAATTCATCCCTTAATGGATAAATTGTTGTATGAGGATTGGGGACATCCCGATAAACTGTTTGCTCCTCCTAAAAGGTTATCTATTTATTATCCTCTGGAGGAAAGTTTCACCAAGAAATGGGGGGGTCCCATCTGTCGATGCGGCTGTTTCTTGTGTGAATAAAAACCTGACCTGTCCTTTGGATAATGCTCAGGTATTTAAAGATCCAACTGATAATTAGCTGGAAACATTATTAAAAGCCTCCTTTTCCGTGACTGGCGCTGTAGTGCAACCTACAGTCGCAGCCGTGGGGTTGTGTCAGTTCCTCAAGGAACAGGTTAAGCAGATGCTTGGCCTCCTTCCCAGTGAGGAAGTGGAGAATTTTGCAGAAATACCACAAATTCTGTGTTTCATGATTGATGCGATTTTGGATTCTGTCCAACAAGCATCTCGTTTGTCTCTCCTGTTGGTACACATGCGAAGGGCCCTATGGCTAAAGAATTGGGCAGCTGAGCTATCATGCAAGAAACATTTGATTGGGTTCCCGTTTAAAGGGGAACGTTTGTTTGGAGAAGAATTCGACAAATTTGTCCAAAAAATTTCAGGGGGTAAATCTACTCTCCTTCCAGTCAAAAGGAGCAAACGTCCATCATTTAGGCGTTCTCTCTCTCCCGGAGCATCAAGCTCTAAGCAGTGGCGACGGCCTTCTCAACCCTCCTCTACAGGAAAGGCTCAAGGCCGGGCCCAGGGGCAGAAGAAATCCTGGGGGTGAAAGCCTGCCAAGCAGAGCCCAAAAGCTTCCTTGTGAAGGGGCACCCCCGCTCGGCCGAGTGGGGGGGGGAAGGCTCCTGCAGTTTGCAGAAGCCTGGCGGGAAGAGATCCAGGACAAGTGGGTGATCTCTTCGGTATCTCTGGGCTACAAGCTAGAGTTTCAGGAGATTCCACCTTCTCGCTTTCTAAGGTCAAGGATCCCCAGGGATCCAGTAAAGCAAAAAACGCTATTTCTGGCCTTAGATCACTTACTATCCCAGGGGGTGATAGTAGAAGTGGACCCAAAAGAACAGGGTTCAGGTTTTTACTCGAATCTCTTCACCGTTCCGAAGCCAAATAGAAGTGTCAGACCTATCCTGGATCTGAAGGATCTGAACCAGTTTTTACGCATTCGTTCCTTCCGAATGCAGTCAATTCGCATTGTGGTCTCCTCCCTGCAAGGGGGAGAGTTTATGGCATCAATAGACATCAAGGATGCATATCTCCATGTGCCAATTTTTCCCGCACACCAAAAATTTCTAAGGTTCGCGGTAGAGCGGCGCCATTTTAAATTTGTGGCCTTGCCGTTCAGGCTTGCTACGGCCCCTCGAGTCTTCACAAAGATTCTGGACCCTCTCTTGGCAAACCTAAGAGCTCAGGGTATAGCCGTCATGGCTTATCTAGACGATTTGCTTCTCATGGAGAAAACAGTAGCGCTCCTGCACCACAGTGTTACCAGAACGCTAGAACACCTGGATTGGATTATAAACCTAGAAAAGTCATCCCTACAGCCTGCTACCAGGTTGGAATACCTGGGTATGCTTATCGACACCGCTCAGGGCAAGGTGTTTCTTCCAAGGCCAAAAGCCTTGGCCATTGGGGATCTGGTGCGCCTAATTCTGGGCAGGAGATCTTCCCCCCATTCGGTTGTGCATGAGACTGTTAGGGAAAATGGTGGCCTCCTTCGAGGCCGTTCCATTCGCCCAGTTCCACTCAAGGCCTCTGCAAAGATGCATCCTTGCGGCTTGGAACAGGAAGCTCCAGTCCTTGGATCTTCCTATGCGTCTATCCCCAGGGACACGCAAGAGTCTCGTCTGGTGGTTACAAACCGAGAATTTGCTGAAAGGCAAAACTTTTCTTCCTCTTCCATGAAAGATTATTACGACAGATGCCAGCCTGACAGGCTGGGGAGCAGTGTTGGAGGAGACGTGCTCGCAGGGGAAATGGTCTGCGATCGAGAAGCTATTGCCCATAAATGTCTTGGAGATCCAGGCAGTTTATATGGCTCTCATTAACTGGTCTTTCAGACTACGGGGTCTCCCTGTTCGGGTTCAGTCCAACAATGCCACAGCAGTGGCCTATATCAATCACCAGGGCGGTACCAGGAGTCTGGTTGCGCAAAAAGAGGTGAATCACATACTTGTCTGGGCAGAAAAGCATGTTCCATGCCTTTCTGCAGTCTTCATTCCAGGAGTGGAAAATTGGCAGGCGGATTTTCGGAGCTGCCAGCAGTTGTGCCCAGGAGAATGGGCTCTCCACCCCGATGTTTTTTGGAACATATGTCGCAGCTGGGGTACTCCAGATGTAGATCTGTTTGCGTTCCAGGTTCAACAGAAAACTGGACAAATTCATGTCAAGAACAAGAGATGCACTTGCTCAGGGGTCAGATGCTCTGAGAGTTCCCTGGGATCAGTACAATCTGATTTATGCCTTCCCCCCATGCCCGCTTCTGTCGCGGTTCCTGGGAAGAGTCAAGAGGGAGACAAAGTCGGTTATTTTGGTAGCCCCGGCTTGGCCCAGGCGACCGTGGTACGCAGAGATCATGAAGTTGGCAGTAGACAGGCCGTGGATCCTCCCTCTCCGGCCAGATCTGCTCTCACAGGGTCCAATTTACCATTCTGTTTTACACAGTCTAAATTTGACGGTTTGGCTGCTGAGACCCACATTCTGAGAGACCGTGGGCTTTCGGGGCCAGTCCTTTCTACTTTGGTCAATGCCAGAAAGCCGGCCTCCAGGCTTATTTACTACAAAATCTGGAGGGCATATGTTTCCTGGTGTGAACTCAGGGAATGGCATCCTAGAAAGTATGTTATTAGTATGTTATTTCCTCCAGTCAGGCCTAGAAATGAATTTGGCCGTAAGCACTATCAAGGTGCAGATTTCGGCCTTGTCAGTGTTTTTTCAGAAGCAACTTGCATCGCATTCCCTGGTGCGGGCTTTCATCCAGGGGGCTATGTGGATAAGGCCGCCAGTCAAACCTCCGGTATGCCCATGGGATCTGAATTTGGTTCTCTCGGCTTTGCAGGGGCAACCTTTTGAACCTTTGCATCTGGCTTCATTAGTTCTTTTGACTAAAAAATTGGTTTTCTTGGTAGCCATATCCATAGCTAGAAGAGTGTCAGAACTAGCAGCTCTCTCCAGCAAAGAACCGTATCTAATTATTCATAAGGACCGGGTGGTCATGCGTCCCAACAGGTCCTTTCTGCCTAAGGTGGTTTCAGGATTCCATTTGAATCAAGATGTAATCCTACCATCCTTTTTTCCGGACCCACAGTCCGCAGAAGAAGAATCTTTGCACACTTTGGATGTGGTTAGGGCAATCAATATCTATCTTCAAGCGACTGCTCAGATAAGGAAAACTGATTGCTTATTTATTTTGCCGGAAGGCCCTAGGAAGGGCCAGGTGGCATCAAAATCCACTCTCTCAAGGTGGATTAGACAGATTATTTCTCAGGCCTATAGTGTTAAAGGGAAAATCCCTCCTTTTCAAGTGAAAGCGCACTCTACTAGGGCTGTAAATGCTTCTTGGGCAGTGCATTATCAGGCCTCCCTGGCTCAGATCTGTAAGGCTGCAACTTTGTCATCAGTCCACACATTCACCAGATTCTATCAGGTGGATGTCAGAGGGCAAGAGGATATCGCCTTTGGGCGCAGTGTGCTGCAGGCTGCAGTTTAGGTCCTCCGGTCCATGGTGGTCTATAATTATGATCTGTGTCTCCCTCCCCTCAATCTGAGCATTGCTTTGGGACATCCCACTATGCAATGAGCTCCTGTGTCCCGTGATGTATGATCAAGAAAATAGGATTTTTATATACAGCTTACCTGTAAAAGCCTTTTCTTGAGAGTACATCACGGGACACAGGGCTCCCGTCCCTCTTGGGTTTTACGTGGTTTCCTATTGCTTTGCTACAAAACTGAGGTGCCTCCCATATGGGAGGGGTTATATAGGGGAGGAATTCTCCTTAATTGGGGTTAACCAGTGTCCAATCACCAGAGGTGCCTATATAACCCACTATGTAATGAGCTCCTGTGTCCCGTGATGTACTCTCAAGAAAAGGATTTTACAGGTAAGCTGTATATAAAAATCCTAATATATATATATATATATATATATATATATATATATATATAATTCTGCAAATATAAAGTATGTGAACCCCTTTGGAATGATATGGATTTCTGCAAAATTGGTCATAAAATGTGATCTGATCTTCATCAGAGTTATAACAATAGAAAATCACAGTCTGCTTAAACTAATAAAACACACAAAGAATGAAATGTTACCATGTTTTTATTGAACACACCATGTAAACATTGCAAGTGGAACAAGTATGTGAACCCCTGGATTTAATAACTGGTTGAACCTCCTTTGGCAGCAAAAACTTCAACCAAACGTTTCCTGTAGTTGCAGATCAGACGTGTACAACGGTCAGGAGTAATTCTTGACCGCTACTCTTTACAGAACTATTTCAGTTGAGCAATATTCTTGGGATGTCTGGTGTGAATCGCTTTCTTGAGTTCATGCCACAGCATCTCAATCGGGTTGAGGACAGGACTCTGACTGTGCCACTCCAGAAGGCCTATTTTCTTCTGTTTAAGCCTTTCTGTTGTTGATTTACTTCTATGCTTTGGGTTGTTGTCCCATTGCAATACTCATCTTCTGTTGAGCATCAGCTGGTAAACAGATGGCCTTAAGTTCTCCTGGAAAATGTCTTGATAAACTTAAGATTTTTTTTTCCTTTGACGATAGCAATTCGTCCAGGCCCTGACGCAGCAAAGCAGCCCCAAACCATGATGCCCCACCACCATACTTCACAGTTGGGATGAGGTTTTGATGTTGGTGTGCTGTAACTCTTTTTCTCCACAGTGTTGTGTGTTTCTTCCAAACAACTCAACTTTGGTTTCATCTGTCCACAGAATATTTTGCCAGTACTGCTGTGGAAAATCCAGGTGCTCTTGTTCAAACTGTAAACGTGCAGCAATGGCTTCCTCTGTGGTATTCTCCCATGAAATCCATTCTTTAGTGTTTTACATATCGTAGAATCACTAACATGGATGTTAGCATATTACAGAGACTTTTGTAAGTCTTTAGCTGACACTCTAGGATTCTTCTTCACCTCATTGAGCAGTCTGCGCTGTGCTCTTGCAGTCATCTTTACAGGACGCCCACTCCTAGGGAGAGTAGCAGCAGTGCTGAACTTTCTCCATTTATAGACAATTTGTCTTACCGTGGACTGATGAACAGCAAGGCTTTTGGAGATACTTTTATAACCCTTTCCAGCTTTATGCAAGTCAACAATTCTTAATCGTAGGTCTTCAGAGAGCTCTTTTGTGCAAGGCATCATTCACATAAAGAAATACTTCTTGTGAAAAGCAAACCCAGAATTGGTGTGTGTTTTTTATAGGGCAGGGCAGTTGTAACCAACACCTCCAATCTCATCTCATTGATTGGACTCCAGTTGGCTGACACCTCACTCCGATTAGCTCTTGGAGATCTCATTAATCTAGGGGTTCACATATTTTTCCACCTGTGTTATTAGTTTAAGCAGACTGTGATTGTCTATTGTATATTGATTATATATATTACACACACACACACACACACACACACACACACACACAACTTTTTTTATTTAATTCAGATTTTCAATCAAAATGTATATTATTAAAATGCTTTTGGAGTAAAAATCTATTGAAAGATAGTTTTCTATTGAACCACTTCCTGCCCAGCCATGATTCAGTTATCTTGACTGGGCGTCATGTGATGTCCAGCAGGATAACAAGCTAGCACGTGCATGCAAGGTCACGTATCGTGGCGATCGGTGGTGTGGTGTGGTCAGTCTGACACACCGCATCTTTGATCTTGGTAAATAGCCTCTGATGCAGGCTCCTTACCACATGATCAGCCATGTCCAATCACAGCTTGCAGTGTAAACTAGGAAGAACCGTTTATTTGCTTTAGCTCCACTCTCCTGACAGGGGGGGTCTGCACTGATTGATTATCAGTGTGCCCCCCGGAAGATGTTCACCACCAGGTCAATGCCCAATAGGAATGGCACTCAGTGCCCATCAGTAATGCCTAACAGTGCCATCTATCATTGCTGCCTATCAGTGCCACATACAAGTTCCTCATCATCAGTGCCACCTCATCAGTGCCAATCAGTACTGCCTCAGTGAAGGAGAAAACCTACTTATTTACAACGTTTTGTAACAGAAAGAAAGAAAAACTTTTTTTTTCCTCTAAATGTTCGGTCTTTTTTTTATTTGTAGCACAAAAAATAAAAACCCTAGTGGTGATCAAATACCCCCAAAAGAAAGCGCTATTTATGGGGGAAAAAAGAAAAAGATAACATTTTGTTTGGGTACAGCGTTGCATGACCGCACAATTGTCATTCAAAATGCAACATCGCTAAAAGCTGAAAATTGGTCTGGGCAGAAAGGGGAGAAAGTGCCCAGTATTGAAGTGGTTAAGATACATTAATAATTTATTTATTCAGCATGAAATGGAAATTCGTTATTTAGCATGATGCTGTATATCCTGCAATATTTACATTTGTGGTAAACTCATTCAATGAAACCAAGCTCTGCAAGCTGAGATAACATGATGATACATTCACACAATTTCACACTAACTAAGAATAAATCCTTAAATTTAAAGAGCACCCGTCATTTCAGATCCATCATGGCAGCGCATGTTAGCGGGCATCCACTTACCTGCTGCTGCCATGTCCCTCATCTTGTTGTGTCACTGCCGCATCACCAGCTGTCCCATTAACCACATAAGGACCGAGCCTCTTTTTGAGATATGCCGTTTACACGTTAAAATCATTTTTTTTGCTAGAAAATTACTTAGAACCCCCAAACGTTATATATATTTTTTGAGACACCTAGAGAATAAAATGTCGGTCATTACAATACTTTATGTCACACCGTATTTGCACAGCAGTCATACAAGTGCAATAAAAAAAAAAAAAAAAAAATACACCGAGTTAAAAAATAAGACAACAATAGTTGTTAGTCCAAAGTTAGCCCAATTTCTTCTATATTGTGAAAGATAACTTTGGCACTTAAACATTTCTACAGGTTACCAGTTTTGAGTTACAGAGGATTTCTAGTACTATAATTATTGCTCTCGCCCTAACGATTGCGGCGATACCTCACGTGTCGTTTGAAAACCGGTTTCATATGCGGGCGCGACAAGCTTTTGAGCGTGAGCTCGGGGGGACAGGGCACTTTAAAAATGTATTTATTTTTTTCTTAAACATCCCTTGTAATTGAAGAAAAAAATAAAATAAAAAATCCCAACCACAACACTACCTGCCTGGAGTTTGCATGTTCTCCCTGTGCCTGCATGGGTTTCCTCCGGGTACTCCGGTTTCCTCCCACAATCCAAAGACATGCAGGTAGGTTAATTGGCTTCTGTCCAAAATTGGCCCTAGTATAAGAATGGGGACCTTGGATTGTGCGCTCCTTGAGGGAAGGGACCGATGTGTGTTTGAGTGTGCAATGTGCAGGGATAGGGACAATTGTAGACACTCAGGTTGAACTGGATGGACTGGTGTCTTTATTCAACCTTACTAACTATGAAAAAATAAAATTAAACGTTTGACGTCACTTCCGCCCTGCAATGCTATGGAGCTGAGTGGGGGCCAGTACAGGCATCTGTGCTGTCAGAGGAGAGGAGACATGTTGTTTGTTCCTAGTAAGTAGAAACAGCAATATGTCTCCTCTCCTACTCAGTCCTATCCCCATACAGTTAGAGGGAACACATATTTAACCCCTTGATCACCCCCTAGTGTTAACCCCTTCCCTGCCAGTGACATTTACACAGTAATCAGTTCCTTTTTATTAGCACTGATCGCTATATAATTATCAATGATCACAAAAATGTCAAAAGAGACCGATCTGTCCGCCATCACTAGTAAAAAAAAAAAATATATATATATATATAATAATAATAATAATAATAATAATATTAAAAATGCTATAAATCTTTCCCATAGTTTGTAGACGCTATAACTTTTGCACAAACCAATCAATATACGCTTATTGAGGGTTTTTTTTTTTTTTTACCAAAAATATGTAGATTATATATTGGCCTAAACCGATGAAGAAATTTGTTTTTTAAAAACATTTCCTGACGCATCATGGCAGCACACGCACTGGGTTGTGACTCTGCCTCCACAACCTGATAGGACTGGTTAGCTATAAGATTTGAAGAGGAGTCCACCGCTGCATTCTCCTTTTTTTCCTCACCTGAATGGGATATCATGTATTCGATCGGTTAGCAGATGGAGCCCCTTACCGCATCACCCTAGCTAGGTTCGGCCTCTCCTACCTGGAAGCCCCTGACTGTACAGTCTCTAAATGAGCTATAATGCAGGTGCCCCCACTCTGGTGGTCTCAGGGGCAAAAACAAGATCCAAAAGCGTAATAAAACCCAGTTTTTGTTCCAGCTATTACTCTGCTCTATTTACTTCCCCCACATACTTCTCACTAGGGATGAGCTTCGTGTTCGAACATATGTTCGACTCGAACATCAACTGTTCGCCCGTTCGGCGAATTCCAAACGTTATGGGCCGTTCGCGCCAAAGTCGTGTGGCGCTCACGGCCCACAATGCACTGCGATGGCGCAGTGCATTGCTGGCTCATGATTGGCCAAGCATGCACTGTGACCCCGCATGCTTGGCCAATCACAGCGCCAGCAGCGAGGAGAGCCATGATTGGCCACATGCAGGATGCCTGTGGCCAATCATAGCTCAGGCTGTGTAGTACACGCCCCACACTATATAAGGCCGCCAGTGTGGCGGCCTTGTGTAGTGTGTTGGCGTCTGAAGCAGTTAGTGGGTGTTCTGTGTACCTTCAACACAGTATACACCGATCGTTATCGGACGATTTTTCGTTCTTGCTCTTCTGTAGTGGTTGTTGTCTGCGTGCCCTGACCGCAGTATACACCGCTATATTCACCTATATAGCTAGCAATATATCTTTTATAATAGAGCTTGCAGTCAGCAGTAGGAGCTTGTGCGTGCTGTCTGCGTGCTCTGAACCCAGTATACACCGCTATATCCACCTACATAGCTCTTCTATATTTGAGCCATCTGCCATCTGCAGGAGTTAGTGGAAGTTGTGTGTGCCTCCAGCACAATATACACTACCCAATTGCTGTTTTTCCCAACTCCCTTCAGGCCATTACCATGTCTGGAAGGCCAGCAAGGAGAGGCAGACAGGTGCGAGCCGATAAAAGAGGGCAAGCAGGCTCAGTGTCTAGAGACAACAGTGCTGGTCGTGGACGCGGTGCATCGTCATCATCAGCACGTGGCCATGGGACACGCTTGTCCTTTTGGCAGCTGGACATGTTGAGCCGCAACATGCCAACGACTTGGTAGAGTGGATGACCAAGCCCTCTTCATCCTCCTCATCCTCTCTCACCCAGTCTCAGGGTACTAGCAAAGCAGCTGCCAACGCATCGTCTTCCCTCCTCTCAATGTCATCATCAGTGACTCCTTCCCTAGACCCACCACGTCCTCCTGAGGAGTCTCCTGAACTCCTTGAGCACAGTGTTGGGTACATGCTCCAGGAGGATGCCCAGTGTTTTGTAGGCTCTGATGATGATACTCAGCTAGAGGAAGGCAGTAGCGTGAATGCAGAGAGAGGGGATGCTCAAGAAGGACAGCAATCTGGCAGTCATGTTCCACAAGCTGCAGCATACTGCCAGGTTTGCTCCAGCGATGAAGAGGGAGGGGATGATGAGGGCACTGACTCCACGTGGGTGCCTGGTAGGAGAGAGGAGGAGGAGGAGACATGTCCAACGAGGCAGGATGCCCTCCGGGGGCCAGCTTAGGGGCAGCACACTGACTGAATCACACCGCAGAGCTCCGCCTCTGCAGGGCGCTGCCTCTGCGCATTATTCTAAAAGTTCTTTGATGTGGGCCTTTTTTGAGATGAGTGCATCAGATCGCACCGCTGCTATTTGCAACATATGTCTCAAGCGTATCTCGCATGGCCAAAACAGTAGCCACTTGGGCACCACATGCTTGACCAGACATATGTTGACCTGCCATGCAGTTTGTTGGCAAGCGTACCTCAAAGACCCACACCAAAGAACAAAGCGGACCTCTCCTTGCTCCTCATCAGCTGGGATCTCCAACCCCACTAGACCTTTAGTCCTCTCTGAAACCTGCTCTCAGAGGAATGAAGGTGTAGAATTAGGTGTGTCACAGCCAAGTGCTTCCGGGCACTCTGCTAGCAGTACACCCACGTCCGATTATAGCAGGCAAATGTCCCTGCCCCAGCTGCTGGACCAGCAAAAGAAGTTCACTCCCAGCCATCCACATGCCCAGCGGTTGAATGCTAGCTTGGCTAAATTTCTAGCACTTCAACTGCTGCCTTTTTAGTTGGTAGACTCGGCCCCCTTCTGTGAGTTTGTACAATGTGCGGTTCCTCAGTGGCAGGTCCCCAAATGCCACTTTTTCTCACGGAAGGCGATTCCGGCTCTCTACCGGCATGTGGAAGGCAATGTCCTTGCCTCACTGGACAGGGCGGTAAGGTGCATATTACCGCTGACTCATGGTCCAGCAGGCATGGACAGGGACGTTACCTGTCTTTCACGGCCCATTGGGTCACTCTTCTGGCAGCTGGTAAGGATGCAGGACAAGGTGCAGTAGTGTTGGAGGTTGTTCCGCCACCACACCTCCAAAATGCTACTATTGTTGTGACACTGTTATTTTAAAGATACACACTCCACAAACCCTTTACCTAGTGTATCGTCACAGCGCTACGGATAACCCAATGTTTTATACCTTAGCGGCCACTTACCATAAATTGTCAAATATAAAAAGGTGCATACAAAAATAGTGTTAAAATTCCAAATAACTAATTGGTTGCACGTGGCGCTATTACCTGTGTACCTTTCAGTAAACGTGCCCTCACCTCCTCAGTGATCCTATCTCAGATCATAAATTGTGTGAACAGTAACAAAATATATAAATATTTATCACTCAGTGAATACCCAAATTTGCATTTAGATTACATATACAGTGACAAATATAAACAAAATGTGAATATAGTCCATCCACCAAACAATATTTAAAGAGTATCCAGATTACAGAAAGTCTTTCTATAAATGCGTGAAAAAAGTATCCAGTGTTCAGATTCCTTTTTACAAGTGACTCCTTCACCACACCATCCGTGATTAATGCTCCCCCCTTCGTGAAAACACTCACCGACTGCTAAGCCTTACACTCTCGTGTGAGGCTTAAGGGCTTTCAAAAATCTCTCAAGATGAAATTCAGACCGCAGCAAATCCGATTGAAACTTCTCCACTTACGCACTTCATTGTGTATATATATACCTCAAAGAGAAATCACAGAGGGAGACCCCAATAGTGTAATACTGCAATCACTCTTTAATGTTTTAAAAATCTCACTCCTTATGCACTCACATGAACTTAAAAAAGCAAAATCACTTCAAAAGAGTAAAAAGACTCGCTTCACAACTTCACTCCACAATACTATTCTGAATACGTCGGGGCATTGGTGGTCACGGCGGACTCATTAGATGCGGTCCTGAATCGCTTAATCTCACCCCTCCTCGTGCGTCCCGCCTGGTCCCACACAGCAGGTTTGTTCGAAAAAGGGCGCCTTCAAGTCAAATGATTCAGTCCTCTCAGTCCTGTGCCTCCTTCCCAGCTATTGTTGTGACACACCTCTCTCCTCCACCCCCTCCTCTTCTTCTTCCTCCATGGCCTCCATGGCCTCTTCCAGTGCTCTGTCCTCAGAACCAGCGGTGCTCCGTAGGCGTTCCAGGGGCTACGCAAGTACGCAGGCAAAACGATGCCATGCCGTGCTTGCGCTGGTTTGTTTGGGGGACAGGAGCCACACTGGGGCGGATGTTTTGTCAGCTCTGCAGGGGCCGAGAGGTGGTTGACGCCACGCCAGCTTAAGCCAGGAATGGTGGTTTGTGACAATGGCACCAACCTCTTCTCCGCCCTCCAACAGGGACAACTGACCCATGTGCCCGGTGTAGCTCATGTCCTTAACCTGGTGGTGCAGCGATTCTTGGGCAGGTACCCCGGCTTACAGGATGTCCTTAAGCAGGCCAGGAAAGTCTGTGTGCATTTCCGCCGATCATTTAATGCCTGTGCTCGGCTGGCTGAGCTCCAAAAAGGAGTTGAACCTGCCCAAGAACCGCCTTATATGTGACATGCCCACCAGGTAAAACTCAACGTTGGCCATGCTGCAGCGGCTGCACACGCAGCAGAGGGCCATCAATGAGTACCTGTGCAACTACGGCAACAGGACAGAGTCAGGGGAGCTCGGTTTTTTCTCACCACGCCAGTGGGGCATGATCAGGGATGCATGCACTGTCCTGTCACCGTTTGAGGAGGCCACAAGGATGGTGAGCAGTTACAGTGCATGCATCAGTGACACTGTACCTCTTGTCCACCTCTAGGAGCATACGCTGCGTGGAATAATGGACAGGGCACTTCCTTGCCTCTCAAGGCCCCCTTTATCCAGACAGTGTTCCTGCTGTGCCACCCATCACACAGGAAGAGGATGAGGAGGAGGAGGATGATGAGGATTGTGTCAGCATGGAGGTGGAGGCTGGCACTCAGCATCAGCAGCAGCAGCAGTCTTGTAGGGATGATTTACAGTCCCAATAAACCCGTGGACTTGTACGTGGCTGGGAGGAGGTAGCTGCGGATCATGTTGTCCTTAGTGACCCAGAGGACTCCGGACCGAATGCCTCAGCTAACCTACGCTGCATGGCCTCCCTGATCCTGCAAAGCCTGCGGAAGGATCCTCGTATCCTTTGGATCAAGGAGAGGGACCATTACTGGCTGGCCACTCTCCTTGATCCACGGTACAAGGGTAAGGTTGCCAACCTTATCTTGCCATTGCAGAGGGAGCAGAGGATGAGACATCTCCGGGAGGCCTTGCAGAAAGGTCTGTGCAACGCGTTCCCAGAGACTGGGAGGTTACAAACTCCTGGTCCTGGACAACGTGTTGCTGAGGCATTGGTCAGAAGGAGCGGTGGAGAAGGTGGCCGTCTGACTGATGCTTTCAGACAATTTTTTAGTCCGCAGCCCCAAGGTATGATCGGTTCCAGCTACCATCACCAGGGTCCGATTTACATGGTGCAGGAATACCTAGGGGCAAGGTCAGACTTGGACACCTTTCCCACCGAAAATCCTCTGGCTTACTGGGTCTTGAGGATGGATCACTGGCCAGAGCTTGCACAGTATGCAATTGAGCTACTGGCCTGTCCTGCATCCAGCGTTCTTTCGGAATGCACCTTCAGTGCTGCTGGTGGCTTTGTTACCGATCACAGGGTGCGCCTGTCCACCGAATCAGTTGATCGACTGACCTTCATCAAGATGAATCAGTCTTGGATCACCCACAGCTACCAAGCACCTGCAGCTGATGTAACCGAATAATTTTTTTTGAAATATCACATCCCTTCAAGACTGCCTATGCTGATGCTGAGTGACTGTCCTGTTATGTTGATTGTCTATCCTCTTCCTCCTCTGCTGATATGTTGGAAGAACATTTCTGGTTCTGGGTGATGCCATCAGCCCAATTTTTCTGCCCCCATTTAACAGGGGCGTTTAATTACAATTTTTGATGCAATGCTTTGCAGCAGGTCTAATTCCTGCAATAAAACTAGAGTATATGGGAGAGGTTGCAGTGTCGTGGCACCAGTGCCTAAGGCCCAATTTTTCTGCCCCTGTTTAACAGGGACATGTAATTACAATTCTTGATATAATATTTCACCGTTCCTATGCTCACCCAGAGTAACTGTGAGGACTTATAGTGTTGTGGCACCAGCACCACAACCACCAAAGGTCAATTTTTCTACCACTGTTCAACAATGGCATGCAATTACAATTCTTGATATAATCGTTCACAGCAGGGCGCTCCAGCGCCCACCAAGAGTCACTTTGAGGGCTTACAATGTTGGGGCAAAACCAACACCTTGTTCCGCCATTTCCGCAGAGCATATAGGGCAGGCCCCTACTTTCAAACATCCAACTTACAAACGGAAGGAGACAACAGCAAGTGAGATGAAAAAAGATGGACGACAAAACAAATTATACAGGGGTGATAACCCTTCCCTATGTTTTCCAAAAAGCTTAAAAATAGTTTTTTTGACTGGAGCTACACTTTAAAAATGTACCAGTTGAAAATTACAAACAGATTCAACTTAACACAACAAACCTACACAGTCCCTGTCTTGTTTGCACCGCCTGTATACTGCTGTTCTGAGTATATAGGGCCTGGGGGCCACACGCATTTCCTTTTTTTAATATGGGTAAGGGGTTCCCCTTAATATGTGTACAAGGCCCAAAGGGGCTGGTAATGGGCAGGGAGGGCGACACGTCATTTTTCTCAATGATTTTCAACCATATTGCAGGAACCAGATACAGTGGTGTGAAAAAGTGTTTGCCCCCTTCCTCATTTCCTGTTCCTTTGCATGTTTGTCACACTTAAGTGTTTCGGAACATCAAACCAATTTAAACAATAGTCAAGGACAACACAAGTAAACACAAAATGCAATTTGTAAATGAAGGTGTTTATTATTAAAAGGTGAAAAAAAATCCAAACCATCATGGCCCTGTGTGAAAAAGTGATTGCCCCCCTTGTTAAAACATACTATAACTGTGGTTGTCCACACCTGAGTTCAATTTCTCTAGCCACACCCAGGCCTGATTATTGCCACACCTGTTCACAATCAAGGCATCACTTAAATAGGAGCTGCTTGACACAGTAAGGTCCACCAGAAGATCCTTAAAAGCTACACATCATGCCGAGACCCAAAGAAATTCAGGAACAATTGAGAAAGAAAGTAATTGAGATCTATCAGTCTGGAAAGGGTTATAAAGCCATTTCCAAAGCTTTGGGAATCCAGCGAACCACAGTGAGAGCCATTATCCACAAATGGCGAAGACATGGAACAGTGGTGAACCTTCCCAGGAGTGGCCGGCCGCCCAAAATTACCCCAAGAGCGCAGCGACGACTCATCCAAGAGGTCACAAAAGACCCCACAACAACGTCCAAGGAACTGCAGGCCTCACTTGCCTCAGTTAAGGTCAGCGTTCATGCCTCCACCATCAGGAAAAGACTGGGCAAAAATGGCCTGCATGGCAGAGTTCCAAGGAGAAAACCACTGCTGAGCAAAAAGAACATCAAAGCTCGTCTCAATTTCTCCACAACACATCTTGATGATCCCCAAGACTTTTGGGACAACATTCTGTGGACCGATGAGACAAAAGTGGAACTCTTTGGAAGGTGTGTGTCCAAGTATATCTGGCGTAGAAGGAACACTGCATTTCATAAAAAGAACATTATACCAACAGTAAAATATGGTGGTGGTAGTGTGATGGTCAGGGGCTGTTTTGCTGCTTCAGGACCTGGAAGGCTTGCCGTGATAAAAGGAACTATGAATTCTGCTGTCTACCAAGAGATCCTGAAGGAGAATGTCCGACCATCTTTTCGTGTACTCAAGCTGAAACGAACTTGGGTTCTGCAGCAGGACAATGATCCTAAACACACCAACAAGTCCACCACCGAATGGCTGAAGAAAAACAAAATGAAGACTTTGGAGTGGCCTAGCCAAAGTCCTGACCTGAATCCTATTGAGATGTTGTGGTATGACCTTAAAAAGGCCGTTCATGCTCGAAAACCCTCTAATGTAACTGAATTAGGACAATTCTGCAAAGATGAGTGGGCCAAAATTCCTCCAGGACGCTGTAAAAGCCTTATTGCACGTTATCGCAAACGCTTGGTTGCAGTTGTTGCTGCTAAGGGTGGCCCAACCAGTTATTAGGTTTAGGGGGCAATCACTTTTTCACACAGGGCCATGATGGTTTGGATTTTTTTTCACCTTTAATAATAAACACCTTCATTTACAAATTGCATTTTGTGTTTACTTGTGTTGTCCTTGACTATTGTTTAAATTGGTTTGATGTTCCGAAACACTTAAGTGTGACAAACATGCAAAGGAACAGGAAATGAGGAAGGGGGCAAACACTTTTTCACACCACTGTATAACATTAAAACCGCAAGCAGTTTTAAATTATGTTATTTCCGTTAAATGTCATTTTGTGCAGGGACTGTTCTAAACACGGGAAACATGTGGCACTTGCATACTACAGACACCCCCCAGGCACGATATTTAAAGGAATATTTCACTTTTTTTTTGTCACTTTAATCGTCATTAAAATCAGTGCTCCCGCCAAAACTGACATTTTAAAAAACATTTTTTAGGCATTGACCCATGTCCCCTGGGGCAGGAGCCAGGTCCCCAAACCCTTTTTATGACAGCATCTTGCATATTAGCCGTTAAAATTAGCACTTTTAACCACTTAACAACCGCCCATTGCCGATTAACGGCTTCAGGGCGGTTGTTTAACTCTGAGAGGCCGTTAATTAACGGCCTCCCAGAATTCTGCTCTCGCGCACCCCCTGGGGCGCGCACACGAGAGCATCCGTGACCGCTGGGTCCAGTGGACCCGGCGCATCACGAATCACGGTAAACGGCCGCTCATCGCGGCCGTTTACCACGTGATCGCTCCGTCAAATGACGGAGTGATCACTTGTAAACAAGCCGGCGTCATGTTATGAAGCCGGTTCCTCCCTCCCCCTCTCTGTACCGATCGGTACAGCGGAGGGGGAAGAGATCGGTGTCAGCAGCGATGTGGGCTGCATCTGCAGTGCCCACATCACTGCTCACCGAAAATTAACCCCTCGATTCCCTGCCAACACTCTGCAATGCCCTGCAACACTCTGCAATGCCCTGCAACACTCTGCAATGCCCTGCAACACTCTGCAATGCCCTGCAACACTCTGCAATGCTCTGCAACACCCGCCAATACCCTGCAATGCTCTGCAACGCAGTACTCTGCAACGCCATACTCTGAGATACCCAGCCATAGTCGGTGATACCCTGCAATACCCAGCCATAGACACCCCCCCCCCCCTCCCGCCGCCCTCCTCCCTCCAGTGCTTCTACCGAATCGCTAATACGATCAAAGCCAGAATCTTTTTTTTTTTTTCAGGCTTCCCAGCTTAGAGGTGAGATGCGGGGTCTTATTGACACCACATCTCACTGTAAAGAGGACCTGTCATGCCATATTCCTATTACAAGTGGTTAATTTCGAACGTTCGAGTCCCATAGACTTCAATGGGGTTCGAATTTGGGGTCCGTTCAAAAGTTCTGGTGCGAACCGAACCGGGGGGTGTTCGACTCATCCCTAGTCAGCAAGGTAAGGGGGGGGTGTACGGATTGGTAAGTAGCGAAGAGGAGAAAAGAGAGCACTGCCCATTAATAACTTTCATTTTGGTAGCTCTGGCAGGTCATCGGGGTCATCCCATTCTAAACGGAAGGAACGTTCCCCCTCAAGACACTCCCACTCTCGGCGTAGTCGGTCAAGATCTTCCCGTCACCGCAGAGAGTCATCATCCTCGCACTGAGAGGAGCACCATACCCGTCCTCCAGTTATTACCTGCTGGGTCTGTGGAGCGCAAGCATTACCTAATAAACTTGTGTGCCAAATCTGTCTGGAGGAAGCAACTCGAGACAAAGAAGCTGACGCAAGAGAAGCATCCAATATAATAAGAGACTCGGTTAAAGAAATGATTTTGCAGGTGACAGCATATGATCCAAACAGGTCATCTAACTCAGCCTCAACTTCACACACTCCTCAGGATCCAGATGACTCCCCGGAGGAAGATGAACCCCTGACCCCTACGGTTTTAGACTTTGCATTGATAAACCCATTTGCAAAATCAGTTAAGGAGGCGATCGGTTGGGAAGAAGAGAGAGACGCCCCACCTAAGTTACGAAAATATTTCCCTAACCTAAAAAAAGACCCGGAGGTCTTTCCTTTTATTGAAGAGCTCATAAAAGATGAATGGCAAAAAACAGGAAAAAAATCCAGTTTAAATAATAGATTAGCAAAGCTCTATCCCCTAAAAGAGCCAGCAATGAACCCTCTTATCTCCGCTCCTGTGGTAGACTCCTCACTGATGCGATTACCGCGCCATGTAACCTTACCAATAGAAGACGGCGTAACGTTTAAGGATGTGATGGATCGCAAGATCGACCTCGATCTTAAGCCTATTCAGCAGCGGGTGGGGCTTGTAGGCCAGCAATTACTCTAGCAGCAGTCGGTAGAGCCATCACCTCCTGGACATCCGGCGTGGAAAAATTAATACTGGAAGCAGCAGACCAAGACAAGATTATTTCAGCGCTGCAGGAACTTACCCTAGCGGGTGATTTTGTAGCAGAGGCGGCAGTGGACGTTATACGATCTTCAGCAAGAGCGATGCTGGCTTCAGTAACCTCCAGGAGAGCGCTCTGGCTGAAGCAACTTCCAAATCCAGTTGGTGCAAGATCCCTTATGACGGTACTAACCTTTTCGGTTCAAAATTAGATTCCGCAATATCAAAGGTCACGGGGGGGGAAAAAAATAAAAATAAATCGGGTCTAATACCATCTGACAGAAGATCCAAACAACAGAAAAATCCATCCTTCAGACGACACTTGCCCGAGAAGTACAGGGACGCAAGATCATATAGACCCGGGAAAGAATTAAAACGGAATTACCCTCTTCCGTGAGAGTCCAAAAATCAAAGACAACCATTCCGGGAGACCAACAAAAATCTTTGATGCTACGCATGCCCAGCCAGCAATAGTAGGTGCAAGGCTGAGGCTATTTGCCCAAGTATGGATAGACAGAATAAAAGATTCCTGGACGATATCCACCATTCAGCAAGGCCACAGGTGGAAGTTCAAGCAAAAACCGCCAAAAAAACACTACAGGCCCACCGAACTACCATCTTCGTGTCTGAAATGGAAGCTTTTAGTCAAATACATCATGGAGTTGCTCCAGAAGCAAGCAATCATAGAAGTTCCACAGGAGCAGAGAGGAGAAGGTTTTTACTCTCCCCTTTCCTTAGTTTTAAAGAAGACAGGAGACCTGAGGCCTGTGTTAGATTTAAAAAAGTTGAACCAAATGATTCTAGTCGAATCGTTCAAGATGGAGAGTCTCCAATCAATATTACTAACAGTAGGAAAGAAAGATTGGATGCTCACGGTCGATTTGTCTGACGCTTATCTACACATTCCAGTGCATCAAACCTTTCAAAAGTACCCGCGCTTTGCGATAGGCAAGCAACATTTTCAATTCAAAAGCCTCCCGTTCGGGATATCAACGGCACCCAGGACCTTCACAAAGGTTTTACTTCCAGTTATAGCACTATTGAGAGAGAGGGGACTAAGAGTCTCGACGACAATCGAGAAACACTTCTACGACATCGGTCAATTCTGATTTCTATACTCCAGCAATTCGGGTGGATAGTGAATTGGAGGAAGAGCAGCCTGGTCCCAGTACAGAAAATGGTCTTCCTAGGAGCCAAGTTAGACACCAGATCCAACACAGTAGGGCTTCCTCAGGAAAAACTATATCCACTCGTCCGCAAAGTAAAAAGGCTCCTGTCAGCAGACCACCTGTCAGCAAGAACGTGCTTAAGCATTCTGGGCTCAATGTCATCAACCTTTCTAATGGTTCAGTGGTTCCAATGGAACTCGAGGGTACTCCAGAATTCGTTCCTAAAGCAATGGAACGGGGTCTCAATGTCACAACAAATATCGATCACCAGGGCAGTCAAGGAATCTGTACGATGGTGGACTCAAACCAGCAACTTAGTACGCCGTCGTCTTATCGTACACCCACTCCCAGAAATAGTAACATCAGACGCCAGTCATCATGGGTGGGGAGCGTACCATCTAGACCGGGGAGCACAGGGCCGCTGGCCCTTCTGTCCACAAGGGATAGTCTCAAACGTTCTGGAGCTCAGGGCCGCATGGCAAGCACTCCTAACCTTCGGTCCCCTTCTCTCAGGGAAGAGTGTTCTCCTGCGCATGGACAATACAGTGGCTGTGAATTATGTCCACAGGAAAGGGGGCACCAGAAGCAAAATCATAATGCAGGAAGTCCGACCTATAATTGAGTGGGCACAGGTCCACCTGATGGATTTGAAGGCAGTATACGTACCCGCGATTCACAACCAACTCGCGGACGACCTAAGTCGAATATTTATATCAAACAACGAGTGGTCTCTCAGTCACAAGGCCTTTACTCTTCTCACACGCAAATGGGGTGTTCCCGATATGGATCTGGCAGCAACTCCAGCGAACCGCAAGTGTACCCGCTTCATAGCAAGGACCGCCTATCCAACAGCAACGGGGGATCGACTGTCTCCACCATCCTTGGGAATTTCGCCTAGGTTACATATTCCCTCCGGTGCCCCCGATAGCCAGGTTTCTGGCCATACTGAGGAGTTTGTCTTCCACAGTAATAGCGGTGTTGCCCTTCTGGCCCAGAAGACCATGGTTTCCGACCATCCTGAAATTAAACACAGAGGAGCCTCTCCCACTTCCGCCGTTCCCAGACTTGCTCTCACAGGGGCAATTCCTACACCCGTCACCAGAGCGATTACACCTGATGGCTTGGAAATTGAAAGGGAAAGGTTTTTAGATCAGGGGTGTTCGTTAAGAGTAGTATCTACCTTACAGCAAGCAAGGAAGAAATCAACAAACAACATATATAAAATTTCCGCAATAGCCCAACAGCAGTCCTGGAACCCCCTCTCTCCATCAGTCTCTCTGGTGTTAGAATTTCTACAACTAGGCCTAGAGAAAGGGTTAAGGTCAAGTACCTTAAAAGTTCACGTCTCTGCCATAGCCGCAATGACAGGAATCAAATGGGCTTTAAACCCCCTCATCATTCAGTTTCAGAAGGCATGCCTAAAAATAAGGCCTCCCAGAAAACCAACTTTTCCGACCTGGGACCTGTCAATCGTTCTGGAAGCTTTAGCAAAAGAACCTTTCTCGCCGGTGGGATCAATATCCCTATGGGGACTTGAAACTTAAACTATCATTTCTAGTTGCAATCACGTCGGCCAAGAGGGTCTCCAAACTGCAAGCTCTATTAATCAAAGAACCACACCTAGTTTTTTACCCAGACAGGGTCGTACTCAGACCTTCGGACCAGTTTGTGCCGAAGGTAGCATCTAGCTTCCACTTTAATCCGGAGCTCAATCTCCCTGTTTTTCTCAACACAGGCGGAAATCCTCATCATCTGGACATGAAGTCTGCAATCTCTACCTATCTGGAAGTTACCACTCCATTCAGAAAGTCGGAAAACCTCCTGGTCATTCCGCATGGCGCCAAGAGGGGTCAGGCGGCTTCTTCAAGGACAATAGCTTCCTGGTTGATTAAAGTTATCAAGAATGTATATTTAGTTCAACATCTTCCAATACCGGAAAACCTGAAAGCACATTCAACGAGGGCGATGGCGGCCTCATGGGCAGCGTACTGTAGAGTATCCCCAGAGACTATATGCAAGGCAGCAACTTGGACGTCAAAAACCACATTCATGTCGCGCTACAGAATAGACCCGGCTCAATTAACTACGGTAGAGTTCGGGAGATCAATTATTCAATCAAATTCATCCATACCTTGTACCCGAGTAAATAAAAACTTCTGAAAAGCACCCACCCATGTAGCGAGTTATTTCCCAGTGTGTGTGCTGCCATGATGAGTCAGGAAAACGGAAAATTGTATACTCACCTTTCCGTAATTTTCCTTTCCTGACGCATCCCATTGCAGCACACAGGATCCCATCCCTCTAAGGTGATAGTTACTGAGAATGCAGCGGTGGACTCCTCTTCAAATCTTATAGCTAACCAGTCCTATCAGGTTGTGGAGGCGGAGTCATAACCCAGTGTGTGTGCTGCCATGGGATGCGTCAGGAAAGGAAAATTACGGAAAGGTGAGTATACAATTTTCGGTTTTTTTGGGGATATTTATTATAGCAAAAAAAAGTTTTTTTCTCCAATTTTGTTTATAGGGCTAAAAAATAAAAACTGCAGAGATGATCATATACCACCAAAAGAAAGCTCTATTTGTGGGGGGAAAAAAAAGGGACGCAAATTTTGTTTGGGTACAACATTGCATGACCGCGCAACTACCAGCTAAAGAGACGCAGTACCAAATTGAAAAAGTGCTATGGTCAGGAAGGTGGTAAAATCTTGACAGGATCCAAGGCTACATTTGCACAGGTGTGAATTGCAGCGGCAGAAATCTACTGAAGGTGGGAGCAGCTAGCTATGGCCATTACACATACACGTCAAAGTTTGTCTGTGGCAACAGTAGATTTCTGCTGCTGCCATTCACATGGCAGAAACCCCATGCGAATGTAGCCTATTACACCTGTCAGTTCATGTCTTGATGCAAACCCACCGAGATTTTCCAAAGTGCAGCTAACCCACAGGTGCACTGCGCTGCACCCACAGTGCAGGTAAACCGCAGCACATCCGTGTGAATGCAGCCTTAGGCCCGTTTCACACAATCAGTCTGACCCGATCGGACCCTCCATTAATCTCAATAGAGCGGCAAATGTAAGCAGACTTATGTTCGTATACACCCTCCTACGTTCAATCCGATCCACAAAAAAAAAAAAAAAAAAAAAAAAAAAGGGATCCTGCTCCTTTAACCACTTTCAGACCGGACCATTTTGCTGGCTTAAGACCAGACCACTTTTTGCGATTCGGCACTTTGTCGCTTTAACTGACAATTGCACGGTCATGCGATGTGGCTTCCCCACAAATAGAGCTTTCTTTTGGTGGTATTTGATCACGCCTGCGGTTTTTATTTTTTGCGCTATAAAGAAAAAAGGAGCAACAATTTAGAAAAAATAAAAAACGCATTGTTTTTTCCTTTTTTCTATAACAAAAAAAAAAAAAAAGCGATTATTGATTAGTTTGCGCAAAATTGTTAGACTTACCGGTGACGGTATTTCTAAGAGCCTTTCAGGACAACCCCGGAGAGAGTGTAGCTCCACCTTCTTCTCAGGAAACACATGCCCACTTTAAAAACACCTCCTCTTCCCCATAGCTTCAGTTATTGTGGCCTTCCGACACTGGAAAACAAAGCACAGAAACCAAACCACCATGGTAGAACTTAATACACTTACTAAGAATAACCTAGGGAGGGAAGTACCGGTTGTCCTGAAAGGCTCTTAGAAATACCGTCACCGGTAAGTCTAACTCAGTTTTTCTCAAATCGCGTTTCAGGACAACCCTGGAGAGGATAACCGAGAAACTTACCCTAGGGTGGGACTACTGCCTGCAGTACCTTCAGGCCTTCGGCAGGATCTGCCGCAGACAGTAGATCTAACCGGTAATGCTGAAGAAACGTCGAATAACTGGACCAAGTGGCAGCCTTGCAAATCTGTTCAGGCGTTGCACCGGCCCTTTCAGCCCAGGAAACTGCCGTGGATCTAGTAGAATGAGCGGCAATACTTAAGGGAGGTATTTCTCCTTTCGCTTCGTAGGCTTCTGCTATAGCCAGCTTAAGCCACCTACCCAGCGTACGCTTTGAAGCTTTCTCCCCCTTTCGTGATCCCGAGAATACCACAAAAAGGGCGTTTGATCTTCTAAAGTCTTTAGTTTCTTAGAAATTGCAGTAAGCATCTTAAATGGGATATTGCAAGCAGGTTGCCGTTTCTCCATTCAACAAGCACCCACTTAGGGAATGCTTTATCACCCAGTCTTTTCTCATCTAAACAATGCCAGTCCACCTGGCTCTCATATCCTGGAAGTTACTCTTGTAATAAGACTTGTAGGTACTGTCATTTGAGTGTCATGGGTAGAACAAAGCTACAGATGAAGAGCTCACTATTCAAAAAGATGCTGTGGCACAAATTTTGTAATTTATCTAAGCACATGCATTTCATGCAACCTACAATGTGTTGGCTGCATCACATGTCCCTTGAGAACCCCAATAGTGGAACAATCCAAATGCTAGGAATATTTCTAATGTAACACACGTCACATTAGGGAATGTCATCAGGGCGAGCTCTCCATTCTGGCTGAGTGCGGGCTCACCCCAGTGCGATTCCAGTGCGGGTTTCCTCATCCCAAAGAACTAGCAGGCAGTTCACACTAGAGGTCGACCGATATGGGTTTTTCTCTGGCCGATGCCGATGCCGATATTTAGAAATCATGGCGGCCGATAGCCGATATATGATGCCGATTTTTTTTGGGCCGATATGTTAGGCCGATTTTATTTTATTTATTTAATTTTTTTCCTTTTTTATTTTATTTTTTAATCCCCCTTGATCTAACACACCTTTCCCACTGGGGCGTTTTTCAGGCGCTTTTGGGCTAAAAATAGCGCCTGTAAAATGGCTCCCCTGCAGTCTGTGTGAAACGTTCACACTGAGGGCCGGTTCACACAGCGAGGCGCGGCGAGGCGTCTCCGACTTGCCTCGCCGCGACCTGCGGGGACCTCAGCGGCGACTTGCAGAGGACTTCTGTATAGAAGTCAATGCAAGTCACCCCCGAAGTCGCCCAGAAGTAGTACAGGAACCTTTTTTCTGAGTCGGAGCGACTCGAGTCGCTCCTCTCAGAACGGTTCCATTGTACAGAACGGGGGCGACTTGCGGGAGCGAGGCGAGGCGAGTCGTGTCGCCTCGCATCGCCTCGCTGTGTGAACCGGCCCTGAGGCGATGCGCTGGCAGGATCTTAAAAAAAAAGTCCTGCAAGCAGCACGTTTGGAGTGGTGTATACCGCTCCTCCACCACTCCTGCCCATTGATATGAATGGGCACCACTGCCGAAGCGCATGCAATGCGATTTGGCAGCAGTGCTTCATGGGCGCATTTAACCTCTTCCTTGGCCGCTAGCTGGGTTATATGCGCCCCACTAGCAGCCAAATAGCACCGCTAAAATGATGGTAAAGAGCCGCTAAAACTTGCGTTTTACCATCAACGCCTGCCCGCTCCACTGTGAAAGCAGCCTTCATAAGTGATACAGAAAATTTCTTACATTTAAACATTTATTAAACAAAACAAACCTCCAATCAGTTTACTTGTATGTATGATTTAGATAAAAAAAAAAAAAAAAACCTATATATTAAATAAAAACAGGTAGTCAAAACTTTTGTACGAAAAAAAAAAATGGGCTAACTTTACTGTTTTTATTTTATTTTTATTTTTTAAATAGTGTATTTTTTTCCTAAAAAAAATGCATTTGAAAGACCTCTGTGCAAATGCCGTGTGACATAAAATATTGCAACAACCGCTATTTTATTCCCTAGGATCTCTGCTAAAAAACTATATATAATTTTTTGGGGGGTCTAAGTGATTTTCTGGCAGAAAATACAGGATTTTTACTTGTAAGCAACAAGTGTCAGAAAAGATTTAGTCTTTAAATGGTTAAACTGAGAACTTCTACACACAGAGATGATTTCATTCATTGAAGTGTAAACATTGTATCATTCTGTTCTTTTCTTGGCAGTCTGCCCAGAGAGGAGGAAAGGGTTTCTATGACGACTCAGTCAACTTACACTGACTGAAATGACTTCTGTAATAGAAAAGTCCCGCTGTAGTTCTAAATCGGCTTTTTATCAGCTCAAATCGGCCGATGCCGATTATTTAAAAAACGGCAAATATCGGCCGATATATCGGCCGGCCGATATATCGGTCGACCTCTAGTTCACACTGCCCTATGCGAATCACTGTGGGTGTCAATAGAAACTAAATGACACCCCAAATCAGTTTGCATATCGTAGTGTGAACTGCGATCTGATTCTGGTGCGGACAAAAAAAATGCTTCCTGCACCATTTTGGTCCGAATACAATGCAAATTCAGCCATACAATCTGTATGGTAGAATTTGCATCGCATGTGATCTGCACATGCGATGTCTGACATTGCGCTGGTGTGAACCAGCGCTTAGAGGAATAGAACGGCTGCCCCGCTCACTTAGGAGGTGACAGGGAGAGAGGTATGGTGGATTTTAAGACTTAGGACTAGATCACCTCAAGGGTTAAATCTGAGGTGGGATTTGGATTTACATCTACAGTAAACGGCCTCTCTCCAGTGTTCTGTCTCTTCCCTGGTTTCTTCCTATACCCATTTTGTTATTTTCATCAATCTTTATTATATGTTTTTTACTTCCTCATTTGTTTAAAATGTTCACTTTACGCATTATTACTATAAAGCCTCATGCACACTGGACGTTTTTCAATGCTTTTAGGCTTAGTTTTTGTGAGTTTGGGCATCCATGTTTTTGGATGTTTATCAGCAGTGGAGTTTATGGGCTGTTTTATGAATGCCATAAAATCGCGTTCAGAAATAGTGCTCATAAACGATGATAAACATCGATACACGCTCAAAAATAAGGCTTACCAGCGTTTTTCAATGTTTTTAATCCATGAACAAAAAAAAAAAAATACTAAAAACTGCTAATAAAAACGGTATTGCAAAATAGTTTTAAAACTTATTATATATTATTTTATTTTTTTTGTGGTTGAACTGGATGGACTTGTGTCTTTTTTTCAACCTGACTAACTATGTAACTTTGAAAGACTCACTGCAAAGCTACTGCCGTTTTTATAATGTTATTTTAACATCCACTGTGCATGGAGCCTTACAGCAGCTGTTTTTTGGCTATAGATGTTTTTTTCTACAGTCATTAGGTCTCATGCACACTGGACATTAAAATAACATTATAAAAATGGCAGTAGTTTTTGCAGTGAGCTATTCAACTTCTTTCAATGTTTTTCAACGTTTTTGCAATAGCGTTTTGTTTTGTTTTTTGAAAAAGAAAAACATTTTTTGTTTTTTTTCCCCAATGGATCAAAAATGTTAAAAAAAAAACGCTGGTGAGCGACGTTTTTTCAGCATTGATCGACATTTATCAGCTGAAAAATGTCTCCAAGAACCCACTAGTTTTGAGGTTTTTTTAACTGCTCAAAACTGCTGATAACAGCTTATGTGTGCATGGACACATAGGATAACATGTAAGTGCGCTCTCTCCCCCCCCCCCCCGAGCCTACCCTTTTTTAAAGCCAATTAGAGCTTCTAATCATGTGCTTCTAAAAAAAAAAAAAAATTTATATAATTAGAGGGGCGCCACTCCTGTGCCCTGTATGGACAGGCCGCCACTGCTCAAGGGTTAACAATTGGAGTGGATTCAACTACAAAACGCCATCCAGTGCTTTTACATATTTCTTAGATCATAAATTGCAAATACAAATCAGAGCAAAGCATAATAATTTCACCATAAAAATGCATTTTTTTTTTTGCACCCGCAATCAGCAGATTACAGTTGCAGTGTTCAGTACCTGTAGACTCTCCTAGTTGTCTGCTCATATGGGCAGGCAGTTACCTGAAAGCAGGAAGATCAATGGACTACAAGAGCGCTCACAGCTCATTAAAAAATTATGGCTATGTGTGCGGGGCCCCGCGGTTCTCAAATGGGGACAGCGGGTGCAAGGAGAAGATCCACTGTCACAGGGAGAGGCTGCAGATACTGAGCCTAAAAACAGGTGAATTCAGAGATGAATGGAAAAATGCATCAAAAACACACTACGGTTGTGCTTTGAGTAACATATCCATATTTCACAGGTGCATGATTAAAGTCAGGCAACCAAAAAATGCACAGTAGGAAAGCACCTTAATTATAGAGAATCCGGGTGTAGCAGTGGAGTAGTGAATTTTTATATTTTTAAACTAAAGCTTGTAATCAAACATTGTTCTACTTCAAACACATACAAAAACAAATTTGCATAAGGATGCCCGGTGTTGCTAATGATAACACTAAAGACCATGGGTGACTGCTGATTCTACAGCAGCAAATAAAAAAGGGAGAGTTGATGCAAACAAATCACCAATGTGACATAGCCCTAGGTAAGAGCATAAATGGACTACCCAGATAATGACAGACCGAGTAGTCAGACACCAGGCATGATGTAGTATGGCCTGCTGTCTGTCCTCTTATATGGAGATTTATAGAGTGCTGTCTAACATCATTGTCGATAAAAAAAACAATCTGGGTGATTTACATACATTGCAAGGATTTTCACAAACTTTGTCACAGATTCTTACTTGATCAGTTATGAAACAATAGCTACTGCTTTCTCCATGTTCTTTCCACACTGAATCCTGATTGGGAAGGTCAGACTCGTTATAACCACCTGGGGAAATCTTAGTGTTCTGATGAGGAAAGCTGTTGTGCTTGCATCCCTCTAGAAGTAGTTAACCCTTAGGGCCGGTTCACACTATTGCAATGCATCGCACCCGGAACGCACGGCCGTTCACACTGCCATATGCAAACTGCTGGGGAGTGTCATTATATGTTAACGACACCCCCATTTCAGCTCGCATATCGCACTGCGAACTGACAGTTTGGACATGAATCGGACTGCATATGTGTGAACACACATGCAATCCGATTCTGGTCTGAACAGAAAAAAGGGTCCTGTGAGTGCTTGCACCGAATGCGTTGTGATATCAGCCATATTATCTGCATGGCTGACATCGCGTCCACACAGACATCGCATGTAATGTGAACAGCAGTGCGCTGTGCAATACATGCAATATCTGCCATCGCAATAGTATGAACCGGCCCTTAGGCTTGGTTCACACTGCTGCGATGCAAGAACCCTGCGAATCCACTGCGGGTTCCCACATTGCATGTTTCCTGGCAGCAGTTCACACTGACCTATGCAAACTGCTGGGAATGTCAAGTAAAAGTTAATGACACCCCCAAATCAGCTCGCATATTGCAGTGTTCGGACAGGAATTGGATCGCGTGGGTGTGAAAAAAAGGGTCCTGTGCAAGGTTTGATGCAAATTCAGCCATACGATCTTTATGGCTGAAATCGCATCGCACAGAGATCACATGTACATTACTGCAGTGCGGTGCAAATCATATCCGATCTCTGACATCACACCAGTGTGAACTGGCCCTGAGTAAGGATGAGCTCAGGCGTGTTCGCATGGTCCACGTGCAGAGCCCGCCAGGAAGTCGGCGCAGCGATCCGCTAATCACAGGCAGTGAGACATTGCCCCGATGCGTGACTGCAGAGATAGGGCAATGTCTCATCTCTGCAGCCACACATCGGGGCAATGTCTCACTGCCTGTGATTAGCGCAGCACTGCGCCGACTTCCTGGCGGGCTCTGCACGTGGACCATGCAAACACGCCTGAGCTCATCCTTAGCCCTTAGAGCCCTTTCACACTGGTGCGTTGGGGGCGTCTGCGCTTTTTGGACCACTGGCAGGGCGTTTTAGCTCCTGTTAGTGGCCAAAAAAGTGTTAAAAGCACCGATGCCCATTGATTTCAATGTAGAGGGGCACTTTAGGAGAGGTGTATACACCGCTCCTAAAGCGGCTCAAAGATGCTGCCTGTAGGACATTTTTTGACGTCCTGCCAGCGCACCACTTCAGTGTGAAAACCCTCGGCCTTTGACATTGGAGTGACAGGAGAGATGCTTTACAGTAGTTTGCAGGTGCTATTTTTAGCACTATTTATAGCGCATGTAAAGTGCCTCAGTGTGAAAGGGGTCTCAGGGCTTCACAACAGCAGCAGTGTTAGATAGCAGCCACTAATGTGCAAAGTGGTGGCAGCATTGGTGATGCGCTGAAAAAAAAAATCGCACTGCAAGCTTTTTTTTGTTCTAACATCCCATTCAGGTTTTTTTTACCATAGTGTGGTAATGTGTACAATACAGTGTGCTGCTTTATTTTTCAGTGTACACAACCGCAGGGTGGCATTAACAAGGAAAATGTCCTAGTTTTTGTGTTGGGACTGTGCTGGGTGAAGCTGCCAAGTGCAGCCAATGTACCTGCTGTAAATGGACCCGGAGGCAATATCTCAACAATACTGAAATTAAATTCCTTTTACAGAGAATGCCTGAAATTTGACTTGTATCTTGTTGCAGACAGCTAAGAAAATCAGTGAGCCAATCATAGAAGGAAAGGACATTTTTGGGGGAATTCTGCACACCAGTGGTTGCTAGAGATGGATGAGCTCAGGCATTCCCTGCAGGCCTATACATACACACCCATGCATACGTGAGGATGCGGGGAATGTCTGAGTGGCTGAGCTCATCCCTAGTATAAGGTGACCAGATTTTTAAAATGAAATTCGGGGACATATGTTTTTTTTTTACTAGTACTGGCAGCAATCGGTGACTCATAGTGTGACTGCGATATATTGCGGTGGACAAATCGTACACTAATGCCACGTATCCGACGAAGTTCCGCTGAATCCATCTTGCCTACACATGATCACATCAAAGTCCGACTGTCTAGAACGCGGTGACGTACAACACGTACGATGGGACTGGAAAAGGGAAGTTCAATAGCCAGTAGCCAATAGCTGCCATCTTGTACTTTCTTCAGAGCATGCGTCTTTTTTGGTCCGTTGGAACAGCATACAGACGAACAGTTTTCCCAATGGGAATTGGTTCCATTGGAAATATTTAAAACATGTTCTATTTCTAGGTCCATCAGAATTTTCGAAAAAAAGTCAGATGAGGCCCACACACGATCGGAATATAGGATGAAAATACTTTTTTCTGTCGGACATCCCGCTCGTGTGTACGTGGAATTAGTGACACTTTTGACACTTTGTGGGAACCAGTGATACTAATACAGTGATCAGTGCTAAAAATATGCACTGTCACTGTACTAATGACACTGGCTGGGAAGGGGATAACATCTAGGGCAGTCAATGGGTTAAATGTGTGCCTAACAAGTGTTTTAGCACTGTGGAGGAGGTGATTTTACTAAGGGAAGACATGGATCCCTGTACTTGCTTTGCGAACTGCCTTGTTTACATAGGCAGACCACTAGGCGAGTCCGCTGAATCGGCTGATTGGCTCCGATACCCAGAAATGCAGGATCACGTATATACGTGATCCTGCGCAGCGCGTCCGCCCTCTAGCAGTAAATCTGCTATCAGGCGATCGGAAACTGGTTAAGATCATCAGCCTTATGATAACTCATAGGCAGCGGGCACTCTATCATGGCGCTGACTGGCTCTGTCACAGTGTGTCACATAACATGGCTGCTGGGTGCTGATTTTGTTAACTTCTGACCAATAAGTGCTGCTGCCTGTGAGTTCTGATACCATCCATTGTGCCAGAGAGACAGACACAGTGCAATGTAGTCACAGACACCCCCGAAGCACACCTGTGTTGAAGCCTTGAAGGCACTGGCAGCCCCACGATTGGATCTGCTTCCCCTATATTCCTGCTGCTGGACATCATCAGCTGAGCTCAGTTGCCTCTCTCTGCCCGCCGCCTCCGCCGGCCTCACAGCCTCTCAGGTCTCACTCACCAGGCCTCGGCTACTACTGGGTGGGGAGCGGAGGAAAATTACTCTGCCGGGGAAGGCAAGTAGATAAGCAGGCAGGCGGCTGGCCGGGATTTGAGCCAAGGCAGAAAAGCATGTGAGCGGAGCTAAAGTAATAGTCCATCTGCTCTAACACATCATCATCAGAAAGGGACACAGATAATGGAAAAAATACACCCCCCTAAGCTAGTAGGAGCGGGAGTGTGTAATTCAGAATTATTATTTTTTATTCTGCACTGACTGTCTATGAAAATTGCCCCAGCCCCTGTTGAAGTCAAATCCGGGGACAAAAGTGGGGACAGACTTGGTCCGGGGACTGTCCCCTGAAACCGGGGACATCTGGTCACCCTACCCTAGTAGTTGCCATATTTGAATTTTTTGACAGTTTTAGAAATGTATATACTGTAAAACCTTGGATTGCGAGCAAAATTTGTTCCGGATGGGGGGTTGGGGTGTTCTGCCACGGTGATCTATGTAGATTTAAAGGATTTTAACAAACTTTGTTGCAGATTCCTATCTTTTGTTTTTATGAAGAATGTAAAAAAGGGGGCGCATCATCTGAGCTCACCTTCTTGGGACGGCGGCCACCTAGCCCTGTTTGGTTGCCATTAAGTTACCCATAAGGAATAGATGGTGGGGTACTGTCACTTTAACCACTTTCAGACCGGACCATTTTGCTGGTAAATGACCAGAGGTCTTTTTACACTTTGGCACTGCGCTGCTTTAACTGGTAATTGCGCGGTCATGCAATGTTGTACCCAAACAAAATTTGCGTCCTTTTCTTCCCACAAATAGAGCTTTCTTTTGATGGTATTTGATTGCCTCTGCGATTTTTATTTTTTGCGATATAAACGTAAAAAGACCGCAAATTTTGAAAAAAAATGATATTTTCTACTTTTTGTTATTAGAAAAATCCAATAAACTCAATTTTAGTCATACATTTAGGCCAAAATGTATTCAGCCACATGTCTTTGGTAAAAAAAAAGTCAATAATTGTATATTTATTGGTTTGCGCAAAAGTTGTCACATCTACAAACTAAGGTACGTTTTCTGGAATTTACGCAGCTTTTAGTTTACGACTGCCTATCTCATTTCTTGAGGTGCTAAAATGGCAGGGCAGTACAAAACCCCCCCAAATGACCCCATTTTGGAAAGTAGACCCCCTAAGGAAATTGATAAGAGGCATGTTGAGCCCATTGAATATTTTATTTTTTTGCCTCAAGCGATTGAATAATGACAAAAAAAAAATATTTTTTTTTTTTTTACACAAAGTTGTCACTAAATGATATATTGCTCACACATGCTATGGGCATATGTGAAATGACACCCCAAAATAAATTCTGCTGCTTCTCCTGAGTACGTGGATACCACATGTGTGGTATTTTTTGGGAGCCTAGCCGCGTACGGGGCCCCGAAAGCCAAGAACCGCCTTCAGGTTTTCTAAGGGCGTAAATATTTGACTTCACTCCTCACTACCAATTACAGTTTTGAAGGCCATAAAAAGCCAAGATGGCACAAAACCCCCACAAATGACCCCATTTTAGAAAGTAGACACCCCAAGCTATTTGCTGAGAGGCATGTTGAGTCCATGGAATATTTTATATTTTGCCACAAGTTGCGGGAAAATTACAAACTTTTTTATTTTATTTATTTTTTTCACAAAGTTGTCACTAAATGATATATTGCTCACGCATGCCATGGGCATATGTGAAATGACACCCCAAAATAAATTCTGCTGCTTCTCCTGAGTACGGGGATACCACATATGTGGGACTTTTTGGGAGCCTAGCTGCGTACGGGGCCCCGAAAACCAAGCACCGCCTTCAGGCTTTCTAAGGGCGTAAATTTTTGAGTTCACTTCTCACTACCTATTACAGTTTTGAAGGCCATAAAATGCCAAGATGGCACAAAACCCCCACAAATGACCCCATTTTAGAAAGTAGACACCCAAAGCTATTTGCTGAGAGGCATGTTGAGTTCATGGAATATTTTATATTTTGCCACAAGTTGCGGGAAATTTACAAACTTTTTTTTTTTTTTTTTTTTTTTTCACAAAGTTGTCACTAAATGATATATTGCTCACACATGCCATGGGCATATGTGAAATGACACCCCAAAATAAATTCTGCTGCTTCTCCTGAGTACGGGGATACCACATATGTGGGACTTTTTGGGAGCCTAGCCGCGTACGGGGCCCCGAAAACCAAGCACCGCCTTCAGGCTTTCTAAGGGCGTAAATATTTGACTTCACTCCTCACTACCTATTACAGTTTTGAAGGCCATAAAATGCCAAGATGGCACAAAACCCCCACAAATGACCCCATTTTAGAAAGTAGACACCCCAAGCTATTTGCTGAGAGGCATGTTGAGTCCATGGAATATTTTATATTTTGCCACAAGTTGCGGGAAAATTACAAACTTTTTTTTTTTTTTTTTTTTTTCACAAAGTTGTCACTAAATGATATATTGCTCACGCATGCCATGGGCATATGTGAAATGACACCCCAAAATAAATTCTGCTGCTTCTCCTGAGTACGGGGATACCACATATGTGGGACTTTTTGGGAGCCTAGCCGCGTACGGGGCCCCGAAAACCAAGCACCGCCTTCAGGCTTTCTAAGGGCGTTACAGTTTTGAAGGCCATAAAATGCCAAGATGGCACAAACCCCCCCCAAATGACCCCATTTTGGAAAGTAGACACCCCTAAATTTAGGGGTACACTAGTGAGACTAGGTAATAAATGGCGGGTGCCCTGAAACTATAAAAAAATAACTAACCAACCAGCGTCACCTGTAACAGTTATATGGTGATCACTGGTGAAAGGGTTAACTAGGGGGCAATCAGGGGGCTTTATGCGGTAGTATATGGGGGTCCCTGGCGCTATAAAAAGCTGCGGCGAACCTAAATACCTACCTGCCTAACTAGCGTCACCTGTGACACTAATACAGCGATCAGAAAAACGATCGCTTATTAGGCTGGGTTCACACTGGAGCGATGCGGGAACGCCGCGAATGCGCGGCGGGTTCCCGCATCGCATGCCTCCCGGCGGCAGTTCACACTGCCCTATGCGAACTGCTGGGAGTGTCAGTGAAATGTTACTGACACCCCCAGATCAGTTCGCATATCGCAGTGCGATCTGCAAACTCGGATCGCATGGTGTGAACACCCATGCGATCCGATTCTGCTGCGGGCCAAAAAAAGGGTCCCGTGCGAATTTGCGGCGGGTGCGGCGGGTGTGGCGGGTGCGGCGGGTGCGGCGAATGGCTGAACTCGAATCGCACAGAGATCGGATGTGATTTGCACTGCAGTGCGGTGCGAATCACATCCGTTCTCAAACCGCTGCAATCTGAACCCAGCCTTAGTGACACTGGCGACGGGGGGTGATCACGGGGTTAAACCTTTATTGGGGGGGTTAGGGGGGTACCTTAGAACTAAAGGGGGCTAACCCTAACTGCCCTAACAGTTATTAGTCACAAATGACACCCGCCGGGTGATCAGGGGGTTAAACCTTTATTAGGTAATAAATGGCGGGTGCCCTGAAACTATAAAAAAATAACTAACCAACCAGCGTCACCTGTAACAGTTATATGGTGATCACTGGTGAAAGGGTTAACTAGGGGGCAATCAGGGGGCTTTATGCGGTAGTATATGGGGGTCCCTGGCGCTATAAAAAGCTGCGGCGAACCTAAATACCTACCTGCCTAACTAGCGTCACCTGTGACACTAATACGGCGATCAGAAAAATGATCGCTTATTAGGCTGGGTTCACACTGGAGCGATGCGGAAACGCCGCGAATCCGCGGCGGGTTCCCACATCGCATGCCTCCCGGCGGCAGTTCACACTGCCCTATGCGAACTGCTGGGAGTGTCAGTGAAATGTTACTGACACCCCCAGATCAGTTCGCATATCGCAGTGCGATCTGCAAACTCGGATCGCATGGTGTGAACACCCATGCGATCCGATTCTGCTGCGGGCCAAAAAAAGGGTCCCGTGCGAATTTGCGGCGGGTGCGGCGGGTGCGGCGGGTGCGGCGAATGGCTGAACTCGAATCGCACAGAGATCGGATGTGATTTGCACTGCAGTGCGGTGCGAATCACATTCGTTCTCATAAACCGCTGCAATGTGAACCCAGCCTTAGTGACACTGGCGACGGGGGGTGATCACGGGGTTAAACCTTTATTGGGGGGGTTAGGGGGGTACATTAGAACTAAAGGGGGCTAACTCTAACTGCCCTAACAGTTATTACAGTCACAAATGACACCAATGCAAAAAAAAAAAAAAAAAAAAAAATGACATTGGTGTCACTGTGACTGGGGGGCAGGGGTAATTGGGGGGGTGATCGGGGGGTAAAGGGGGGGTGTGAGTGTGCCTGGCATGTTCTACTGTGTGTGTAGAGTGTTGGTGCAACTCACCGATCCGCTCTCCTCCGTGTCGGAACGGAAAATACCGACACGGAGGAGAGAATACATCACTTCCTCTCCTGTGTTTACATTACAGGAGAGGAAGTGATGTCACGGGGGATTTCCATTCGTCGAGAGCGATCGCGAGGGGGTGGCCATGAATGAATGGCCGCCCCCTCATCCCGGATCGCTCTCGAAGAAATGCCGACCGCCGCAGGCACCGGGGGGGGGCCCGATCGGGCCCCCCACCCGCGGGCAGGCAGGGACTTATATATACGCCCATATGCCTGCCCGTGCCATTCTGCCGACGTATATCGTCGTGCGGCGGTCGGCAAGTGGTTAAATATTTAAATGACGCATGCAAGGTGGCCCAATGGGAATTCCGGGAAGGTTCTGGATATTCCTGGGAAGTGATAAAAGGGCCGCAGAGGGTATCTCCTTCCTCTTGCAGTGCCAGAACTACAGGAGAAAAATCTCCCTCCCCGTCGCAAGCATTTTGTGTGGTCGGGTCACCTGGAAATCCGGGGGGGGGGGGGGGCGTATTTCTTTATTCAATAAAGTTATGATGCCCGAGTTCTAAAAACTGGGCAAAAGTTTGCTGTATGTTTGATTTTATATGAATATTGAATAAATATGTTTGGTGTTTATGATTTATTTTAAACCAAAACCCTCTACTATATGATTGTATCTGGGGAATTAAAGTAAGGGGTGAGTGTGGCCTGCGGTCCCAATCCCTGTTTGTCTGTGTCCATGTGGGAAAGTGAATCTGTATGGGAGTGGTTTCCTAATTATCATATCAATCAGGCACTAATGAGGAAAGTTGCAGGGCCTACATCCCTTTAGACATGATATCCTATTGGGAGTATCTCACTAAAAATTACTTTTTTGTTGCAGGGGATGCCTGAAATCTTACTTGTATCTTAATGCAGACTTCTGGGAAAATGAGCAAATCACACAAGCAGAAAATGTTTCCGGGAAGTGGTCAGTACACATTGCATATTGCATTTTGAGAAAACTATAGAGCTGCAGATTGAAAAGGAAAGGTAATTTTAAGAACATTCAATTACAATGGCTTGTGACGCAATTGTATATGCTATATTTTTTTTACTTTATTTGCCATTTTTTCCCCCACAAAAGTTACCCTTTGTTTAGATATGTCTGTGAGACTATATGTTGTGGTTACAAGGATGGTTTCTATTGGCTTATGAAAGATGTGGTTAAGAATTCACTGCAGTGTAAAGCAGTGGTGGCTGGTGTTTTTTCTTTGGGGGGGGGGGGGGCAGCAAAAAAAAAAACCCTGTTGGTCGGTAGCATCTCAGGCACCCCAACCCCCCGCCAAATGGATGGGTTGTGGGCTCCGGCAGGCAGTGGCGGGCTCCGGTGGCAGCAGTGGGTGGTTGTGGGCTTTACGTTTTGGTGCAGCACCCAGCCCTGCCCAGTTGCAGCATAGATTGACAGGCAGCAGGGATGGACTCTTCACTTGTACCTTCCAGGCGTATTCGCTGAGCATGTAAGCTACACACAATAGGATTCTCCAACAACAACGTGGATTTTTTCTGAAGGATGTTGGCTCAAACTTGTCTTTCATACACACAGTCACACAAATGTTGTCGATAATTCCAGACGTCAAGAACGCAGTGATGTGCAACACGTACGACGAGCTGAGAAAAATGAAGTTCAATAGCCAGTGCTGCTCTTCTTCTTTTTTGATTCCGAGCATGCGTGGACTTTTGTGAATCGGAATTTCCAACAACAAGTCTTGTTGGAAAATTTGAGAACCTGCTCTCAAACATTTGTTGGCAGAAATTCCGACAACAAATGTTCTATGGCACATACACACGGTCTGACTTTCCGACAACAAGCTCACATGCAACAGTTTTTGTTGGAAAATCCTATCATGTGTACGGCCCATTACACATAACTCTCAGCTGTCCCTGATTTCGAGGGACTGTCCCTGATCTGGAACAAAGTCCCTCTGTCCTTTTTTTTCCTCCTCATTTGACCCTTATTTTGGTCTGATCTATAGAGTTGTATATAAAATGCACTACTTTTCTTTCAAAAACTATTTCCCAGTGCTAAACCTTTAAAACAATTTCAAAAGCCAGTATAAAAGGAAAAGTTGTTTTAAAACTTGTGGGTTTAACTAATTTTGTATAATTCTTTAAGGGGGAGTATCAGGGTGTGTCCCATGCCTACATACTTATCTAATAGGTGTCCCGTGTTCCCATTTCCAAAGGTTGGGGGGTATGTTTACAGGCTGGAAAAAAAAAACGCCAAAATGGCATGTTTAGGAGAGGAGCTGAAGACCAGAAAAAATTCTAGAAGCACCTAAACACTAGACATGTCTGAAGAAGTGTTTGGTCAATAATACATTCCAGTGGGCAGAATAAATGTAAATTTTGGCCAATGGAACACATTAACTTTCAAATGCCAGGTGTGCCTAAATACGTGTGCAAGATGCAGCTTTTACTGCCAGGAATTCTGAGGGGCTAAACAAACACCCAGTGTGCATGGGACCTAAAAGTTTTAGCTAGATAAATAAATTCTATTAATGAGAATTCTTAGCAGTGTTTTATTTTTCTTTGTCCTGATAAATCTTCCCATACTTTAAAATTGAATTGTACAATATGTTGATCGTATGCTTCTTGTAGAGCAAAGCCCATTTTAACCTCCCTGGCGGTATTCCCTAGTGTGGCTCGGGGTGAATTTTCAGTACCAAAAGCTGTAATCTCAAACCACACTGGGGATCGCATCACAGGATGCAGGCAAAGTTACTTACCTTGTCCCCAGGTTCCTGCAATGTCTCCCCGCGTGTGCGAGCTGAGTCCTCTGCACAATTTATCACTGTGCCGGGCTCCGTTCCCTGCGAGCGTCGCAACGCACAGGGACGGGGCACAGCGCTAAATTCAAAAAGTAAAAAACACACAATACATACAGTACACTGTCATCTTATAGATTACATTACTGTATCAAATTATTTCACATCCCTTTTATCCCTAGTGCTATGTGCAGTGCCCTGCCTGCAGTTTTATATTATATATATATATACACGGTTCTTTCTCCCAGGAAACTGGAGATTGTCCATAGCAACAAAAAAGTGTCCCTTTAGGTCAAAAGCGGTTTTAGGGTTGAAAATGTGTTTATTGTCAACTTCACAAATATCACAATGAACAACATAAAAGTTACAACTAAGAGCCGGTTCACACAGCGGGCGATGCAAGGCGACACGACTCGCCTCGCCTCGCTCTCGCAAGTCGCCCCCGTTCTGTACAATGGAACCGTTCTGAGAGGAGCGACTCGAGTCGCTCCGACTCAGAAAAAAGGTTCCTGTACTACTTTTGGGCGACCTCGGGGCGACTTGCATTGACTTCTATACAGAAGTCATTTGCAAGTCGCCGCTGAGGCCGCGGCAGGTCGCGGCGAGGCAAGTCGGAGTCGCCTCGCCTCGCCTGCAGTGTGAACCGGCCCTTAGTGACAACCGCTAGTAAACATAAGCAATGAGTCAGCCTGATGGCTATCGCCCATAGCTTGACTCCCACTAACAAACAATAGGGGTTATTTACTAAAGGAAAATCCACTTTGCACTGCAAGTGTACTTGAAAAAGTTCACTGAAAGTGCACTTGGATGTAAAGTCGCTGTAGATCCGAGGGGGACATGCAAGGAAAATAAAAAACAGCATTTTAGCTTGCACATGATTGGTTGATAAAATCAGCAGAGCTTCCACTCATTGCAGATCTACCCTTTAGATTTAGAGCGACTGCACTTCCAAGTGCACTTTCAGTGTACTTGTAATGCAAAGTAGATTTGCCTTTCATAAATGTATTGTAAGGGTTGACAACTGTCGTCTGTTGTGAGGAGTAATTCTGGCTGGAGAGCCTTGTTGTACATAATAAAACTATATGGAAAAATAATTTGAAAATAAAAGGGGGAGACCAAATCAGATAAAGGGGGTAAGTGACCCAAGTAAGGGCATAGGTAGCGTTAGAGAGGGAAGTAAAGAAAGGGAAAAATAAGATCCTAGAGCAGAGAAAAAGCTGCTGGGGAGACTTGAGGTAAATAATGGTCAGAGGGTGGGAACCCAATGGGTAGACACCTCAACCCTCCCTATGGTTAAGCTACGTATTAGGGTGACCCTGTCGGGGTCGAGAGCATAATCGCGAGGGTATCTAAAGCAGAGAAGCCGAGCCAAATGGACTACGACACCTTGTACTTATCAAAGGTGTCATTATCTATGGTCAACATCTCCATTCTCATAGTATCATTCATGATCGAGACCCATCGTGACAGAGAAGGAGTGGTGGTTGTCTTCCAAAATGATGGAATGAGCTGTCTTGCCAAAGACATAAGAAAACGGAGGAGATTCCGTTTCTCCGATGTTATAGACCCAGGGAGTATCGAGAGGAGGCCGAACGTTGGGGTAGGTGATAACGTTTCCTCATAAATTTTGTTGTAACATTCAAATACCTGGGTCCAGAAGGGGTGGATCCTCTCACATTCCCACCAGACATGTAGTTAGGTTCCTGTAGCAGAGTTACAGCGCCAATAGGAGGCTGGAGTTGACAGAAACATTTTGTGTAATGTGGATGGATCCCTGTACCATCGAGACAGAAAATTGTAATTATTTTCTTGGGAATAGGAGGATGTCATTGACTTGTGGGTAAAATGAAATGAGGTTTGCCAATCCGCTCTGGAGATGTCCTTTCCCAAGTCTGCAGACCACATCCTGGTGTAAGATGGTAAATCATCATGTGTAAGGACTTGTAGGAGACCGTATAGAGATGAGAGAAGATGTTTGGGTGTTTCAGAGAAGGTGCACAGCCTTTAATATTCAGTATAGAAGCAGTGTATTTGGGAAGAAGCATATAAGCATTTTGTGAACGTGGATAAGTGAAGGGTGGTAAGCCAATCACAAGAACCCACTGGAGTAGCTGGTGTCCCATGTAGTGGGTGTACAAAAGAGTGTGCTTGTGGCCACTTGGAGCATTTGAATTACCTCAATGTCACTGGTCCCGTGCCCTGAGGGAAAGCAGGGTTGTCAAACAGAGAGGTCAATGGGCAGGGGTCGAAGACAGAATGGAGAACAAGCCCCTGGAATACCAGAGTCTAAGGGTGGAAAGTTTCAGTGGTGAGGAGGTGGATAAGTGGGCAAGGTTGTTTCTGTATCCCCATAGAAGAGCTCGGAGGTCTACAGGGCTAAATCCTGCTCTAACATGATGAAAGCTTTCAGGAAATGACGGGAAAACCACTCTAGAATGCACGCCATGTGGGTGGCTTTATAGTAAATATCATAGTCAGGGAGACCCGCCCCACCCTGTAGCTTCAGAAGGGTGAGTAACTTGTACTTCACCCTATGTAAACTGCATTTCCATATGAACCGGATAGCGAGGGATTGTAGGGAGACAAAGAAAGACTTGGGTATCATGATGGGGATCGTTTGAAAAAGATACAGTCGTTTTTAATTCCCTCCCATTCCTTTCTTCTGCTGCTCTGCAAGGATTGGCTGTTCATGTCTCATAGCAGACAGAGGGGAGACATTTGACAGATAAGTATACATGCAGGAGGCATGTATATCCTTCTAGATAACCAATATTGTATTAGTTTAGAAAGGATGAGAGTGGGTTTACATCCACTTTAAGTGTGTTATTCCTAAGAATTACAGGCCTACAATATAAAACGCCAAATTTCCATACAAAACAATGTACCGCTTTGAGCATCAAAAAATATGACATAATGATAGTGTCATGGAGGTTAAACAACTTGCCCCTAATTAAATTATATGTAAACTCCAAATATATTTATAATAATATATATATATATATTGTAAATGTATTTCTCTGCATACAATGGTTTGCTGGATGCACAGCAAATTGTTCCTGGATTTTTTATTTTTTTTATGTTGGCAACTATGCATTATGTTGTCCCTTTATACATAAAGAACATTAATAACCTAATCTATAACATCCCTGTCTGCTAGACATAAGTATGTGGAGATATAGCTTTATGATTAAAGCGGGGTTCCACCCTAAAGTGGAACTTCCGCTGATCGGAACCCTCCCCCCCTCCGGTGTCACAATTGGAACCTTTCAGGTGGGAGGGGAGTGCAGATACCTTTTTAAAGACAGGTATTTACACCCACTTCCGGGCATAGACTCCCGTGGGAGTCTATGCCATTTCCTGTCCTGCCGCGCTGTCTGCTGGGACACACACAAGTCCCAGAGACAGCGCGGACAATTCCTATTGCGCTGCGTGACTCGCGCATGCGCAGTAGGGAACCAGGAAGTGAAGCCGATTCGCTTCACTTCCTGATTCCCTCACCTAGAATGGTGGCGGCAGCAGCCGAGAGCTGAGCGATCGATCGGCCTCGGCTGCCGGCATCGCTGGACCCCGGGACAGGTGAGTGTCCGTATATTAAAAGTCAGCAGCTGTAGTATTTGTAGCTGCTTGCTTTTTAATATTTTTTTCCGTAGTACAGTCCCGCTTTAATTTCCTTTACCTGTTATAATGATCTGTGACTAAATCCAGTAACTCTCCAGAAAGAAACAGGTTGGGTTATGCTACATCATCAACCAGGTCTAAGCTGGTCTAAAATAAAAATAAACTTTTGGATGTAGAAATGTTTAGTCCTGTTCCAATCATAACCTGATCATTCTTATCACTTGCAAGTGATTTCTGGTACAACAAGAATATACCCTTCAAAGTATATACGTGTAGCACTGGTTTGATTGGGCTTACCGTTACCTTCTCCTCCTCGATCTGTGTCTAGGGGTTCCCGTGGTAAATGACCCAGTAAACTCAGAGACTGGCGATAGATTCGCATAAAGGGATTTTTATTTGCAAAACATAGACAACGAACAGTCTCTCAAAACAGGATCAGAGGGTTAGGAAAGAAGTTCATGTACTCTTATGCCGCGTACACACGATCAAACAATCAGGTGGAAAAGTCCAGCAAACTCAAGTCCGCCGGACAATCCCCCCGTGTGTAGCCTCCGGCAGACTTTTTTGACCCGAAAGTACGGCGGACTTAGAAAGTCGTTTTGCACTCCAATCTTCCCGCCGGACTCGCATTTCGGCGGACAATCCGGCCGTGCGTATGCCAGTCCGCCATACTTTTGAAATGAACAGACTTTTCCCGCCCAGAGAAAAGTCCGCTCATTTCGAGCGGGTCTCCAGGTAGGCGGGGCCCGCGAAGGAGACGTCGCTGGCCCCCGCCACCTGGTATGGACTTAAAGGGTGGAAAGGGGGGGACGGCCACTAAAGGGGGGGACGAGCGATTGCCCCCCCTCCTGAGCTGTACCAGGCCGCGTACCCTCAACATGGAGGGTGCCTTGGGGAAGGGGGGCCACGCAGCCCCCCACCCCAAAGCACCTTGTCCCCATGTTGATGAGGACAAGGGCCTCTTCCCGACAACCCTGGCCATTGGTTGGGTCTGCGGGCGGGGGGCTTATCGGAATCCGGGAGCCCCCACAATGACGCGCGGCGACTTATATAGGGACGTCACCGGATGATGTCCCCCGCCTATTATGATTTCACAGTCCCGCACATCGCGTCAGAGCCATTGTGAGCGAAGCATGTGACGAGTCAACATCTGAAGAGAAGAAGAGAAGAACAGAAGGCCAGAAGGCGGCGGCGGCGACGACATCGGCAACAGAAGACCGGAGGAGTCCAGCGAGAAGACCCCAGAAGACGGAAGACCCCCAGAGCTGTGTAATAAACTACCAACGGCCAGGGTTGTCGGGAAGAGGCCCTTGTCCTCATCAACATGGGGACAAGGTGCTTTGGGGTGGGGGGGCCGCGCGGCCCCCCCTTCCCCAAGGCACCCCCCATGTTGAGGGCACGCGGCCTGGTATGGCTCAGGAGGGGGGGGCGCTCGCTCGTCCCCCCTTTCCTGGCCGGCCGGGTAGCGTGCTCGGACAAGGGTCTGATGCGGACCTGGGGGGAACCCCCACGCCAATTTTTTCGGCGTTGGGGTTCCCCTTTAAGTCCATACCAGGTGGTGGGGCCAGCGACGTCTCCTTCGCGGGCCCCGCCTACCTGAAGACCCGCTCGAAATTAGCGGACTTTCCTCCGCGTGTGTGGGCGAGTCCGTTCATTTCAAAAGTAGGGCGGATAGTACGGCGGACTTAGTACGCCGTATTAGTCCGCTGAAAAAGTGCCGTGTGTGGGCAAGTAGCCCATTCGGAAAGTCGGACGGACAGTCTGGCGGGAAGTCCGCCAGACTAGGTCCGTCGGATAGTCCGCTACGTGTGTACGCGACATTAGTGTCAAAGTCAATAATGAAGGACTTGCTTACTTTGACTAAATCCAGAGAATAGCCATTCACAACTGGATGTTCACTCAAGGCCTAGAAGCAGGACCGTTTTTAAGGCAGGGCAAAAGGGGCAGCTGCCCTGTGCTCCATCATTGTAGTGGGGCCCAAAGCAGCTGCCTCATACTTGCCAACTATCCCAGTTTAAATTCCCTTAACCATTTACGCTTTAGTCCCATGCTGTGTCCCGATATCTCAGTGTAAACATCAGCTGCTGCTGCCCAGCTCTGTCCTATTGCCATGTACAGATGACTCACCTGCAGACCCTGTGTTTACATGTAAATAACCTACATTGATAGTGGCAGCATTAATATCTAAATGATATTGATATTTAAATAGAGGCGGCATTCATATGTATGTCATGTCCCCCTGAGGTCACAGCCACCATCACTTCTGCTGAATGCTGCCCACTGGGAGGTAAAGGAGCATGCTTGAAAGTCCTGACTACAATTGTGGTCATTAAGCCTAACATCATGTTCTGCAAAAGTAAGAAAATTGGAGGTGGAACCCTTCTTCAAAATAACATGGTGCTGCAGCACCCAGAATTTTGGTGCATGTGAATACGCAGGCAGGCAGTGAGGAGATGATGTGCTGTATCCTTTAGCAACCAATCAGTGAACGGTAATGATGTGCACTAACCTCTTGCAACCAATCAGTGAGCAGTAATAATGTGCAGTAACCTCTAACAACCAATTAGTGAGTGGTAAGGATGTTCAGGGACCTCTAGCATTCAGTCAGTGAGCAGTATTGATGTACAGGAATCTCTAGCAATCAATCAACAAGCAGAAGTCCTATGCTGTAACCTCTAGAAAATAACGGTGAGCCATAATGTGTGCCGTAACCCAGGGGCGTAACTATAGGGGGTGCAGCAGTTGCGACCGCAACTGGGCCCTGTGCTGCAGGGGGCTCATGCAGCCCCCTCCACATATGGCCGGCAGCAGCATAGGCAGCTAGGGGTACCAGTGCACCATGCACACGGGTGGCTGGAGGTGGAGGGTGACTAGCAGAGCTCCATGCTCAACTATCGCACTGGCTGCTCTTTAGTTGTGCATTCCCTGGATGACCTGTGTCCTCGGCCGGCTCCTCAGAGTACCCCTCTCCTGATCCATGCATTACCTCTCAGTCCGATGTCTGTTCTCCCCAGCCAGAGTCCCGCCCCGAGTCTGGCCCACAATGCACTGCATACTTCTCCCGGGTAAACAAATTTTAAGCACACAGATGCAGACTGCAGGCTTGTCTGCCAGCCCCCCTCCTCCCCCGTCATACACAGGTGATGAAAGGTCTTTCTGGGAGGTATGCTGATCACCCGTCCAGCACACTGGATGGAGCCCAGGCCAACATGGAAGAGTGCGCGGCCTGAAGCTTGGTCATGGTGAGTGAGAGGACCCCATCCCCCACACACCATTACATACCCCCCCATCTCCCCCTAGGGACAGGGGCCCCTTCTCCCGTGGGGACAGGAAACCTCATCTCCCCTGGGGAGAGGGACCCCTTCTCACCTGGGGGCAGTAACTTCATCTGCCCTGGAGAAAAGGACCTCATCTCTTCTGGGGATGCGGACCCCATCCTGCCTCGGGACAGTCCCCCAATGGGGCACCTAAAAATGAAAAAAATAAAAATAAAAAAAACTACTGATGCCAGAGGTGGAACTACAGGGCTCACAAAGGTCATACCTGTGACCACGCCCTGGAGTTCCACCGCCGGACTCGGAGGGAAGGGCCCTGGCTGGGGTTCAGGGGGTCCCTTCATGGTTTCTTGCATCGGGGCCCTGAAGGTTCTAGTTGCCGTAACCTCTAGCAGCCAGTCAGTGGGCAGTAATGATACACTGTAACCTCTGGCAACCAATCGCATTCGCTACCTGATCTGATTCAGTAAACTGATTTTGAGTCTAGCTGCTATTTACTGTATGTCTGAAAGCATGTGGAGAGCGAAATTACATGGAAGAGTGTAATATAAGAAATATGAAATATTATGAAATAATGATATTTCAAAGTCTTAAATATATGTTGAAATCAATCAATTCTTGTGAGACGAATTTCCTTAATTAGATCTGAGTCAGCGTAATTCAAAAATGTGTATTTATTTGTACACATTTAAATACAAAAGGATGCTTACAAAAATAGTACAATGATTATGCTGGCAGCCTGTGTGCAAGACATGTGTCCTTCTGTCTGTAAAATTCAAGAGAGCCTCCTCCTCCCAACTTTACCATTATATTAACAGCTCTAATTTCGCGCCACAAAAGACAACTCCTCCTCTACAGAGGTGGGAGGGCTAAGGGTGGTTGTTATAGAGCTAACATGTGTTACTACTTAAAATGCAATTCTAGCTTCTAATGAACTGGCAGGAAATAGATATGAGAGGGGGTTTCTGTCTAATACAAATATGGTCTCTTCTTACATATGAAAGACCTTCTAAAAACATATATATATTGAACTAGATAAGTTTACATAAACAATATCGCTTTACATAGCCCTTGAAAGTATATATAAAATATACAATATTCATCAAAATCCTGACAGGTTTTAAATATTTACTTTTCCAGCTATGCAAGCCATAACACAGAATTAATTGACTCAAAGGTTTTTCCATTCACACAGTATGAAAGTATGGGAATATTATTATCCTGAATAAAGTATAATAAAGCCAATTAAAATTTAGATATTAAGAATATAACATTCCCCTCTGAAATATGAATACTAATCATATTTTTCAGATTAAAAATTCATCCATCATCATTCATGTCACATTCAAACAAACTTTGATTCAATAATTCCAAATGTTTTGTCATGCAAAACTGAATTCATACCTTCAAAACCCAATTTTCCTCTTTAATTTACTTTGTAACAAATCATCTCCTTTCTTAATATCACTTCTAATTCGATTATATAATTTTTTCATTCTAAACATTAAACATAACTGGAATATAAGGAATAACATGATAATAATAAAAATAATTACAATAGGATGTGATAAAATATTTCCTGCTGCTGAAGTTATCGAAGTTTTTCCCCACATGGATACACTATTACTAAATCTTTTCCACCAATTACTTCCTGAAAATTCTGACCATTGATGTGATATTTCTTGCAAATTACCTTGTTCATGTTTAAACAATACTTCTGCATTCTGCAATTCCTTAGCCAAAGCTATTAATAAACCTTGATCCTTTTGAATTATATTTGCCCATTTTTCCCATGGAAATTCATCTATTTGGGAAATATTATACTGTGTAGGAAGAGCGCTAATATTTTTCATAAACATATTTGTTAAATTTGTTCTCAATCCATTAATACTTATTGCAACAATATCTCCTTCTATACAATACAACCCTTGATTTAGGTTTTCTGTATTTGTACAAGAAGAGAAAAAAGTTTTAACCCTTTCTGTATCTGACATAATTTGAAAACAAACCTTCTTTTTATCTACACGAGTAACTAATTCAGAATTAATTTTATTTTCAATTCTTGCTGAACATAATGTGTGATTATGATAACAAGAATGAAATATTCTTTTATCTTGATTAGGTAAACATATAATTTTAGACTGGAATTGTAAACATGATGACAAATCTAATTGTTCTAATTCAGAATTTTCATTGTTAAATACAAAATCTGTATACTGTAATTTATAGTATAATAATTGTGTATTACTGACAGGTAATCCCAAAACAGTGATTGGAACCAAAATTTGTTCTTTTCCGGCTATTGGAATCATAGAAGAACTATAACATATGTCCTGCTTGCATCCTATCCATTTATTTACCCATAAATCTGTATGATTTATCGCATATAAATATTCTTTGGGCAAATACTGTAAAATGCCAAGAGGAGTTATTCCACTCTGAAATGCTTGCGCAATTATTTTAAAATTAGTGGAATATTCCGTTTGAATCTCTAAACATGCTCTGGCTATATGAGAATGTTGTTCACTTCTCATCAAATCAAGAGTAATATTTTGAAGATGTAAAATAGATGGACCCATTATATTAGCAGTTTTAATTACCATATTTTCTAAAATCTGATTTAAATGTCTTTGTATTTTAATACCATTACTTCCCACTAAACCAGCGGTTTCTAGATCAGACTTTAAAGTACTAATATCCATACTATTTGTTATACTCCCGATTGTGCCAATCCCTCCTAAAATACCTTCAACAATACCACGCTTATTTCTGTTATAATTTCTATTATTAATTCCAAACCATCTCTCAATACCCAATTCCATATTAACCAGATGTCCTTGACATTGTGGAAACCTTGTAGAAATTTTCCATTCTGAAACATTAAAGTTCCACAAAACAATGACAAACTTTCCTTCTCTCAAAAGAGTTCTGGATTGGAAATGGTTAATTTGAAAAGGGCTTGCAGAGAAACTTTTCTTATTGACACATGGAGTTTTCCTTGGAGACATAACAATAACACTTGCCTTTGCACATTTCACCGGATAATTTTCTATTGATATGCAACATTCATATATACCAGTATCATTCAAAGATACTCTCATTTGTTGATAAACAAATGTATCATTGATCCAATTCACACTACCAAAAATTCCTTTATGAATTATGATAGTTGAACTATAAAGAAAACTACCCAAAAACTCACCATTCCTTTTCCAAGTCAACAATGAATTTTGAGGTAAAGATATTTTTGTATCACATATCAAATGCAAATTATCTTTATCTTCCATAATTTTCAAAGATTGTGGGAAAATATTAATTTCTGGAACAATCTTATCAACTATAAAGATATCGATTTTGACCCTTATTTCAATAAATTTTCTTATAACTTTAAAATCCCATGTTCTTACAACGTCTCCTTTTTCATCTCCAATGATGTTTAAATATTTTGGATTTAATATCTTTACAAAACTTTGAAAAAGATAATAAAATTGATCAAAGGAATAAAGTATTTTCCCAGATCTTGTCATAATATTAGTAACATCTCCAGACCAAATTGTTGACTCATTACCCTTTAAAAATATAGACCAGAAACTCCTCAACAATATGTTACACTCAAAAGTTCCGGTTTTGTTATTTAGTCTATAAGATCCCTGCATTTTAACAAACTTTGTTTTGGATTCTATTTTAACTTTGATGTCAATATCATTGCTGTGAATGAAATACAATTGTAAACAACAAAGATATCCATCTCCAATACACAAAAATCCATACAAATCTTCTGCTGTATTAATATCAACATCTCTAAAATTATGATTTTTATCATATGCACTAATATCAATAACTCTATCATTTTTGTCCTTTGTAATGATATCAATGTTCTTATTTTTCAGTTCATCTGCATTGATATCAATGTCTACATCTCTCTTATTTCTGAATAACATATGATCTTTGTTGTGTAATTCTTCATTCCTGTTAGTCTTTATATAACTTGAGCAATTCTTGATATATCTTATCACAAATAAAATTGTCACTAGGGAAAAGATGCATCCTGTAGTGATGATACACTTCCTCTCTTTAAAACTTTTCATTTGTTGTGCTGACATCTTTTTCTTTTGGAATACGCACTTTCTTCAAGTTCGATTTTTATTTTTAATTCCTGAAAAAATAAAGGCAGCATCATTATCTTGGAATATAAAATTTGTTATACCCACATTTTTCTTTCTGCATACTTGTTTCACTGAACTAAGAAAGTATTTGTACCCCTTGAACATCGCAAAATGTCCATAGACTTTCCCAATTACTTTTCCATGTTTCAACTCCTGAAACTCTGTGAGTGTCACCATCTCTGGGTGTGGCCTCACATGTAACACTTCTTTAATCATCTTTTATCTTTTCTGTGTTAGACTTGTGTCAACAATATCTAATTTTATCTTAAATAAACCTTTCTGTTCCTGGTCTACTTAATAGACCACTTATCTTATACAAAAGATAATTTTGGTTTAACAACAAAATAACACAATGTTACAAAAAACAATATCAATTGTAAAATATCAAAAAATAGATTATTCTGAAGATTAAATCCGATATGTGCATGGATTTAATAACAATCCTTCATGATATATATGTGTCTTGTGTGTGCTGGAGAAAAAATCTCCCTGGAATGTATGCCCTCCAGTAATTGACTGTCTCCTCTCTTGTTACAAAATTCTACTCCTAAACACCAACTCCCACCTTTTTTCTTTTTAAGACTAGCTTAAAAGTTCAGCTGGGCTATATTGTTCCACAGAATGAGTATTTTCCCTCCCACCTTTCTAAAACAATGGGTGTCTCATTCTAAATTCCTAAGGGTTGCTATGAATAACCCTTTGTAAAAAATCATTTTAAACATACACAAACCTTTTTACCTTATCAATATATATACAAATTATTTCTTAATCTCTTAATCAAGAAACATTGTAATATAAAAACTTATATTTTTAACTAACAAAGACACTTTTTATCATGAATTAACTTTCTTTTTCAAACTTAGAAATATGAGGAGGAACCATTTTGTATACCTTCTTACTCCACGAGGCAACACAAACTCCATTTTATTTTCTCAACTGAAAATTTTTAGAGAAACCATTTTGTATCTCTTCTTCAACCAATTATGACTCCACGAGGCGATACAAACGCCATTTTACTTTTTCTTTTAAACTCAAAAGGAGAATACTTTGTAGCATCAGAAATTGTGCTTCTTACATCCATTAAAAATAACTGGAACAACATCAACCCAAACATTTCCTTTGTCCAACAACATTTATCAATCCTAGATTTAATTATCCGATACATCCTCACAATAATACCTACAAACTGTGAATGTTATCATACATGAAATCTCTGTTTTTATGCCCTGATATTACACATCCTCTGTCACAACTGAAGTTTGCTGATATATCCCAAACTAGAAAAACATGATTATTCAACCTCTAAACAATAGTTAAAGCATCATCATTAGTGAATCCCACCTGAAGGTGTTGTGATTTATATAAAAACACGAAAATCCTTTTTTGTCATGACACAAACTTATGGTCTAATGACCCAAATAATAACTCTGTGGCACCCTATGAGGATAAAAAAGATTGTGACCTTTTTTCCCTCTGAAATTAAAGGAATCTGTGTGTCCATTTTTTCACAACATTAATAGATACCATTCCAGGTTGAATTACTAACTCTCCATGCAAAAGCTGCTTCCTTTGCCAATGAATTCTGCTGTTCTGTTACCTACAGATAACTCACTATCTTTTTATGTGATGGAATTTTTACAATAACATATGCAAAAGAATTACTCTCTGCAAGGTCAAAAACTACTTCTAATGTCTCTTTCTGCACAAGAGTCTTATTGGATGAATCCACAAAACCTCTACATAGATAACGTACAACATATGAACTATCACTCTAAATCATTAGTGAACCTTACTTCTCTTCCTTGTCAATACTCAATGCGGTTTAAATCAACAAATACAAGCTCATCACTTTTCTCTGTCTCTCCTTGTTGTCTATTCATTCAATTGCTAATTGAGTACCATGCTGAAAGGTCTTCAGTTACTGAATACACAACTATTCTTAAAACCATTTTTTCAAGTCCTTTCAATGTTCAGCCAGAACAAAACAAAAATAAAAACTTAATACTCATGACAATGAAACATTGATAAAAAATAATAATCCAATAGATTATCCTTGAAAAATATTAAAATTATATCAAAATCCACTATAATATTCCAAACGTCAAAACCAAATCTTTTTAAACTCAAATCAATCCTTATTCATAGCCATTAAACATCAACCAGAAAATTCTTACCATATCTGCAGTTAATTTAAGGACTGCTGACTGTTTTCAGAGTGTTATATGCTACATAATTAAACCTTTCCTGTCTTAATGAACTATTTTCAGTTTGCAATCTTTGTGTCTTAGAAGAAAAATGAATTTGCTTATTATGACCTCTATACCTCAGATTACTGTGCCAACGTACAGAATAAACTTCTTGACGCCTGGGCAAAATTTTCGGATAATACAACCTCTTTTGTGTATTATTATTATTCAACTTTTTATAGACTTTCCTCTGAGCATATGGCGATGAAAATCTACATTTCTGCTTACTATCAGTATTATTTAAGTCAACTGACTTCCCACTCTCATTTTCTGAGGAAATATTAACATTTGACTCATTACAGGATATGACGTTGACGGCTGCCTTCATCATATGTTCATCATCCTCCATCCTTGAGCACTGAACATGTGCAGGAATCTCAGCTTGTAATAACTGGGTCTTAAACAAATTTAAAATATTTCCATGCACACAGCTTTCCAAAAAACCTATTTGATTTTCATTTTCTTTCAGAGATTGCAATAATGCATCAATTCTATGTTCCAATTCAATTTTTTCAGTCAATAATTGTTCAGTATATTTCTTCTCCTGCTTTGCTGCAATTTCTATTTCATTCTCTAAATTTTCAATATATGTACAAAAAGTCTCACAATTTGAACAACTAGATTCAAAAAGTACATTTTCAGTTACACTTTGACTTTGTTTTCCTGGCATATCAAACACCATATCATTATAACTTTTAACAAGTTTCATTATATTACGTACTTTTTTCTTTGTTTTAACTAATGAGAATCTATCCTTCTCAATGTCAGCATTTGCCTGAAAGCATTGATCATACATTAATTTCCATAAAACAGCATCAGAGACCTGTTTCGATAAACCTTTAAATTCTAATGTACTTTCATCAGCTAAAACAGCTACAAATTCCATAATTACGTTTCTACTCACCAAATAAAAAACCCGTCAGTTTTTTCCTGGAAATTCTCCGGTCTTTCACAATCAATCGATCGATTTTTCTTCTAGGTTCTTTTTCAATCTTTGCGAAGTTTAATCTCTGTTCATCAATTCATTCCCCTCTGATCAAAGGATGAAGTTTGGAAAAAAAAACTTCCGACTTATGATTGAACTGGCTGGAATTCGCCAATTGTTAAATATGAAATATGAAATATTATGAAATAATGATATTTCAAAGTCTTAAATATATGTTGAAATCAATCAATTCTTGTGAGACGAATTTCCTTAATTAGATCTGAGTCAGCGTAATTCAAAAATGTGTATTTATTTGTACACATTTAAATACAAAAGGATGCTTACAAAAATAGTACAATGATTATGCTGGCAGCCTGTGTGCAAGACATGTGTCCTTCTGTCTGTAAAATTCAAGAGAGCCTCCTCCTCCCAACTTTACCATTATATTAACAGCTCTAATTTCGCGCCACAAAAGACAACTCCTCCTCTACAGAGGTGGGAGGGCTAAGGGTGGTTGTTATAGAGCTAACATGTGTTACTACTTAAAATGCAATTCTAGCTTCTAATGAACTGGCAGGAAATAGATATGAGAGGGGGTTTCTGTCTAATACAAATATGGTCTCTTCTTACATATGAAAGACCTTCTAAAAACATATATATATTGAACTAGATAAGTTTACATAAACAATATCGCTTTACATAGCCCTTGAAAGTATATATAAAATATACAATATTCATCAAAATCCTGACAGGTTTTAAATATTTACTTTTCCAGCTATGCAAGCCATAACACAGAATTAATTGACTCAAAGGTTTTTCCATTCACACAGTATGAAAGTATGGGAATATTATTATCCTGAATAAAGTATAATAAAGCCAATTAAAATTTAGATATTAAGAATATAACAAAGAGGGGGCCCAAGAAAATGTTTGCCCAGAGTCCAATCAATATTAAAGATGGCCCTGCCTAGAAGCCAACAAGCTGCTTTACTCAGGAACAAGTATCTGCCACAGACGTTGTTGTAGAACATACAGGAATACATCTCTGCCACAGATGGTGTTGTAGACTTCAGGAAACTAACATTTATGGAACACTTGTGTGATACCTGGATCTTTCAGCCAGCTTGGCGATAACCACGAGACTGGATTCACTTAGGTACTTCAGCCCTTCCAGGCTCTTGCTAAGAAAGCAACCCGTACGTGGTCTTCTTCTGAAGAGTCCTCCCCTGGATAGCTATGAAGTTACTGGGCCTCTCCAACTACCGGAGACGGCACCAGACCACCTTGGAATCCTGCTTTAGTTTCCTTGCCTCAGGCTAGCCAGCCCCGAGACAACAAGTGGGGTGGATCCGCACCCCAGGCCATAGCCTTCCTGGGGGATAGTCAGGAGGACCAGGACCATGGAGTCATAACATCCTTCTGGACCGGAACCCTGAACCACGTGACATCCGCATCTTAAGTGCCCTCTCCTAGAAAGCACAGCAAGAGTGACACGGGCTCCGAAAGAGAGTAACTTAAAGCACCCAACTAGACTGTGGTTCCATGCCTGCCAGAGAGACAGTGCCCCTTGTGGCCAGGCTGAACAACCTATAGTTCAGTCAGACTGATGCTGAGGTCCAAATTTAGAACAATTGTACCTGAACCAAATTGCAGTTCAGGTGTAACCTTAACTTCCAAAAAGCATAGCGCGTGCTCTTCAGGAGTGTGCTCTTCTACGGAATGTTCTTCGGTTTCTGAGAATGGAGTAGACTAGATCATAATTACATCTCATAACAGTTATTACTATTATACACTATATATAACCACTTAAGGACCACCGCATGCCAATGTACGTCATCACAATGGCATGTACAGGCACAAGCACGTACATGTACGTGCTTGCCTTCCAGCGGGTGGGGGGTCCGATCGGACCCCCTCCTGCTGGATGCGGCGGTCCGTTTCTCTGCAGGAGCGATCCGGGATGAGGGGATGGCCGTTGGTTTCTGGCCATCCCCTCTCGATCGCTCCTGGCGAATGAGAAGCTTTCTCCCACTGTGTATAGTAAACACAGGCAGGGAGGAAGTGATGTCATTCTCCTCAGGGCGGTCTTATTGACCGGACTACGAGGAGAGGACACGGTAAGTGTGCACCAACACTACACTAACACATAGGCACACACAGGCACACAACCCCCCCCCCTCCCCCGATCACCCCACCGATCGCCCCCTCTCCCCCCCAGTCACAGTGTCACTGATTGCAGTGATCATTTATTTTCTGATCACTGCATTCAGTGTCAGTTGTGACAGTAAAAACTGTCAGGGCAGTTAGTGTTAGGTCCAGGGTAGCCCCCTACCACCCCCCAATAAAGGTTTAACCCCCTGATTGCCCCTAGAGTTAACCCTTTCACCCCCTTTTGCCAGTGTCACTAAGCGATCATTTTTCTGATCGCTGCATTAGTGTCGCTAGGTAGCTAGTTATTTTTTAGGTTCACCGCCAGGTTTTTATAGCGCTAGGTACCCCCATATACTACCCAATAATGGTTTTAACCCCCTGATTGCCCCTAGTTAAGCCTTTCACCAGCGATCACAGTATAAGTGTCACTGGTGACGCTGGTTAGCCAGTTAGTTATTTAGGTTCCCCGTCAGGTTTTTATATAGCACCAGGGATTCCCATATACTGCCTAATAAAAATTTGAACCCCCTGATTGCCCCTAGTTAACCCTTTCACCAGTGTTCACCGTATAAGTGTAACGGGTGACTCTGGTTAGTTAGTTTGCTTTTTATATCATCAGGGCACCCACCATTTATTACCCAATAAAGGTTTAACCCCCTGATCACCCGGCTGGTGATATCAATTAGGTTTTAAGGTCAGGGTTTGCGTCGCCCCAGGCAGCGCTAGGTCAGTGCCAGTACCGCTAACACCCACGCGCAAAGCATAAACCTCCCGTAGTGGTATAGAATCTGAACAGATCAATATCTGATCTGATCAGATCTATACTAGCGTCCCCAGCAGTTTAGGGTTCCAAAAAAACGCATTGTTAGCAGGATCAGCCCAGATACCTGCTAGCACCTGCGTTTTGCCCCTCCGCCCAGCCCACCCAAGTGCAGTATCGATCGATCACTGTCACTTACAAAACACTAAACACATAACTGCAGCGTTCGCAGAGTCAGGCCTGATCCCTGCGATCGCTAACAGTTTTTTTTGGTAGCGTTTTATATTTAAATCCAGAAGGTAGTGCTTGGTTTTCGGGGTCCCATACATGGCTAGGCTCCCAAAAAGTCCCCCACATGTGGTATCCCCGTACTCGGGAGAAGCAGCAGAATTTATTTTGGGGTGTAATTTGACTTATGCCCATAGCATGTGTGAGCAATATATCATTTAGTGACAACTTTGTGCAAAAAAAAAAAAATTGTAATATTCCTGCAACTTGTGGTAAAATATAAAATATTTCATGGACTCAACATGCCTCTCAGTAAATAGCTTGGGGTGTCTACTTTCCAAAATGGGGTCATTTGGGGGGGTTTTGTGCTATTTTGGCATTTTATGGCCTTCGAAACTGTGATAGGTAGTGAGGAGTGAAATCAAAAATTTGCACCCTTAGAAACCCTAAAGGTAGTGATTGGTTTTCGGGGTGCCGTACGCAGCTAGACTCCCAAAAAGTCCCACATATGTGGTATCCTCGTACTCAGGAGAAGCAGCAGAATATATTTTGGGGTGCAATTCCACATATAACTATGGCATGTGTGAGCAATATATCATTTAGTGACAACTTTTTGTAAACTTTTTTTTGTGTCATTATTCAATCACTTGGGACAAAAAAAAATATTCAATGGGCTCAACATGCCCCTCAGCAATTTCCTTGGGTTGTCTACTTTCCAAAATGGGGTCATTTGGGGGGGTTTGTACTGCCCTGCCATTTTAGCACCTCGAGAAATGAGATAGGCAGTCGTAAATTAAAAGCTGTGTAAATTCCAGAAAATGTACTCTAGTTTGTAGACGCTATAACTTTTGCGCAAACCAATAAATATACGCTTATTGACATTTTCTTTACTAAAGACATGTGACTGAATAAATTTTGCCCTAAATGTATGACTAAAATTAAGTTTATTCGATTTTTCTTATAACAAAAAGTAGAAAATATCTTTTTTTCTCAAAATTTTTGCTCTTTTTCCATTTATATCACAAAAAATAAAAATTGCAGAGGCAATCAAATACCATCAAAAGAAAGCTCTATTTGTGGGAAGAAAAGGACGCAAATTTCGTTTGGGTACAACATTGCATGACCACGCAATTACCAGTTAAAGCAGTTCAGTGCGAAATTGTAAAGACATCTGATCCTTAGGCTGAAAATTGGTCCGGGGCTGAAGTGGATAAGCACTCCACTAAAATCATGTTTGACCACCTCAATACAGGGTACCCCACCCCCTTCCCGCCAAGACCAAATTTCAGCTTTCAGCACTGTCGCACATTGAATGTCAAATTGCACGTTCATGCAACACTGTAACCATATGACATTTTTATCATTTTTTTCACACAAATAGAGCTTTCTTTTGGTGGTTAATCACCACTGGGTTTTTTATTTGGACTACGAATGAAAAATGTAAAAAAAAATTTTTTTCTTCATTTCTCTTATAAAATTTATACCAGTATACATTTTGGTCAAAAGTTCTGAAGAAAAATGACTTATTTGCAAAATAAGTCATTTTTCTTCAGAACTTTTGACCAAAATTTATACTGCTACATTTCTTTGGTAAAAATATCCAAAATCAGTGTATATTATTTGGTCTGTGTGAAAGTTGGCCTAAAAGATATGGGGCCAATCATGGTTAAAATCGATCACACCATATTGACCAAATGACCCCTGTTTGGAAAGTAAACAGTTCAAGGTATTTAGTAAGAGTCATGGCGAGATTTTCGACATTGTAATTTTCCCCACAATTCTTTGGTAAATGAAGAAACTAATTATATATATATATATATATATATATATATATATATATATATATATATATACACACACATACAGTATCTCACAAAAATTAGTACACCCCTCACATTTTTGTAAATATTTTACTGAAGAAATGACACTTTGCTACAATGTAAAATAGTGAGTGTACAGCTTGTATAACAGTGTAAATTTGCTGTACCTTCAAAATAACTCAACACACAATGTTCATTTTCGGTTCCTGCGGTAGTTTGATGACCCGGGAAGTCCTCCCATTGTGTCCGCTTGGCGCCATGACGATGTGACGCCACATGTCACGTCTTGGCGCCATGGAGAGAGCTATTTAAACCTGGCCTGCCATGTGATAGGCTGGGAGTGTTTGGAAGCTCGGGAGTTCCATCCTGCGTGCTGTTGTAGGGTAAAAAGGCAGTTCTGTGGCTACTTTGTATAAGTAATTGCAGAGCGTACCTGTTTGTGTGCCCTTAGGGGCCATACTTTATATAATTCTGTCTATTCTTTACATTGCAAGGTCCTCCCTTCCCTTCGTTTGCTGTCCTAAATTGTGAGCCAGTGGTTCAATCTGAACATTTATAGCCCAAAACCGTGAAGAGGTGAGAGACTTCTATACTTTGAAGTTCGTAATGCGTCTTTATGCGTTAGATCCGGTGGATATTAACCCTTTGAGGATCTTTTGCCCTTTTCCCGAGCTCCCTGATATACAGCCACTCTATGTAACTGATCCATAAGGTGGGTAGGTGTGTTCCCTTTAATGATGACCTGGGTGGGACCCTCACCTGCTTGCATCCTTATGTCTTAATGATCTAGAAAGTAGCTTTATTTCACAGTTTACTCAGGCACTATTTTATGTATATTTTTCAGAGACAGTTGTAATAATTATTACCCTCTCTGCGGGTCTCCCTGGCCATATATGAGGGCAGACCGGCATTGTCTGCGATGTGGATCAATAGAAAACATTGTGTGAGGAAGATCAATCCCATTTGGTGTAGATGTTTCTTTTTTCCCCTTTTTTTTTGGAAGTAAGGGGAGGTTTTAATATCTGAACCTTGGGAGGGATGGGGTTTTGCCCTTCTTTTTTTTTTTTTTTTTTTTTTTTTTACTCTCTCTCCCCCACCACTTCATGCACTTGCAATTTTTGATACTATATCATTGTTTTTCATGGTTGTTGTTTTGTTATTTATTAATAATTTGTAACTTTAATGCATTTTTCTTGTGCATTGATTTTTCTTTTTTCTTTTTATGTATAGTTTAAAGAGTAACATATTTGCTGTTCTGTGATATGAATATCTCTACTCCCTTGTTCCTGAAGAAGCCGAACATGGCGAAACATGTTGAACGTACTGGGATGGAACCTCTTTTGGTCTTTAACCACTTTCAGACCGGACCATTTTGCTGGTAAATGACCAGAGGTCTTTTTACAATTTGGCACTGCGCTGCTTTAACTGGTAATTGCGCGGTCATGCAATGTTGTACCCAAACAAAATTTGCGTCCTTTTCTTCCCACAAATAGAGCTTTCTTTTGATGGTATTTGATTGCCTCTGCGATTTTTATTTTTTGCGATATAAATGGAAAAAGACCGCAAATTTTGAAAAAAAAATGATATTTTCTACTATTTGTTATTAGAAAAATCCAATAAACTCAATTTTAGTCATACATTTAGGCCAAAATGTATTCAGCCACATGTCTTTGGTAAAAAAAAAAGTCAATAACTGTATATTTATTGGTTTGCGCAAAAGTTGTCACATCTACAAACTAAGGTACGTTTTCTGGAATTTACGCAGCTTTTAGTTTACGACTGCCTATCTCAATTCTTGAGGTGCTAAAATGGCAGGGCAGTACAAAACCCCCCCAAATGACCCCATTTTGGAAAGTAGACCCCCTAAGGAAATTGATAAGTGGCATGTTGAGCCCATTGAATATTTTATTTTTTTGCCTCAAGCGATTGAATAATGACAAAAAAAATTTTTTTATTTTTTTTTACACAAAGTTGTCACTAAATGATATATTGCTCACACATGCTATGGGCATATGTGAAATGACACCCCAAAATAAATTCTGCTGCTTCTCCTGAGTACGTGGATACCACATGTGTGGTATTTTTTGGGAGCCTAGCCGCGTACGGGGCCCCGAAAGCCAAGAACCGCCTTCAGGTTTTCTAAGGGCGTAAATATTTGAGTTCACTCCTCACTACCAATTACAGTTTTGAAGGCCATAAAAAGCCAAGATGGCACAAAACCCCCACAAATGACCCCATTTTAGAAAGTAGACACCCCAAGCTATTTGCTGAGAGGCATGTTGAGTCCATGGAATATTTTATATTTTGCCACAAGTTGCGGGAAAATTACAAACTTTTTTTTTTATTTATTTTTTTCACAAAGTTGTCACTAAATGATATATTGCTCACGCATGCCATGGGCATATGTGAAATGACACCCCAAAATAAATTCTGCTGCTTCTCCTGAGTACGGGGATACCACATATGTGGAACTTTTTGGGAGCCTAGCCGCGTACGGGGCCCCGAAAACCAAGCACCGCCTTCAGGCTTTCTAAGGGCGTTACAGTTTTGAAGGCCATAAAATGCCAAGATGGCACAAACGCCCCCCAAATGACCCCATTTTGGAAAGTAGACACCCCTAAATTTAGGGGTACACTAGTGAGACTAGATAATAAATGGCGGGTGCCCTGAAACTATAAAAAAATAACTAACCAACCAGCGTCACCTGTAACAGTTATATGGTGATCACTGGTGAAAGGGTTAACTAGGGGGCAATCAGGGGGCTTTATGCGGTAGTATATGGGGGTCCCTGGCGCTATAAAAAGTTGCGGCGAACCTAAATACCTACCTGCCTAACTAGCGTCACCTGTGACACTAATACAGCGATCAGAAAAATGATCGCTTATTAGGCTGGGTTCACACTGGAGCGATGCGGGAACGCCACGAATCCGCGGCGGGTTCCCGCATCGCATGCCTCCCGGCGGCAGTTCACACTGCCCTATGCGAACTGCTGGGAGTGTCAGTGAAATGTTAATGACACCCCCAGATCAGTTCGCATATCGCTGCTGCGGACCAAAAAAAGGGTCCCGTGCGAATTTGCGGCGGGTGTGGCGCGAATTCAGCCATACTATCTGTATGGCTGAACTCGAATCGCACAGAGATCGGATGTGATTTGCACTGCAGTGCGGTGCGAATCACAATCGTTCTCATAAACCGCTGCAATGTGAACCCAGCCTTAGTGACACTGGCGACGGGGGGTGATCAGGGGGTTAAACCTTTATTGGGGGGGTTAGGGGGGCACATTAGAACTAAAGGGGGCTAACCCTAACTGCCCTAACAGTTATTACAGTCACAAATGACACCAATGCAAAAAAAAAAAAAAATGCAATTGGTGTCACTGTGACTGGGGGGGCAGGGGTAATTGGGGGGGTGATCGGGGGGTAAAGGGGGGGTGTGAGTGTGCCTGGCATGTTCTACTGTACGTGTGGTGTGTTGGTGCAACTCACCGATCCTCTCTCCTCGGTGCCGGAACGAAAAATACCGACACGGAGGAGAGATTACATCACTTCCTCTCCTGTGTTTACATTACAGGAGAGGAAGTGATGTCACGGAGCATTTCTATTCGTCGGGAGCGATCGCGAGGGGGTGGCCATGAATGAATGGCCGCCCCCTCATCCCGGATCGCTCCCGAACGAATACCGACCGCCGCAGGCACCGGGGGGGGCCCAATCGGGCCCCCCACCCGCGGGAAGGCAGGGACTTATATATACGCCCATATGCCTGCCCGTGCCATTCTGCCGACGTATATCGTCGTGCGGCGGTCGGCAAGTGGTTAAAGAGTCACCTGCGTTTAGGCAATAGGTGCCAATTATAGACCATAGGGAATTGTATTAAATGTTTGACTATTTTTTTATATTTTGTGTAATGTATATGAAATTTGTATATTTTTTTTAGAACACCTTTTCTTATTTTTCTTCCAATACTTGGTGCCGCAAAAGTCCCTTACCTCCAAACTTTTTGTGTCAACACACAGCCATTAATGTCTAAACTGCTGGCAACAAAATAGGGCCCAATTAGCCATTTTCCCTCCCAAATGTCATGTGACTCGTTAGTGTTACAAGGTCTCAGGTGTGAATAGGGAGCAGGTGTGTTAAATTTGGTGTTATCGCTCCCACTCTCTCATACTGGTCACTGGAAGTTCAACATGGCCCCTCATGGCAAATAACTCTCTGAGGATCTGAAAAAAAGAATTGTTGCTCTCTATAAAGATGGCCTAGGCTATAAGAAGATTGCCAAGACCCTGAAACTGAGCTGCAGCATGGTGGCTAACACCATACAGCTGTTTAACAGGACAGGTTCTACTCAGAACAGGCCTCGCCATGGTCGACCAAAGAAGTTGAGTGCACGTGCTCAGCGTCATATCCAGAGGTTGTCTTTGGGAAATAGACATGAGTGCTGCCAGCATTGCTGCAGAGGTTGAAAGGGTGGGGGTCAGCCTGTCAGTGCTCAGACCATACACCGCAAACTGCATCAAATTCGTCTGTAATGGCTGTCGTCCCAGAAGCAAGCCTCTTATTAAGATGATGCACAAGAAAGCCAGCAAACAGCTTGCTGAAGACAAGCAGATTAAGGATATGGATTACTGGAACCATGTCCTGTGGTCTGATGAGAGCAAGATAAACTTATTTGGTTCAGATGGTGTCAAGCATCTGTGGAAGCAACCAGGTAAGAAGTACAAAGACAAGTGTGTCTTGCCTACAGCCAAGCAGGGTGGTGGGAGTGTCATGGCTTGGGGCTGCATACGTGCTGCCAGCACTGAGGAGCTACAGTTCATTGAGGGAACCATGAATGCCAACATGTACTGTGACATACTGAAGCAGAGCATGATCTCCTCCCTTTGGAGACTGGGACGCAGGGCAGTATTCCAACTTGATAACGACCCCTAACACACGTCCAAGATAAAAACTGCCTTGCTAAAGAAGCTGAGGGTAAAGGTGATGGACTGGCCAAGCCTATCTCCAGACCCAAACCCTATTGGGCATCTGTGGGGCATCCCCAAATGCAAAGTGGAGGAGAGCAAGGTCTCTAACATTCACAAGCTCCGTGATGTCATCATGGAGGAGTGGAAGAGGACTCCAGTGGCAACCTGTGAGGCTCTGGTGAACTCCATGCCCAAGAGGGTTAAGGCAGTGCTGGAAAATAATGGTGGCCACACAATTTGGACATTTTCACTTAGGGGAGTACTCACTTTTGTTGCCAGCAGTTTAAAAATTAATGACTGTGTGTTGAGTTATTTTGAGGAGACAGCAAATTTACACTGTTATACAAGATGTACACTCACTACTTTACATTGTAGCAAAGTGTAATTTCTTCAGTGTTGTCACATGAAAAGATATAATAACATATTTTACTTGCAACTACACTCCATAACAAATTCTGCTACTTGTAGTATGGCGATACCCGATGTGAGACTTTTTCACAGCCTGGCCACATAGAGAAGCGCAACATACAAGGCTTTCTTCAGGCATTATCCACTTTAAAGCGGAGTTCCGCCCCCTCTCCAAATATAAGTCAGCAGCTACACATACTGTAGCTGCTAACTTTAAATAATGGGACACTTACCTGTCTTGGAGTCCAGCTATGCCGCAACTGCAGCTGATGATTCCATCGGCTGTTGAGTGCTGCCACTGCCATTGCCAGTAAGGGAACCTAGCAGTAGCTCTTACTGGCCCAGGGGAAGGAGGGGGAGGAGGAGGGGGCCGGGCTTCTGATGAACCTCGCTGCGGCGATGTCCGACAGGTTTGGGACAGGGTACCTGTCAAACAGGTATCTGTTCCCCCCTACCCCCTGAAAGGTGCCAAATGTGTGTGGGGGGGGGGAATCAGATAAATGGAACTCTGCTTTAAGACCAGGCCTTCTTCCGATACTTTTTGTTCACAAATAATAATTGTTGTTTTTGCTAGAAAATTGCTTAGAAATCCCTAATATTATATATTTTTTTTAGTAGAGGCCCATATAAAATAAAATGGTGGATTTTTCACATATTTATGTCACACGAATGCAATTTTACACACTAACGCATAAATACATTTTAATGAATTTCAATGTACATAGATAATACCCAAATTTTTGTTATCGTATAAAATATGGTGTTGCGCCAGGTAAATGGATGCCAAACACATCGGTTTTTAAAAATCTCCATAGGTGATGCTTTATATAAGCCTTTATTGATTACCAGTTTAGAATTACACAGAGGAATTACACAATTATTCCTCCCGCTCTGACGGGTGCGAAAATACCTCATGTGTTGGTGTGATCGCAGTATGTGAACGGGACTAAAGTGTGCTTTCACCTATGCACAGGGGGCAGGGCATTTTTTTTTTTTTACATTTTTATATATTTATTGGTGGGACACTGGTAAACTGACAGATGTTGATTGTTCACTGGCAGACACTGACAGATTGGACACAGCCATCACGTGATCGGGAGGGCCAATCATAGCACCCATAACCCAATCTGTTTGGCTGTGTCGGAAAATCACAGCCATCACTGGATCGCGGCCGCACGCAGGCACTTGTTGTGAGCAACGTACTGGTACATCAGCTCAGAATGGCGAAGCTCCCACTCCATCGTTTAGGTACAGTGAGCAGGTGGGAAGCGGTTAAAGAATATAAACCATGACATTCAGAGTTATACATAAAGAACAATCATTCTCAGCCAGTTTTCCCTGGGGTTCCTACAGAGGTAGCTAGGGTTCCTAGAGCTGCGGCTAAATTACCTTCCATCTAAAAAATTGCCTTCATAGTTCCATGGCCAACACCAGTTGGCATCCCCAGATGCATGACACCAATGATCTCTGAGCTGACATGTCAAATCGCCGGCACAATCCAAATTGTTGCAATGCTGACTTTTCGGCTCCACACCGATTCCCAAAAGTAGTTCATGCACTACTTTTGTCGACTTTGGGAACGATTACAATAGACATCTGTGTAGGAACCTGCACAGATGTCTCTAACTTCACCCCTGAAGTCGCAACTAAAGTGGATTTGAAATAGTGCGAGTTGAGCTGATTTCAAACACTTCCGTATGAACCCAGGCTAAATCTTTGAACTGGATGGACAGATTTACACATCATTTGGTAGGCAGGAAACCACTCCCATATTTGTATTTAGCCATTTCCCTGGAACTTCAAAACTCATGCAAATACCATTTCCTACAAAGCTCAGACCCCGGACACCTGAGCCAAACACCTGCCACCCAACCTCCAACAGCTTGCCTGAAATGGGTAATTGGATTCAATGCAAATGCTCACAAGCTACAGTTTCATTTACAATGGCTCTCCCCCGAGGCCATGCTAATGTGTAGATGTTAGTCTGGGATAGTACTAGGCTTGGCACCACACAGTGGTTGGTACATTGGTGACTGGGTGACTCTTAAATGGCAATTACTATACCCAGGCACCTGCCTGGTCCCCTCATATCAGAATAGTTGGAGCCCTTTCACACTGGGACGTTGGGGGCGTCGACGGTAAAGCTTCGCTATTTTTAGCTGCGCTTTTTGACCGCTAGCAGGGTGCTTTTAAACCCTGCTAGCAGCTGAAAAAGGGTTTCAATGGACAGGGGTGGTTTAGAAGTGGTGTATACACCGCACCTACAGCGACTCAAAGAAGCTGCTTGCAGGACTGTTTTTGACGTCCTGCCAACACACCGCCCCAGTGTGAAAGCAATTGGGCTTTCACATTGAAGTGAGAGGAGAGACGATTTACTGGCGCTATTTTGGGGCGCTATAGTGCCTTTAAAGCACCTCAGTGTGAAAGGGGTCTTAGTTGTCCCATATAATCAGATACAGTATATTGCGAATTACACAATAAAGGAAAATCTGTACATGGATCAATTTAAAGCTGACATCATGGAAGATAGCAGAAAATTGTTGCCAATACTTACTGTAATTTTCCTTTCCTGGCCTGCCCTCACGTCAGCACACAATGGGTTAACCCCTTCCTCCAGTCTCTCAGTACCACCTTCTCTTAGCTGATAAAAGGGAGCCCCTCCTCCCTTGCCCTTGTTCCATTACTAGCGGATGACAGGCTTGTAGGGAGGGGGAAAAGATTGTGCTGACGCGAGGGCAGGCCAGGAAAGGAAAATTACAGTAAGTATTGGCAACAATTTTCTGCTTTCCTGGCCAGCCTCACGTCAGCACACAATGGGATTTGATTTAGCTGATATAGGGTGGGATAACAAAAAGAGTTGAAAAACAACTGGTAATACTGCTTTAGTGAATATTTTATTTTGCTTGGAAGGGTGCTGACACCACTGTGTTTCCAAAATTTGATGCACTAACCGCTGTGACATCTAAACTGTAATGTCTTAGGAAGGTTTTGCAGGAGCTCCAACTAGCGGTCCTGCATATGTCTTTAACCGATATTTTAGCAGAAGCTGCCCATGAGGCTGCCACCCCTCTTGTAGAATGAGCTCTAATAACTTGTGGAGGAGTCAGCCCGTTTCTCATATGTGAGGCTTATCCCCTTGGTGATCCAGGTAGCTATGGTTCTAGCTGATGCCGCTTCTCCTCTTCTAGGTCCTGATAGCAGGACGAACAAGGTACCAGTTTTGCGCATCTGTAGAGAGCGGTTTAAGTAGGTTGAAAATAAGTTGACCATGTCCAATGGTCTGAGATCTAGTTCCTCCGCTTATCTCGGCGGTTGGGTAAAGCTGGGTAGGACCGCCTCCCAATTTACATGGAACTTGGAAACCACCTTAGGGGTTAAGGCTGGCGAGGGCCTTATGATCACTTTGTCTGGGAGAATGATGCAAAAGGAATCTTTGCAAGATAGAGCTGCCAGCTCTGAAACTCTCCTTGCTAACGTTATGGCTGTGAGAAAAATCAGCTTGACTGTCAGGGCCCATAGTGGGCATGTCTCTGCAGGCACAAATGGATGTTGGAGCAAAGCTTTAGCACTGTGCCCATGTCCCAAGCTGGGAACAGGGACTTCCTTGGTGGTCTTATTCTTATGGCCGCTCTAAGAAATTGCTTTATTAGCGGCTTGTCTGCCCATTTGTGGCCTGTGAAGCAAGACAAGGCTGACACCTGCACCTTTATGGTGTTGTATGCTAAGCCCATACTTAAAGCTGACTGTAAAAACTCCAGCACCTGCACAATGTTTGCGGACAATGGGGAGAAATTTTGTTGTAAAGCGAATTCTGTAAATTTTCTCCAAATCCTGGTGTATGTGCCATTAGTTGTGGCCCTTCTTGACTTCAATAGTGTCGAGAGTACCTCCTCTGAGATGCCCTGAGACTGCAGTCTGGCTGATTCAACAGCCATGCTGTCAGTTGCAATCTGCCTGGGTTGGGGTGACACCATTGGTCCTGCTGTAGAAGGTCCCTCTTCAGCGGCAGCCATATTGGGGGAACTGCCGTCATCTGCAGGAGCAGTGGGAACCATGGCCTTCGTGGCCAAAAGGGTAGGATTGCAATTGCATGGATGTTCTCCCTCACAATTTTTAATAGGGTTTTCATTATCAGATGTCCCGGTGGGAAAACCTAGACTAGGGGAAATTCCCATGGGATTGAGAAGGCATCTTGAGCTAGCGATTCGTTGCAGTGGAATCTTGACACAAACTGGGGGTACCTGTGCATTCTCTGGGGTCGTCATCAGATCTACCGAGGGTGTACCCCACCTGTAAAAGATTATTTTCAGATATTCAGATAGTCCTTATTGAGTGCCCACTCGTTTTTGTTGGGAAAATCCCGACTCAGATGGTCTGCTATGTAATTTTGACTGCCCGAAATGTAGGCTGCCGTCAAGGCTTCCATATGTGCCTTGGCCCAGGCGAATATCTCGGTTGCCAACTGCAGCAGCGGCAGGCTCTTGGTTCCTCCCTGATTGGTTATATAAGCAACAGCCGTCCGGTTGTCCAACATAAGCTTGACCCGAATCAAATTCTCGAATGCCAGTGGGGCTAAGTATCTTGCTTGTAACTCCAAAAGGTTGGAGTGCCTGGTCTCCATCCTGCTCCATTTGCCTTGAACCCGTCTGCCGAGGCAGTGAGCACCCCAGCCCCAGAGACTGGCATCCGAGGTTAATTGGATCCAATCTCCGGGGCCGAGAGGCATGCCCCGCGACAGAGTTCCTGGCACTATCCACCACGACAAGCCCTGGCGGATCCGTCTTGATATGAATATTTTTTGGTGGAGTGATACTCCATCCCACTGGTTCAGAAATGACGTTTGGAATGCCCTTGTATGAAATCTTGCCCAGGGAACAGCTGGGGTTGCTGCGATAAACATTCCAAGAAGCGTCATACAGTCCCTCACCAACAGCGACGAGGACTCCATCACGTTTTTCACACAGGCTACTAGCTCAGCTATCTTGCAATGTGGTAGCAAGACCTGCCCTTTGCTTGTGTTGAAAACAAGCTCTAGGTACTCCATCTCTTGGGAGGGAATCAACTGGCTCTTCTGCTTGTTGATAATCCAGCGAATTCAGATAGAATTTTCAGCACCACTTCGCCTTGTGCTGTTAACTCTTGGATTGCACGGGCCACTACCAAGATGTCGTCTAAGTAGTGGAAAATTTTTATGCCCCTCAAACGTATAACAGTGAGGGTAGCTAGCAAGATCTTGGAAAAGACTTGAGGTGCTGTGCCGATTCCTAAGGGAAGACATTTGAACTGGAAATGATCTTCCCCCTACCATGAAACTCAGGTATCTTTGGTGATGCCTGTTGATTGGGACATGAAGGTAGGCATCTGCTAAATCGACTGATATTAGCCAGTCCCCTGGTTGCAGAATTGTAAATATTGATTCCATCCTAAATGTCTTGGGATCAATGTAGGGGTTTAGAGATCTTAAGTCTAAAACCGGTCTAAGACCTCCGAAGGCTTTGGGCACCAGAAAAATTGGGGCGTAAACCCCTGTTCCCTGCTGCTTTAAAGGAACCGATGAGATTGCCTCTTTCTGAAGTAATTCGGTCACATATTCTTGCAAGCACCTTCGTTTCTTCTGATCTTGTGGCCATTCTGTCTGGACAAAGATGCCCGGTGGTTTTTCTCTAAACATTATCTTGTACCCTCGCTTGACCGTTTTCTGGACCCATTGGTCCTTCACCTTCTCCGCCCATACCTTCCAAAAGGATGCCAACCTGGCACCCACCTGGGGGTGATGGGCGGTCAACCCGTCAAAAGGACTTCTCCGGTTTCTTAGCGGTCTGAGCGGCCTTAGCCTTCACGTTCCGAAGAAAGGAGCTTTGTGAGCCTCTCCATTGGGGTCTTGTATATTCTCGGCCTGGTCTATATGACCTGGCCTCCTGCGACCTTATGAACTCTGATTGGCCTGACCGAGCGGTTTGCCATCTCCTTTTGGGTCTCTGTGGTAGCAGACCCGACTTCCCTCCAGTAGCTCGTTTAATAGCTTCTTCCAGTGTGTCCCCGAAAAGCATCTTGCCCTTGTATGGAATGTTACAAAGTGCCTGTTTCGAGGTATTGTCTGCCACCCAATGGCGTAACCATAGGGCCCTTTTTGCCGTTACTGAAAACATCATAATTCTTGCAAGCAGTTTTACTAGGTCTATAGAGTCTTCTGCCAAAAAGGCGGCTGAGAGATAAAGTTCCTCCATTGCTGAAGTGATTCTGGCCGTCTCTAAGTCAGACTTCAGGGCAGTCTCCACATTTGTGACCTAGCCCTTCAGGGCCCTGGAGATTGAAGTTAGGGCTATGGCCGGGCGACAAGCTGCTCCAGCAGTTAAATAGATCTTCTTTAGATCTGTGTCTGTGCGTCTGTCCATTGGGTCTCTGAAGGTTGTAGAATTCTGCAATGGCAGGGGCACCTGCCTTGCTAGGCGCTGCAAGGCCACCTCTACCCCTGGAGGTGACTCCCAAAAGGCAGCATCTGGGGTGTTAAATGGGTATAATCCTAAAAAGCGATTTTGTACGTTTGCCTTCCCTTCCGGCTTTCCCCATTCCTCATCGCATAATTTGCGGATCTCCGTCATGAACGGGAAGGTTGCCCCTTGCCTTTTCAATTTAGGGAAATATCTTTTAATTTTTTCCAGAGGCTGAGTGTCTTGATCCCAGTCTATGGCCCCCTTCACTGCTACAATGTAAGGGTCTATGAGTTGGAGGTCAAACAAATATTCCAACGGTTCATCAGAGTCTGAAGAATCTCCTGAAGATATTTCAAGCCCTGGTGATGCGTCTTGCTTCTGCTTAGATGCGTTCTTGGCTCTAGGCTTAGTCCCGGAGGCAGGGCTGGACTTACCATTGGGCTTGACTGGGCTCAAGCCCATGGGCCCCGCCCAATAGGGGGCCCCGCGGGCCCCACCGAGATACATAGCCGAGTGTATTCGGCTCCGCTCCTCTCACAGTCACGCCCAGTCCCGCCCTATGATGGACATAACACAGGGACTGGGCGTGACTGTGAGCCGAGCCAAGTACACTCGGCTACTCTCGGCTTGGGACTGCGAGAGGACCCTCAGCCGCCGAGAGGACCCTTAGCCGCCAAGAGCCGCCACATGCCGTTGAGAGGACCAGAGAGCCGCCGAGATAAAGAAGACTATGTATCTCGGCAGCGCCATTTTTAAGCTTCAACACTGCAATGACAAGGCTGCAAATGACAAGGCTACACTGACAAGGCTGCAATAACACTGGACAAGGCTGCAGATGAATGGGCAAGGCTGAAGATGGACACTGATAAGGTTGCATTGATGGGCATTTAAATGTAAGTTTTTTCCTTAAACTTCCCTCCTAAAAGTTTTTTTTCCTTAAAATTCCCTCCTAAACTTGGGGTGCGTGTTATACGCCGGCGTTTGTTATATGCCAATAAATACAGTAATGTATAGAAGGTAGGGCCCGAATGTGACCCAAGCCCAGGGGCCCCCACCACCCTAAGTCCTGCCCTGCCCGGAGGCACTGCGACCGCCTGCATACTCTCTGTCACTGCCTCCTGAATATAGTCTTTTGTCCTACGTGCCTCTATTTCTCTATCTGTGGGTACATCTCTTATGCATTCTGCGCACAAGAGCTTTTCAGGGGCGGATTGCGCTGATCAAGCCCAGCAGAGGCCTTCGGTGGGACGGCCTCTTGTCGCACTTGGTTCTGCCGCCCTAGCTGTCTAAGCATTTTTGCGGCTTGGACTGCCCATTGCTTGGGGTCTATGTCCTGTGCGTGACCCAGATGCATGCGGAGATTTTGAACGGTGGTAGGACTTTATCTTCCGTGACTGTCTTTTTTTAGGACTTCTGCTCCTATAAAGACAAAACACCTTATTATTGTTTTGTGGCCCCCGTAGACCCCTCCTACCTTTCCGACGATCTTCGTGCACTTTGGGGCTGTGGTGAGCTCATACTACAGCAACAAAAGACAGGATATAGAAATAAGAAAAAAAAAGTTCCTATTCTATCGCGCTTTTTTTTTTTTTACTGGCTCTTTAAAGGAAAAAACTTAATAAACCTTAATACTGGATATGGAGTCACTCAGGGTGGCAGCAGATTTGTAGGGTATCTGAAAAGCTGTAAACACATGGTGCAATGCATTTTGTGATCATGGCTCAGTAAACACTGACACAGCCCAGCCACCCCTCCCCCTCTGTGAAGGAAAACTCACCAGTATACTTCTCTCACTAGCTGTGGAAAACAGCACTGGAGCTTCTGGCACTCCAGGCTTTATAGCCCCACAGCCCCGACCCCCTGTGAGGTCATCACCGACCGTCAGAAAACACAGGGGAGACGGCCGGCGCAGCTCCTAGAAAGCAGGAAAGGAAAGCACAATACTACAGCAACACCACTACCGCCTAAAAATGGTAAGCTCTTTAAGCCTTAGTATGCCCGCATGGCTCCTGCACATAGAGCGTCCAGTGTGATAAAAGGAACTACCTTTATTGTTCTGGACCTTCCGATCCCAGGAGAGGCTTGAACAAAAGGAAAAAAAAAGGAACAAGGGCAGGGGAGGTGGGGCTCCCTTTTATCAGCTAAGAGAAGGTGGTACTGAGAGACTGGAGGAAGGGGTTAACCCATTGTGTGCTGACGTGAGGCTGGCCAGGAAAGAACAAATTATAGAAGAAGAATGACTGCTGGGTTTGGACCCTAACACGAGAACAAACAAAAACCGGAAAATTGTATACTTACCTTTCCGTAATTTTCCTTTCCTGTCGCATCTTCATGGCAACGTACACTCTGGGTTGTAACTCCACCTCCACAACCTGATAGGACCACATAGCTATAAGATGACGAGACGGCCCCCGCCCCAGTATTCTCCATATATATGAATCACCTTCAACGGGTGGGTTGTTGTATGCTGCCATGAAGATGCGACAGGAAAGGAAAATTACGGAAAGGTAAGTATACAATTTTCCGGTTTCCTGTCGCATCATGGCAGCATACACTCTGGAGAGTAACTCGCAGACTGGGTGGGAATGCAAGAAAAAATACATTTATTAACAAGAAACAGAGGAGTTGGCCTGGATGTGTGCGGTCCCAACAAGTGAGTAAAAGTAAGAGAATACTGGGGCAGGGGGCGTCTCGTCATCTTATAGCTACGTGGTCCTATCAGGTTGTGGAGGCGGAGTCACAACCCAGAGTGTATGCTGCCATGATGCAATAGGAAACATTCCTAGTTATCACAGGGGCATCTAATGCTGGCTGCAAGCAGCTATGCTAATGCTTTTTGTGCCTTTGTTACCATCAGGAAACCCACCTGGTGACATGATATCACATGCTGCCTCTGGTTGCAGGTTGCAGGAGATCAGTATCACTCAAAGGTGAAACATTAGGGAAAACAGTATTTTCTAAAAGTCTAAATTGCTTGTTATAGTCCTATAAAGTACTAAATGTTATCCAGTTAGGGGTTTACGTTTACTTAAAAGCTAAACATTAGGCAGGTATAAAAGACACATTATTGCCATCATTCAATGCACTTTTTTAAATGCACCCCGAGTAGCTGGCAGGCACCCAGAGTAGCTGGCACAGTGGGTGTACCTGATTGGATACAGCAGCTGTTTGACAGAGCCTTTTCTGCCCTGCTCCTTTGATTTTCCTAGATGTTGGGTGGGAGAGGGATGACATAGTCACCCGTGGTACGATAATTTGTTGTGTTCATCATTAACCAGCCAACATTCGCTCCATGTATGGCCAGCTTATGTGTTAACTGCATCAGAAACAAGCCAGGCCTCCTACCCTGCCAAAGGGCTGTTCTGTGTGGCAAAGCTGTGTAAGCCCCACGTTCACATCGGGCGGGTTTTGACATGTCAAATTGCCGGCGCTGTCTGAATCGGTGCAACGCTGACTTTGCGGCGCCACACCGATTCCCAAAAGTAGTTCTTGCACTACTTTTGTCAACTTCGGGGGCGATTTCAATAGACATCTGTGTAGGAACCCGCACAGATGTCTCTGAAATCGCCCCTGAAGTCGAGCTAAAGTGGGCTTGAAATTGTGCGAGTTCGGCTGAACTCGTTCAATTTCAAACCCGCCTTCAGTGTGAACCCAGGCTAAATCTTTGAACTGGATGGACAGATTTACACATCCTTTGGAAGGCAGGAAACCACTTCCACATTTGTATTTAGCAGTTTCCCTGGAGCTCAACTTCAAAACTCATACAAATACCATTTCCTACAAAACTCAGACCCTGGACACCTGAGCCAAACACCTGCCACCCAACCCCCAACAGCTTGTCTGAAATGGGCAATTGGATTAAATAGGTAAATGCACACAAGCTACAGTCCCATTCATTTACAATGGCTCTCCCCCGAGGCCATGCTAATGGGTAGATGATAGTCTGGGATAGTACTAGGCCTGGCACACAGTGGTTGGTACATTGGTGACTGGGTGACTCTTAAATGGCAATTACTATACACAGGCACCTGCCTGGTCCCCTCATATCAGAATAGTTAGAGCCCTTTCACACTGGGGTGTTGGCGGTAAAGCGTTGCTATTTTTTAGCAGTGTTTTACTGATGCTTTAGTGGTGCTTTTTGACTGCTAGCAGGGCACTTTTAACCCCCGCTAGCGGCCAAAATGGGTTCAAAGTGCCACTGCAGTTGGCGCTTCGGCAGCACTGCCCAGTGATTTCAATGGGCAGGGGCGCTTTAGGAGCCGTGTATACACCGCTCCTGCAGCGCCTCAAAGAAGCTGCTTGCAGGACTGTTTTTGACGTTCGGTGTGAAAGCACTCAGGCTTTCACATTGGAGTGAGAGGAGAGGCGCTTTGCAGGCGCTATAGTGCCTCTAAAGCACCTCAGTGTGAAAGGAGTCTTAGTTGTCCCATATAATCAGATACAGTATATTGCAAATTACACAATAAAGCAAAATCTGTACATGTATCAATTTGAAGCTGACCTCTTGGAAGATAGAAAAATTTATGTAGCTATGTGTTCATAGGGCTGATTCATACCAGGTGGGTTGAACAGTTGGATCAGCACAGACTTGATGCGAGGCTCAGTGCAAGGACACTAACAATTGTTCTCTACATGTCCTGTGTCTGTGTACAACACACAGCAAAGGAATAAGTGAAGTATATCTATATAATATATATATATATATATATATATATATATATATATATATATATATATATATATATATATATATATATATATATATATATATATATATATATATATATATATATATATATATTGTAAGGGATCTTCCCGGGGTAGGGTGTGTTTGGACACAGTTCACAGCAGACTTGGAATTTATAAAGCAGATCTTGGCGTTTATTCGTGGTACAAACAGTCCAGCAAACAAAATATACAGCAACACCGTGCTTTCTAAGTACAACAAAAATAAAAGTCCTAGCCCGGCTGGGCGCTTACTAACAGGTTCTGCTCACCTATCTGACACTTACAAACACAGCGTCTTTCGCCTGGATATCGCAGGGTGAGTTTTAGCTCCAGCAGTGGCTGTGCTTGCAGCTTCCTTCAACACACAGATTGTTCATTCCCTGGCTGAGAGCAATCACCTGCAGACTCTGCAGAGCCTTTAGCTTCCCAGGCTAATTAGGATCAAAGCTCACCTGATCCCAAACCCAGAACTGGATCGGGGGATGTGGAATGACAGGTCCCTCTACCAAACCTACCTGCCATTCCATATAAACCCAGGCCCGGCAAAATTAAATAACAACTCAGCAGCATATCGCTGCTGAGAAACTGATCCATCCTGGATTTACCATCTCACACTGTGTAGCAACCTAGGTGAGATGTACACCCCCTCGATCACTTCTCCAGTGACATGTCTACATATCCCCCCCCTCTTTTTCAGACCGGAGGGCTGAGCCTTTTGTCCCCACAGACAACTTACCCTTGACAATGCGTCAGCATTTGCCTGTAATTTCCCTGGCCTGTGTTCCACAGTGAAATTAAAGTTTTGTAGGGAGAGAAACCATCTAGTCACTCTTGCATTTCTCTCCTTGTTTAACTTCATCCATGTTAGGGGGGCATGGTCTGTCACCAACTTGAATTTCCTGCCTAGCAAGTAATACTTTAACGATTCTAGGGCCCACTTTACTGCCAAACATTCTCGCTCCACAATGGCATAATTTTTCTCGGCCGGGGTTAGTTTTCTACTCAAGTACGTCACTGGATGCTCCTCACCATTCACTACTTGTGAGAGTACTGCACCTAAGCCTGTGTTAGAGGCATCTGTCTGGACCAGAAATTCTCGCCTGAAATCGGGGGTAACTAAGACAGGTGGTTGGCACAAGGCAGACTTAAGGCTTTGGAAAGCCTTCTCGGCCTCTGGGGTCCACGTGACCATTGCTGTCTTTCCGCCCTTTGTCAAGTCAGTTAGTGGAGCAGCAACTGAGGCAAAGTTCGGCACAAATCTACGGTAATACCCCGTAATACCCAGGAAAGCTCTAACCTGTTTCCTTGTCAGGGGTCTAGGCCAATTCTGTATTGCCTCAATTTTATTTAGCTGTGGCTTAATCAACCTCTCCCAATAATGTAGCCCAGATATTTGGCCTCTTCTAGGGCTAGAGCACACTTCTCGGCATTTATGGTCAACCCCGCATCACTTATGGCATCCAACACGGCCTGTACCTTACAGAGGTGACTTTCCCAATCAGGGTTAAAAATGACCACATCATCGAGGTAGGCAGCTGAGTAATCACGATGTGGTCGCAGAATCAAGTCCATCAACCTCTGGAAAGTTGCAGGCGCTCCATGTAACCCGAATGGCATCACTACATACTGGAATAGCCCATCAGGGGTGGAGAATGCAGTTTTCTCTTTAGCCTCACCAGAAAGTGGAATCTGCCAGTAGCCCTTTGTGAGATCGAGGGTGGTTATGTACCTGGCGTTACCCAACTTCTCAATCAACTCATCTACCCTGGGCATAGGATACGCATCGAACTTGGAGATCTCATTCAACTTTCTGAAATCGTTACAGAACCTCCAAGTTCCATTGGGCTTTGGGATTAGCACAATTGGGCTGGACCATTCACTCTGTGACACCTCAATTACCCCCAGAGCAAGCATACGTTTTACCTCGGCAGATACGGCTTCCCTACGTGCCTCGGGTATCCTATAGGGCTTAAGGTTTACTCTGCTTCTAGGCTCAGTTTCAATGTGATGATGGATGAGGTGTGTACGCCCTGGGAGGTCAGAGAACTTGTTTTTGTTTTTCTGTAAAAATTCCTGAGCCTCCTGTTTCTGTGACACTGATAGAGTATCACCTACCTTGACTGGAGGGATTGGTGGTGACAAATTATTAACAGTATTTGTCGCCACCAAGGATTCCCTGTCTTTCCAGGGCTTGATCAAGTTTATGTGATAAACTTGGAAAGGCTTCCTTCTACCTGGTTGGTGCACCTTGTAGTTCACCTCACTGACCTTTTCAACAATTTCATAGGGACCTTGCCACTTCGCCAAGAATTTACTCTCAACAGTGGGGACTAGTATAAGGACCCTATCGCCTGGGTTGAATGTCCTGATTCTTGCGGACCGGTTGTAAATTCTACTTTGGGCCTCTTGAGCCCTCTGGAGGTGTTCCCTTACCAGGGGCATTACAGTGGCTATACGGTCCTGCATTTGTGCTACATGCTCAATAACACTCTTGTATGGGGTGGACTCATTCTCCCATGTCTCTTTTGCAATGTCTAGTAGACCCCTAGGGTGATGACCATAGACCAACTCGAATGGTGAGAACCCTGTGGACGCTTGGGGCACCTCCCTAATAGCAAACATGAGGTAGGGTAATAAATGATCCCAGTCACGACCATCTTTTGCCACCACTTTCTTCAACATATGTTTCAAAGTTTTATTAAATCTCTCCACCAATCCGTCCGTCTGGGGGTGGTACACAGAGGTACGGATGTGTGAGATTTTAAATAGTCTGCATAATTCCTTCATTACTTTCGACATAAATGGCGTACCTTGGTCAGTTAGGATTTCTTTGGGGATCCCAGTCCTAGAGAACATATAAAACAACTCACGTGCAATTGTTTTAGATGCAGTGTTTCTTAAGGGTACAGCCTCAGGATAGCGGGTCGCATAATCCAGGACTACCAAAATATACTGGTGTCCTCTAGCTGACTTTACAATGGGACCCACTAAATCCATGGCAATACGCTCAAAAGGCACCTCTATAATAGGGAGCGAAACCAAAGGACTGCGAAAATGTGACACTGGGGCACTAACCTGACATGTGGGGCACGACTCGCAGTATTTTTTAATGTCATCATATATCGCCGGCCAAAAAAACCTCTGGAGAACCCTCTCTCGCGTTTTGTCAGTCCCCAAGTGTCCCCCAAGAACATGGTTATGTGCCATGTCAAGCACCTGACGCCGGTACGGCTTAGGTACCAGAAGCTGTTCCACAATCTCATCCTTAACCTTATTAACTCTATAGAAAAGATCATTAGTCACCGAAAAATGTGGAAATCTTTTTTCAGCATCTGGTTCCTGAGGTACCCCATTCATTACAGCAACCTGCTCTCTCGCATTTTTGAGAGTGGGGTCCTGTAATTGTGCAGCCCCAAAATTATCCCTAGACACCTCTAAGTCTAGTATATTTTGCTCAGTGGGAGGAGCCTCCTCCTCCCCAGCCAGGACCTGTAAAGGAAAACAATCATTTTCATCCTGTACACTTTTATCATTCACAGTGGACAAGGCAACCACCTTAGAGGTATCCTCACTCCTTTTGGGGATTTTTCTTTTTTCCCAGAGAGCCCAGAATAAAGGAAAATCGCGCCCCAATATTACATTATGCATGAGGTTTTTAACCACACCCACTTCATATTGTACTGTGCCTTGTTCAGTCCCGACTTTAGCCAGCACTATAGGGTACACTTTTGTATCACCATGTATACACACAACGCTCATATGCTTTTTAGACTCTAAGTCCCCAGTCACCAGGCTAGCATGCACCAAGGTTACAAGGCTTCCTGAGTCCATTAACGCTTTAACAGGAAAGTCATTGATTGTGATGTTGCAGATTTGCGGTTCAGTCTCTAGTCCAGGAACTGCAGCACAAGATGGTTCCGCAAATAGCGACTGACGCCGGCTAGCGTCACATTCCATGGGTTCAGAGGTAAGAGGGCAATGGGCCGACACGTGTCCCGCCTCATGGCATCTCCAACACTGGATAGGGCCTGGTCTCTTTGGCAAGGAGTCCTTTTCAGAGCCCCTTAGCCACCCGGGACCATCACCAGTCTTTTGTCCCTGAGACACCATTTGAGCCCTTTTCCCTCTATCAGCACCCCTCCACACTCCCCCAATAGATGGAAGTCTCTTACCAGCTGACGGCACAGATCTGGCGCTCCGGGGAGGTGAAGATGCTGCAGGAACATCACGGAGGTAGTCCTCAGTCGCCTGGAACCTCTCCACAAGGTTGACAAGTTCGTTTGCGTTCTTAGGATCACCTTGTCCCACCCAGCGTTGCAGGTCAGTAGGAAGCGCTCGGAGGTAGCGATCCATCACGACCTTCTCTAGGATTTGTGCAGGAGTAGAAGTGTCTGGCTCCAACCACTTTCTTGCCAAATGGATTAGGTCATACATCTGGGACCTCGCTGATTTGTCCAGACTGTAGCTCCAGTTGCGTACCCTCCGGGCACGGACTGCAGTAGTAACTCCTAGTCGGGCAAGTATCTCCTCTTTTAGCCGAGTATAGTCCTTAACCTCTTGCTCACTGAGGTCATAGTAGGCCTTTTGGGGTTCACCTGTTAAATAGGGCGCAATTACCTCTGCCCACTCAGCGGCTGGTAACTTCTCTCGCTCAGCCACGCGCTCAAATACTGTTAGAAAGGCCTCAACATCGTCCTCAGCAGTCATCTTTTGCAGCGCTTTCTGCACAGTCCTTCTCCCAAAAAAAATCTCTGGAGCGGCTCCCATCACTATGGGTGGATTAGTAACCACAGGCGCCTCACGATTTACTATCAGGTGCTCGATAAGTTGTTGTTGGCTTTGGCGCAAAGCTTGCAACTCTTCCTTATGCATCTGCTGTTGTGCCGCCATGGACTGTTCATGTCGTCTATTGGCCTCTGTCTGAGCCTGCTGTTGTTGCAAACTCACTTGCATAAACTGCTTCAGCATCTCCTCCATGTTGCTGGACTGTTCTTGGAGTGTAGTTGCAGCTTTCACCCAGGACATCAGCAGCTGTAGCCAAGTCTGTCCACACCGTTGCCCCTAGCAACCGTGTTGCCCGCATTCTCCACCAATTGTAAGGGATCTTCCCGGGGTAGGGTGTGTTTGGACACAGTTCACAGCAGACTTGGAATTTATAAAGCAGATCTTGGCGTTTATTCGTGGTACAAACAGTCCAGCAAACAAAATATACAGCAACACCGTGCTTTCTAAGTACAACAAAAATAAAAGTCCTAGCCTGGCTGGGCGCTTACTAACAGGTTCTGCTCACCTATCTGACACTTACAAACACAGCGTCTTTTGCCTGGATATCGCAGGGTGAGTTTTAGCTCCAGCAGTGGCTGTGCTTGCAGCTTCCTTCAACACACAGATTGTTCATTCCCTGGCTGAGAGCAATCACCTGCAGACTCTGCAGAGCCTTTAGCTTCCCAGGCTAATTAGGATCAAAGCTCACCTGATCCCAAACCCAGAACTGGATCGGGGGATGTGGAATGACAGGTCCCTCTACCAAACCTACCTGCCATTCCATATAAACCCAGGCCCGGCAAAATTAAATAACAACTCAGCAGCATATCGCTGCTGAGAAACTGATCCATCCTGGATTTACCATCTCACACTGTGTAGCAACCTAGGTGAGATGTACACCCCCTCGATCACTTCTCCAGTGACATGTCTACAATATATATATATATATATATATATATATATATCTCTATATATATATATCATGAGAAAGATACAAATACAGAGAGAGATAAAGTTGCTGCACGTCCCGGACAATAGAATATGGAAAGGTTCCCCAAAGATGGTTTTTTTTTTAGCAACAAAGTACATAAATACCAAAGAATTCAAGGAAACCACATTTAGCATGTCGAATGGAAAAAACGCACAGACAATCATATAAGCGCAACAAAAAGCCATCTCATATATTTACCTATATACATGCGGAAAGGACCCAAAAAAGCTATCAGACGATCTCGCGCGCCGGCCGTGTATGGTGAAATGTATCAAAAGCCATGCATTTTAGAATTTTAAATGCAAATGAAAAATCATATTTGAATTTATACAATTGCAATGTTATATGTTATACAATGTTATACTGTAAAAGACCAACATTTTGCTTTATTTAGGGTTTCTCTAGAATAACAGATGGGCTAAATTGGCCCACCAAAAATTTGGCTACAAGTTTGGACAGAAAAGGGAAAACGAATGCAGCTTCCACATCTAAATAATGGTAACTTTCAAAATAACTAATTTTTGTAATTGGGTTTAGATATAATGTAAATATAAATTCCAGCCTTGTGTTCAGTCTTGTAAAGGCTCCTCTCCTGTACTGAAGTTGCTATTTTACTGCATAATGTGTGCATTAAAAGCTACAGCAAGTCAGATAGAGCCTGCCTCAGGACATCCAGTTCCTCCGCAGCCTGACTGCCCCTTCACCCAGATACATGGGCGTCCGCAGAACTTTTTCCAGGGGGGGGGGGGGCATAATTTTAAGGCCTCTCATGCTCCGCCCCTTTTCGACAATCTCATGAAAATCTTTCCACTGGTAATACATATGTGTTATATAACAGATAATTAATCTTCACTTTGTATTGGAAGTTACTCTGGCGGCTGTGTTCCATGCCCATATAGCCTAGAGAATGTACATCTTTTTACATTGCAATACATCTGTTGTGGCCATATTTTGATCTCATACTGTCACTGTATAGGCTGTTTTCATCAAGATAAAAATATGGCAACAACAGATGTATTGCAATGTAGAAAGATGTACATTCTCTAGGCTATATGGGCATGGTATGCAGCCACCTGAGTAACCTTGCGGACGCCCATGCTTTCAAAAACCAGCCCTGGAAAAAATTTCATACCAGCCTCACAGCATTATTATACCAGCCCAACAGCATAACGTCATTATTTTCTTGTTCATGAAAGGGAAAATCATACATTTTAAAGCACATTTAATGAAGAGAGTATTAGATATAGATATGAAATCACATAGGGCATATATATACACGCACACATATATACAAATTCCAGTTAATAGTGGTAAGTGATCAATCATCAAGGGGGACCCCAGAAACTGCAGAAGGAATACTCTAAGGTAAGGGAGGTGGGTTACTAATATAAGGAGAAAACCCTTTATATCAGTGCCCCTTACATTATCGTATTCACTCCCCCCTTACATCAGTGACCCCCGACTGGCCTGGCGGTGCTTTCACTGACCTCCTCTTAGGTGCACTGTGTGGGGCTCAGTCAGTCAGCTCCAGCTTGGTGGCTCTGGTTTTATCCTATAGTCTCAATCCACACAAGTCTGACTTCTCCCATGACCCCCATCCTGGCAGTGCTCCCACTCTTGACTCCTCTCCAGACTCCCTCAGAGACTGCAGACATGCTACAGGAGATGGTCAGAGACTGCAGACTTGATGCAAGAGCTCAATGCAGCCTCATCAGTGCCCATCAAATGCAGCCTCACTGTGCCCACCAATGCAACCTCACTGTGCCCACCAATGCAACCTCACTGTGCCCACCAATGCAACCTCACTGTGCCCACCAATGCAACCTCACTGTGCCCACCAATGCAACCTCACTGTGCCCACCAAATGCAACCTCACTGTGCCCACCAAATGCAGCCTCACTGTGCCCACCAAATGCAGCCTCACTGTGCCCACCAAATGCAGCCTCACCGTGTCCATCAAATGCAGCCTCACCGTGTCCATCAAATGCAGCCTCACCGTGTCCATCAAATGCAGCCTCACCGTGTCCATCAAATGCAGCCTCACCGTGTCCATCAAATGCAGACTCACCCGTGTCCATCAAATGCAGCCTCACCGTGTCCATCAAATGCAGCTTTACTATGCCGTGAATGCAGTCTCACTGTGCCCATCATTGCGGCCCCTCCTGTGCCCCATGTCCCAGTCTGCAGGCCCTGTCTGTGGGAAGGTGTGTTGTTGATGCTTGGTACGGTACCTTGCATGCCAGCAGGATATCCATGATGGCCAGCAGCAGGCAGGGTCTGTTCTCGTTTTGGATGGGGACGGTGCTCCTTCCAGAGGATCTGTCTGCTGTGAGTTGGAGTGGTCCTCATTTTCCGGCCCCAGTCAGCCTGCCCTCTGGTCCTGGGGAAGTGGAGAGCACTGGGTGGGAGTAGGAGAGAAGGGGGAGCAAAGAGTACTAGTGGGGTTGGAGAACACATGGGTGGGGGCAAAGAGCGAGGGGGAGTGGAGATCACAGGGGTGGGGAGCAGAGAGCACTGGGAGGGGCTAAGAGTGTGGGGTGGTGAAGAGCGCTGGGGGGGCAGAAAAACAGGGGGAGTGGAGAGCAATGGGGGGAGCTTGAGAGCACCAGTGGGGGCCAGAAAGAACAGGGGTGGAAAGCATGGGGGACTGGAGAGCACTATGGGGGGTGGAGAGCACATGGGTGGGGGCAAAATGCAAGGAGAGTGGAGAGTACAGGGGTGGGGAGTGGAGAGTGCTGGGGGGAGCCAAAAAGAACAGGGGGGAGAGCACTGGGGGGGGGGGAAGAACAGGGGGGAGAGCACTGGGGGGGGGGAAGAACAGGGGGGAGAGCACTGGGGGGGGGGAAAGAACAGGGGGGAGAGCACTGGGGGGGGGGGAAAGAACAGGGGGGAGAGCACTGGGGGGGGGGAAAGAACAGGGGGAGAGCACTGGGGGGGGAAAGAACAGGGGGGAGAGCAGGGCACTTTGGGGGAGAGCAGGGGGGAGAGCACTGGAGGGAGTGGAGAGCACTGGGGGGGAAGAACAGGGGGGAGAACACGGGGGGAGAGCATGGATGGGAGAGGACTGGGGGGAGCGGAGAGGACTGTGGGGGGGACAGGGGGCGGAGCACTGGGCGGAGTGGAGAGCACTGGGTGAACAGGGGGGAGAGCACTGGGGGGGCAGAACTGGGATGGTGGCTAGAGAAGGATGGGGAAAGCTGGAGAGCAGGGGGGGCAGCAAGAACAGGGGAGGAGAAAACTGTCGGGGGGGGGGGGGCAGGAGAGTGTGGTGGAGGAGAGCACTGGGGGGGACAAGGGGGAGAGCACTGGGGGGAGTGGAGAGCACGGGGAGGCGAGAACAGGGGGGAGAGCACTGGGGGGAGTGGAGAGCACTGGGGGGAGAACAGGGGGGGAAGCACTGGGGGGGCAGGGGGTGAACGGGGGGGTGGAGAGCACTGGGATGGTGGCTAGAGAAGTATGGGGAGAGCTGGAGAGCAGGGGGGCGGCAAGAACAGGGGAGGAGAGAGCACTGGGGGGGGCAGGAGAGTGTGGTGGTGGAGGAGAGCACTGGGGGGGCAGGAGAGTGTGGTGGTGGAGGAGAGCACTAGGGGGGCAGGAGAGTGTGGTGGTGGAGGAGAGCACTGGGGGGCAGGAGAGTGTGGTTGTGGAGGAGAGCACTGGGGGGGCAGGAGAGTGTGGTTGTGGAGGAGAGCACTGGGGGAGTGGCAGGAGAGTGTGGTAGGGGAGGAGAACACTGGGCGTGGTAGGAGAAAGTTGTGGTGGAGGGGGGCAGGAGAGTGTGGTGGTGGAGGAGAGTACTGGGGGGGCAGGAGAGTGTGGTGGTGGAGGAGAGCACTAGGGGGGCAGGAGAGTGTGGTGGTGGAGGAGAGCACTGGGGAGGGGGCAGGAGAGTGTGGTGGTGGAGGAGAGCACTGGGAGGGAGGCAGGAGAGTGTGGTGGTGGAGGAGAGCACTGGGGGGACAGGAGAGTGTGGTGGTGGAGGAGAACACTGGGAGGGGGGCAGGAGAGTGTGGTGGTGGAGGAGAGCACTGGGGGGGGGGTGGCAGGAGAGTGTGATGGTGGAGGAGAGCACTGGGGGGGCAGGAGAGTGTGGTGGTGGAGGAGAGCACTGGGGGGGGCAGGACAGTGTGCTGGTGGAGGAGAGCACTGGGGGGCAGGGGAGTGTGGTGGTTGAGGAGAGCACTGGGGGGGGCAGGAGAGTGTGGTGGTGGAGGAGAGCACTGGGGGGCAGGAGAGTGTGGTGGTGGAGGAGAGCACTGGGGGGGCAGGAGAGTGTGGTGGTGGAGGAGAGCACTGGGGGGGGCCAGAGAGTGTGGTGGTGGGGGAGAGCACTGGGGGGGGGGGCGGAGAGTGTGGTGGTGGAGGAGAGCACGGGGGAGCAGGAGAGTGTGGTGGTGGAGGAGAGCACTGGGGGGGGGGGCAGGAGAGTGTGGTGGTGGAGGAGAGCACTGGGGGGGCCGGAGAGTGTGGTGGTGGAGGAGAGCACTGGGGGGGCCGGAGAGTGTGGTGGTGGAGGAGGGCACTGGGGGGGGGCAAGAGAGTGTGGTGGTGGAGGAGAGCACTGGGGGGGCAGGAGAGTGTGGTGGTGGAGGAGAGCACTGGGGGGGCAGGAGAATGTGGTGGTGGAGGAGAACACTGGGGGGGCAGGAGAGTGTGGTGGTGGAGGAGAGCACTGGGGGGGCCGGAGAGTGTGGTGGTGGAGGAGGGCACTGGGGGGGGCAAGAGAGTGTGGTGGTGGAGGAGAGCACTGGGGGGGCAGGAGAGTGTGGTAGTGGAGGAGAGCACTGGGGGGGCAGGAGAGTGTGGTGGTGGAGGAGAGCACTGGGGGGGGCCAGAGAGTGTGGTGGTGGGGGAGAGCACTGGGGGGGGGCGGAGAGTGTGGTGGTGGAGGAGGGCACTGGGGGGGGCAGGAGAGTGTGGTGGTGGAGGAGAGCACTGGGGGGGCAGGAGAGTGTGATGGTGGAGGAGAGCACTGGGGGAGGCAGGAGAGTGTGGTGGTGGAGGAGAGCACTGGGGGGGGTCAGGAGAGTGGGGTGGTGGAGGAGAGCACTGGGGGGGGCAGGAGAGTGTGGTTGTGGAGGAGAGCACTGGGGGGCCGGAGAGTGTGGTGGTGGAGGAGAGCACTGGGGGGGCAGGAGAGTGTGGTGGTGGAGGAGAGCACGGGGGGCAGGAGAGTGTGGTGGTGGATGAGAGCACTGCAGCCCCCATCCCCCTCGATCCTCCTATCCAGGGACTGTGGCACAGATGGGCATCTCCTCCTCCTTACAGAGTGGCCGCCGAACACAGAGCCACACAACGCTGGCTCTGTGTTCGGTGGCCGCTATGTAACACAGTCCCGCCCCCCCAGACCGGCTTGTGTGATAGGCGGAAAATTGATTCTCTCTACTATCACGCGAGCAGGTCTGGGGGGGCGGGACTGTGTTACAGAGCGGCTGCTGAACACAGAGCCAGCCAGTGTTGTGTGATCCAGAGGAGAGAGCGAGGATGCAGCCGCCAGCGGACTCAGTAAAAAAAAAAAATGCAGCATGACGGCATGCAACACCTTGGGGATTCCGGGGGGGGCACTTGACCCCCCTTGCCCCCTGCTGCGGACGCCCATGCCCAGATAGTCTGGGTTTTGAAGCATGTGTCCGGGTTTATTTAGACAGGAATATGGCTCGAAACAGGGCCTGACAGGAGGGTGAGGGAGCACAATGCGTTCCGCATTGCTATTCTCTTTGGAGCTCCCAAAGGTGTTCCAGGTCTGCTACAATCCTATAGTGTATGCTAAAAAATTTGCTGTGCGATGCTAAAGTGTTCGGGTTTGGCTTGAAAAAAAAGTATCAACCCTACCCCTAGCCAGCTTCTTTCATTCATTGGATTTTAGTTCTTTAATTTTTCAGTTCATTTAATCACGGAGGCTGTGCACCATATGTGGTCTTTACCTAAGGTGGTCTGAATGTGAAAGCAGCCTGCCTAGAAATGCCCACACTTCCAGACCGACATCCACCCGCCAAGGCATTTTGATATTTGCATAACTCCTCCCAAAACCCAGCACACTGTTTGCATCAGAGCTGAGAGCTCTTGAGAGTTGTACTGAGGCAAGATGCGGTTGATGTTTTTAAGAAGCTATATACATCAACCTGTCTGCCTCCCACAGGCCATCATGATCTTCACAGGCATGCGCAGGGGGTGTGCCAGGTGTACCTGGGCACACACTGATCACTATGTGTGGTGTCGATTCCCCTACTGCCTAGGCTCCCCCTCCCCTTGTTGGCTTCTCTGCCCCTCAATGCTGTTGGCTTCCCTCCTCTCATCTCCCCCTGGTTGCTGTGCGGAATGTTTCAGGATGGAGAGTGGGGGAAAGGGCTAGTAAATATATCAAATCAAAAGTTAAAGTTAAGGTAGGGTGGGACTTTGTATGTACCTTTGTTGGGTTTAACTAAAGATGTATACCACAGATTTGCAAGAAATGTATTTAACCACTTCCCGACCAGCGCACGACGATGTACGTCGACAGAATGGCACGGGCAGGCATATTGGCGTACAGGTACGTCCAATATTCGATGCCGCCCTGCCATCGGGAGCGCGCCGCCGCCGGCGCACTCCCGCGGTGGTCGGGACCCCCGTGAGTCCGGTCGCGGGACCCGCGGACTCGATCGCCGCGGGCATCCCCGCGATCGTCTCACGGAGCGGCCGAATAGAGCAAATGCTGTGTAAACAACATTTGTCTATTCTGCCTAGCAACTAGTGACGCTGATCTCTGCTCCATGTGATTGGAGCAGAGATCAGTGTACACTAAATGAAAGCCCAACCCCCCCACAGTTAGTAACACTCCCCTAGGAACACTTAACCCCTACACTGCCACCCACTGGTTAACCCTTTCACTGCCAGTGTCATTTACACAGGAATCACTGCATTTATATAGCAGTGATTACTGTATAAATGACAATGGTCCCAAAAATGTGTCAAAAATGCCCGATGGGTCCCCCACAATGTCGCAGTCACAATAAAAATCGCTGATCGCCGCCATTACTAGTAAAAAAAAAGAATAAAAAATTATTAATAAAAATGCTATAAAACTATTCCTATTTTGTAAACGCTATAACTTTTGCGCAAACCAATCAATAATCGCTTATTGCGATTTTTTTTTACCAAAAATATATAGAAGAATACGTATCGGCCTAAACTGAGGGAAAAAAATGTTTTTTTATATATTTTTGGGGGATATTTATTATAACAAAAAGTAAAAAATAATGCGTTTTTTTTCAAAATTGTCGCTCTATTTTTGTTTATAGCGCAAAAAAAAAAAACGCAGGGGTGATCAAATACCACCAAAAGAAAGCTCTATTTGTGGGAAAAAAGGACGTCAATTTTGTTTGGGAGCCACGTCGCACGACCGCGCAATTGTCAGTTAAAGCGACGCAGTGCCGAATCGCAAAAAGTGGTCTGGTCTTTGACCAGCAAATTGGTCCGGTCTGAAAGTGGTTAAACTTTATTTTTCATATATTGGTTTAAAAATATATTGCAGTTATACAGAAACCATTACTGTTAATTAGGTCCAGGACGTGCTGATCCTGGTGCGATGAATCAAAAAGTGCGGCCTATGTGTTTCACGGGAAACCCCACTTCATCAGGGCCTCAGAGTAGCACGAGTACAATAGAAATATTGCAGTAACCTTATGCCGCATACACACGATTGGAATTCTCGTCGGAAAAAGCTCTGATGGTTTTGCTGTCGGAATTCCGACGGAATTCTGCTCAAACTGTCTTGCCTACACACGGTCACACCAAATTCCGACCGCCAAGAACGCGGTGATGTACAACACGTACGAGGGGACTAGAAAAAGGAAGTTCAATACCTAGTAGCCAATAGCTTCCATCTCGTAGTTGAATCTGAGTTTTTGCATGTCGGAATTGCATACACACGATCGGAATTTCCATTGGGAAAATTGAGAACCTGCTACCAAATTTTTGCTGACGGGAATTTGGCCACCTAAATTCCGATGGAGCATACATACGGTCGCATTTTCCGATGAAAAGCTATCAGTCTTTTGCTGGCTGAAATTCCGATCGTGTGTATGCGGCATAAGAGTACAATATTAGCAGAGTCATAAATTAATGTTAACAAATATTTAAAAAAAAAAATTTGTATAAAAGACATAACATTTTCAAAACATTAACATTATGGATTTGTAAAGTATTCACAGTTGCCCAAAATATTTTTAGAACAAAATTGATATAACACTTAGTTTTTTACCTTTTATCAAGATAGAATTAGCTTATTTGGTATCCAGCGGTATCTCATAGACAAGGGGCAGGCCAAGGGGGCTCAGAGTCTTTTCAGATTATCGGACTACAGAATAGAGACTTATCTTTCAATTGATTTATCTTATTAGTTGGTTTACCTTAGACTGTAAAACTTGAGAAACTTGACATACTGGTCCAATGGAGCAGAAAGCCTGCGGAGCCCTTGTGGATAGCCTTCCTGTGCTCGCCAATGGAAACAGGGCGGACTCCTAAATGTATATAGTTATATCATAAGTATTTATGCTGCTAATATATTTGTAAAAGTGAGCATGCAGGCCAAGAGTTTTAATTGGAGAAGTCACACCCGATGTTATAGAGGAGATCTTACTGTAGTTTCAAATATTCCAGAGTAACAAATGCACGTGTTGTTGATGAAGAAAATATTAGGTAACTATAGGTATATGGTGCATCACTCTATCTTTAAGTCCTCAAATTTCCACAATAGTGTACATATAAGTTGCCTCAATGTGTTCTAACAAAAAAAAGGGGGAAAGGGAGTTTCCTATTTTCCTTACTTTTCTAAATGAACACAGTGAACACACAGTGTCCATTCATAACGAAAGCATAGTAATCTGTTTACTATGCTTCAGTTTGTGAATGAAGCGGAAGCCACTCAGCACAGAGCACTTCCCATTCATTCCCTATCCAGTGCTTCTGAGGCTGCAGAGAAAGGTGTGTGTGTGTGCAATAGGCTGTGCAGACCTATGATCTTCTTGCATTGCATAGGGAATCACAGATAATCTAGTGATATCACTGGGTCTAAGATTAGATATGTAATAAAAATAGAAATGTTCTATTTAAAAATAATATGTTAATGGGTGGATGGGACAAAATAAAAGCAGATGAAACTTCAGCTTAAATACTAAAAATCAAACATCAAAACAAATCATGGTCCTTAAAAATATAGTAGAGATTTACAGTCCCCAAGGATCTTGGGCTTTTGATGGAAATGGTCATCTCTCCATAGAAAATATCTGTATCTGCACGATGACCAAGAGTAATTGCTGCCAATTGTACATGACATACAGCACGCATATTGAGGTTCAGCTTCCGACATATATATATATATATAGAGCTGCAAAATGTTATTCTGGAACAAACCTGGCAAAGGCATCAAAACAAAAAAGGTTTTGCCAATTCTCAGTTCCTATTGTCACGCCAGCGCCACAATCTGTGTCACAGGAAGGAGCTAAAAGTAGCTAAAAAAAAAAAAACAAGACGACTACAACAGGAAGCCTGTATTTGGAATTCAAAGAATAGTGTGCAAAGTATGAAGTCCAGACATTTGAAATAATAAAAAAGACAATAAACAGGATAAAGAGCAGCAGGATAATAGGCGAGTTGACACTCAAGTGCACGTCCCAGGGTCCAGTTTATTCCCACCATCTCTGTAACCTGTGTGCTAGTTTTAGTGAATATGTACTCCGTACATAAAACCAATGGCAATTAAAAAGTCCAAAATGTCATATGACTTCAAACTGCCATAGCAGCGCTCATGTCAATCAATCAATATATGACATGCTCTTATATAAATAAGTAAGGGTTGGAAAGGAGGAGGGATTTTAACGGTGCAAAAATATTTAAGAATTTGAGAATATAATCAAAAATAAATTATGTTTTACAATTTTATTAAATTCAAAGTTAAAAAGTTATATGTAAACATTATCATAGAGAGTCATGCAAAATGGTGGTCAGAGAAAGCGCGTTGCTTCAAGTGTATGTAATATTGCACATTAGCCCGACATGTTTCGCTGACTTGCTTCTTCAGGGGATGTGCAAATTGGACCACAAGTATCGTGATAAACGATACAATTGTAAAAAGACAAAAACAAATAAACACAAAAAAATTCAAAATCATCAATTTACCTAATAAGAGAAGCAGTGTCTGCCAGAAAAAAAAAGGGGGAGGAAGTGGACTTACCCCACGATGAGATCGGATCCTCGACAACCACCAAATGAGACCGCGGCTCCAGTAAACAAGGGTCATGTGAGAAGATGAAAAAGCCACATAGCGTAATCCTGTTTAACTTAATTTATTGAAGCCGACAAAACTCCCCTTACAGGTTATACATACTAGCAAGAGATAATAATAGAGCATTAAAAGGCAAACCGTGGCGTTGTCACCAATTGCATGGTGTAGGCAGGCATCAGAGTCAAATGAACCGCCGCGGCGCTAGCTGCTTCCTGGAATTACCAGTTGTCAAGGACCCTCAAACGTCACTTCCAGTTGTAGTGGAGATCATGAAATGGCGCATTTCGTCACTTCTGACTTCAACTGAGGGGGTGTACTCAGTACAGACACTCCAGGCAGCCAAGACAGAAAATCCTCTTTTTACACTTATAATTATATAATTACCATGGCATGCTGGCCTAATGCAGTGCATGAGAGTGATTTCATAGCACAAACAAATACTTCATGACTTTAGTAAAGTACAGAGAAGGTTCCATATTACTTGAGTGCTGCTTTAGATCCAGCCATACATGGTGCAAATATTTTTCCTGCAACCCCAGACAGTGCTGACAGGGGAAGCCCTCCTGCCAAGCAATTCCGCTCCCAATGGGGTTGGAGCCATCCCCACCAGGAGAAGACAGTGATTATTACTAGCGGCTATAGCAGCTGCTAGCGAATCGCAGGAGAATTCGGCAGACTGGCTGTACCAAAGTTGGTTGATCGATCAACTTGGTACATTCAGCCTGCCCATGGGGACAGTAAAAAGGGAGGATCAGAGAAGACCCGATAAAATAGCCTTTTTACACAATGCAGAGGATTAACCCCTTACGTTCCACAGTAAGTATAACAAGCATGCTTTACTGCATATACAGACTTATTTTACTGTTTGGGATTTAGTAAGACTTTATGTTTCCATTTACAAGAAAGACAGAGCTTGAGAAAATATTTGTCTTCTTATACAAGAAAAAATAATCTTTGTACTGAACTTATTTGAAGTAAAAGTATGCTGGATTCAACTTCTGCATCTAAATAAAGAGTTAAGCTGCCTGTGGATTCTACAAATTCAGCAAGTGGCTATACTCTAGCACAGACCGGGTCTAGGTAGGGAAGTGATTACATATAATGGAATTTGAAACTGAAGGCTTGGTGCACAGAGGGCAGCTCCTGCACTAACTAGTATCAAAACATGCTTTGGCAGAACAAAAGCTGCACATGGAAGTGCTTTTCACAGAACAAGCAATTGTTTTTTTCCAGCAGCACAGCTAGCCAGCAGAAAAATTGCAAATATATGTTCAAGCCATATTGCCACGTCAAGTCACCTCTGCATAGTGCAGCCTACCTCTAGCCTGTGAGAGCTTCCATGTTGGAGCATATATAGCAATACATACATTTAAGGCATGTATGCCTGGTGGGAGCCCATTCTTCTGTGTTGGGCTTCTGGACACACCAAAAGCACAACACAGTGGCAGCTGAAGGTGACCAATGTCTCCCTGCGCCAAGTCCAGCAAGCTAAACAAAAATGCAACTACTTTTTTTTTTTTCTTTTTCAGTCTGTTGGCGGAGCAAGAGAAGAAGAAGGCTTCGTGGGACATTTTAATTTTTTTTATTTTTTAATAAAGGACTTGCCCCAAGCCATGTCATGTCATTTTTACAATTTCCACATTTTTACAATTTCCACACTTTTTTTGTGAAATGGTAGGGGTACATTTGTACCCAGTTACCATTTTACATGGGGGAGGCCAGGGTCTGGGGGTTCGCTTGTCCGCCCACAGACCCCCACAACAACCGGGCAAGGGTTGTGGGGATGAAGCCCTTGTCCCCATCAACATGGGGTCATGGTGCAATGGGGAGCTACCCCAAAGCACCCTCCCCATGTTGAGGGCATGTAGCCTGGTACGGTTCAGGAGAGGAGGGCGCTCTCTTGTCCCCACCTCTTTTCCTGCAGCCTGCCAGGTTGCATGCTCGCATAAGGGTCTGGTATGGATTTTTGGGGGGACCCCCACGCCATTTTTTTTTTTACATTTTGGCGTGGAGTTCCCCTTAATATCCATACCAGACCCAAAGGGCCTGGTAATGGACTGTGGGGGAATCCCATGCCGTTTTTTTTTCAATGACTTTTATGTGTATTCCCAAGACCGACAATTCATTATAGCCGTGAGTACTTTTAAATGACTTTTTTTCCTTTAGATATGTAATTTTGTGCAGGTACTATTGTAAAGACAGGAAACATGCGCCACTTTACAGGCATACTATAGTTACCTCCCAAGTATGAAATTTAAAGGAATGTTTCACTTTAAGCATTATTGAAATCACTGCTCCCGAAAAAATGGCCGTTTTTAAAACTTTTTTTTGCATTGATGCATGTTCCCTGGGGCAGGACCCAGGTCCCCAAACACTTTTTATGACAATACCATGCATATATATGCCTTTAAAATTAGCACTTTTGATTAAATCATGTTCGTGTCCCATAGACTTTAACAGTGTTCGCGCGTTCAAACTAATTTTTTTGCTTTTTCACACGTTCTGCTGCAAACCGAACGGGGGGGGGGGGGGTGTTTGGCTCATACCTATTGACCGCCATTAACCCCATCGGCCCAGCTGAAAAAAGAGTGCCTGCTCAGTACCTTAGGAACATGGTACGGCAGTCATGCCATCACGGATCTGGTGAACAGATTACTGGGAGGGGCTGGGGAACACCCGGCTTTCATGGTGCACGTTGGCACCCATGGCAAAGTCAGAGGAAGATGAAGGAACCTAGGAGCTAAATTGAGTAAAAGGACCTCCAAGGTGGTGTTCTCAGAAGTACTTCAGGTACCGAAAGCCACACCAAAAAGGCAGAGGGAGAATAGGGAGATAAACAAGTAGCCTGGATGGAACTCAGCACACTTGGAACAAGCAAAGGGTTGGTCAGACAGGCCGGGTCGGAGCAGATAGGCAATCAGGCAGAAACGGCAGACAAAGGCAAGGTCACAGGCTAGAAAAGGTTCAGCATCAGAGATAAGCAGTCCATAAATAGAGTCAGGCAGGCGGGGATCAGGGCAGGAGAGATCAGAGTCAGATGTAAGCCGGGTCAGTAGTAGCAATCAGATAGGCAGGTAAAAGGATTCTCAGGTACAAGCTGCAGATAAACAGCACTGAACAAGTGCAGCTGTCACCTTTAAATAGGGCCACTAGCGCCAAACCGTGCTAGCGTGCACACGTGTGAGTGCGCGGTGCACACACACACACGCGCTGATGCTTAGATTGCCTAACAGCATGCAGATTCGCCTGCAAAGCGCGAACAGAGCCCTGACACCTATGCAGCTGGGCCGGACCAGGCTATCTCCCAAGGAATGTGCTAGGTGCAGAACTCTGGGCCTGTGCCTCTATTGTGGGGCCAAATGTCATTTTCATGACACTTGCTCTTTGTCTGGAAAAACGCTTGGGTCTAATACATCTAGAAGGTGGAGTATTGGACCCAGAAATATGCCCTTCATCTTCTCGTCTTCTTTTTTCCGTGTTCCTTCATGTTGGCACTTCCTCTCATTCGGTCTCAGCGTATCTGGATTTCGGAGCCGCTGGCAATTTCATGGACTGGGGAACGGCATCTTCCATGAGACTTACCCTTTTGCCCCTCACCACACCATTGATGGTCTTGGCGATTGGTGGCACTGTTCTCCCAGGAGGCGCTATCTGCTTCCAGACCCTTACTGTTGAGATGTCAGTAGGGACCCTCCACCAGGAGTGGATATCCTTCCTTATCTTACCTAACGCCTCAACTTCTATCATTTTGGGTCTTCATTTGTTACGGCTCCATTCTCCACACGTTGACTGGACTGCTGAACAGATCCTGGCTTGGGGTTCTTCCTGTTCCTCTTCCTGCCTACTCAAGGTTGCCCCAAAGGAGAAACTTTCTGTTGCCACCATCTCAGTAGCTTCTGCTCTTCCTGCTGCATATAGCGTTTTCTGGGATGTGTCCTGTAATAGTCAGACTGATGCACTCTCAAGGACATTTGACACTCTGGATGAGAAGCACCCACCTGTGAACCTGAGCCGATCATTCACTCCATAACCTTTTACCTTTGCCTGTCCTTGAACTCCCTTGGATGCACAGCCAGGCTAACTTGTTCACAGGTTCCACAGTTGCTACACCTTGTGATGTGATCCAGGTAGTCGATACACCTGGCGATGCTATTCAGTCGGCCTCTGCACAAGTTATGCCAGTCCAGCCCATGCCTATTGAGCCTCCTGCTTTTTCTTATTCAGGACCTTCTGTAACCTGGCCTCACCGTACTACTACTGCATCCATTCAAACCTGTCCAAGAGGCTCAATCCATCCTTTGGATAGACTGCCTCATTTGGCCAGGTGGGGCTTTCAGCCTTTTTTTCAGGTGTTTCTGCCCTCTGCTTGTGTTTCAGCTATCCGGCTTGACTCATGTGACACATCACCTTCTAACCAACCTGACTTTACGGATCCACTGACTTCTGCCCAGTCTGGTGGTCCTGTGTTGGATGTCTAGCTCATCATTAAGGGTCTGGGGGACCCTCCTCGGACTCCTGCTGGTCTTTCCACGCCCTTGCCCATTCCTAAAAAGCCTTTAGTCCTCAATAAGTCCTCTTGTCTTCTCCCTACCTTGGTTCCGGTCTCTGAGGATAATCTAAAGTACGAGGTTAGTCAAGTTCTGGATTCCCAGCTTTCAAAAGGCATTCTTCAGTACCTTGTACATTGGAAAGGGTTTGGTCCTGAGAAGAGGTCTTGGATTCCTGCATCTGATGTGTTCACGCCTCATCTTTTGATGAGCTTTCATCAGAGTTTTCCCTCCAAGCCTGGGCCCAAGCGGGGGAGGAGAGGCCTCATAAGAGGGGGGGGGGGTACTTTCATAAATCTGCAATTAATGTTTATGTCTGTCTGCTTACCTCTCTCTTGTGTCAGCTTAGTGACCAGTAGTTGTTCACCTACATGCTTAAGTAATCTTCCCCCAAGCATTGCTCTACCCCAGACCCTCAGGAAACACTATATTAACATGTGCACTGCAAGCCCAGCTTTGATGATCAATATTGTGTGTTTGGCTTCCTGTGTGTGTCTTTCCATGTGCGCTACATCTGATCCTGTTTACCGACCTTGGCTTGTTCTTGACTGTCTCTGTCTGCTTCATATCCTGACCTTTGTCATGTTCTTTGACTATGCCAGCGTGTCAAAAACCATGAGCCAGACCGAGGCAGAAGTACAATTAAATCACATTTGTTTATTAATAAAAAGGTAAATAGAGTAAGCGTAGTCAAAGCATAGCCAGAGTCCAGTAACCGGATTGAGTAGTCAGTCAGGCCAGAGTTCAGTAACCAAATCGGGTAATCAGCCAGGCCAGAAGTCAGGGATCCAAGTAGAGGAACAGCAAGCAGGATAAGGAGCCAGAAGGGATGTCAGCAAGCCAGTCTTTAAATAGGAACACAGGAGATGGTTTCTTGTGATGTGACCAAGTCGAAGGCAGAGATGAAGTGAGCTGGACAGCTTTAACCACTTACAGACCGGACCATTTTGCTGGTCAAAGACCAGACCACTTTTTGCGATTCGGCACTGCGTCACTTTAACTGACAATTGCGCGGTCATGCACGTGGCTCCCAAACAAAATTGACGTCCTTTTTTTCCCACAAATAGAGCTTTCTTTTGGTGGTATTTGATCACCCCTGCGGTTTTATTTTTTGCGCTATAAACAAAAATAGAGCGAAAATTTTGAAAAAAACACATTATTTTTTACTTTTTGTCATAATAAATATCCCCCAAAAATATATAAAAAAAACAAATTTTCCCTCAGTTTAGGCCGATACGTATTCTTCGACATATTTTTGGTAAAAAAATCGCAATAAGCGATTATTGATTGGTTTGCGCAAAAGTTATAGCGTTTACAAAATAGGGATAGTTTTATGGCATTTTTATTAATAATTTTTTATTATTATTTTTTTTTACTAGTAATGGCGGCGATCAGCAATTTTTATTGTGACTGCGACATTGCGGTGGACACATTGGACATTTTTTACACATTTTTGGGACCATTGTCAGTTATACAGCAATCACTGCTATATAAATGCAGTGATACCTGTGTAAATGACACTGGCAGTGAAGGGGTTAACCAGTGGGTGGCAGTGTAGGGGTTAAGTGTTCCTAGGGGTGTGTTACTAACTGTGTGGGGGCTGGGCTTTCATTTAGTGAACACTGATCTCTGCTCCAATCACATGGAGCAGAGATCAGCATCACTAGTTGCTAGGCAGAATGGGAAAATGCTGTTTACACGGCATTTCCTCCATTCAGCTGTCCCGTGAGACGATCGCGGGTATCCCCGCGGCGATTGAGTCCGCGGGACCCGCGACTGGACCCACGGGGGTCCCGACCGACACGCGAGCAGGGCGGTATTGAAGATTGGACGTACCTGTACGCCAATATGCCTGCCCGTGCCATTCTGCCGACGTACATCGGCGTGCGCCGGTCGGGAACTGGTTAAGTAGGCAGGTCAAACTAGCAGGATCAGGAACAGCTGGGTAACTGTGGAGAGAGACGAGAGCTGGCAATTAGCCGACAGCTGAGCAGCCAGCCTAGAGAAGGAAGGGCTAAGCCAGCCCTGACACCCAGCCTGCTTGTTGCCCTGACCTTTTGGCTTATCTCCTGACTGCTTCCTCTCTATCCTCTAGTAGACTACCGTGAGCGTGAGCTGGGAGACCCTGGGGGCCAGTTGCAGCACAGTCCATCCTCACCACTAGAGGCTCTGGTGAACACCTGCTGGCTTTTAGATTCTGTGCCCTGGGGAATCTTATACTCTAGCTCCCAGTGGGATCCATGTTGGTGCTCCAGTGGACCTACTTTCCTGAACCACCCAGAGCTCCATCTTCAGCATTTAGCCGTAGAGTCTACTACCTTAGCGGTGCACTCCTGACTCTGTCATATGGCCTCAGGTGACCTGACACAATAGGTACTTATATGAAGTCTGATACCGATATTTGTGTTTTTTTGTTTATAATATACTTGAGCATTTAATACAGATATGTTGTGCCTGCTATTCCTGGTTTGTCGGACACATCCTCCAGCTTGGACTGTATTGTCCCGAATGACCCCCTGTAGTGTATTTATGTCATACGATAGGTGATAACTATTGTTATATAATCCAATTACTGTGTCCTATTTTTCTCCTTGTCTCAAAATGACACAATAAAAACATATTACCTCTAAAGAGTTTCATGTGGAAGAGCTCACGTGGCCCTTACAGTAACCCTATTGAACACCTATGGGAAAATTAAAACATTGATCACAAGCCAAGTCTTCTCATCCTACATTAGTGCCTGACCTCACAAAGGTTCTTTTGACTGAATATGCATCAATTCAATCAGATACAATTCATATGCTTGTGGAAAGCCTTCCCAGAAGAGTGGATCATGGCAGAAAAAATCCAAAAGGATGGAGACTGAATAAGAGAAATAAGCATATAAAGCCCCAGAAGAGATCCTTCTGAGTGTAGTATTTAGGTTTCAGTCATAAAGTATTGTATAAATCTATAAAGTAATGTAGCACCAATACTCACATTGGCGAGCTTACAGGACATTCAAATCTAAGGAGTTAAGCAACTGGACAGTCGGGCCTGTGCGGAATATTTCTGTACAGAAGCATACAGTATATGTCTCTCAAGGCTTGTTGGGGTGATTTTTCAGATAACCCTGTGCTTGATTGGATCCCAATAAGGGAAATGTGTAAGGTAAAAGGTGATTGGATCCAAATGGAGGATATGTGTAAGGAAACAAGCCCCCAAAAATGGTCTGGATAGTCTATACATACAGTGGGGCAAAAAAGTATTTAGTCAGCCACCAATTGTGCAAGTTCTCCCACTTAAAAAGATGAGAGAGGCCTGTAATTGTCATCATAGGTATACCTCAACTATGAGAGACAAAATTTGGAAACAAATCCAGACAATCACATTGTCTGATTTTTGAAAGAATTTATTTGGAAATTATGGTGGAAAATAAGTATTTAGTCACCTACAAACAAGCAATATTTCTGGTTCTCACAGACCTGTATCTTCTTCTTTAAGAGGCTCCTCTGTCCTCCGCTCATTGCCTGTATTAATGGCATCTGTTTGAACTTGTTATGAGTATGAAAGACACCTGTCCACAACCTCAAATAGTCACCCTCCAAACTCCACTATGGTGGAGACCAAAGAGCTGTCGAAGGACACCAGAAACAAAATTGTAGACCCGTATCAGGCTGGGAAGACTGAATCTGCAATAGGCAAGCAGCTTGGTGTAAAGAAATCAAATGTGGGAGCAATAAGCAGAAAATGGAAGACATACAAGACAACTGATAATCTCCCTTGATCTGGGGCTCTATGCAAGATCTCACCCTGTGGGGTCAAAATGATCACAAGAACTGTGAGCAAAAATCCCAGAACCACACGGGGGGACCTAGTGAATGACCTGCAGAGAGCTGGGACCAACATAACAAAGGCTACCATCAGTAACACACTACGCCACCAGGGACTCAGATCCTGCAGTGCCAGACGTGTCCCCCCTGCTTAAGCCAGTACATGACCGGGCCCATCTGAGGTTTGCTAGAGAGCATTTGGATGATCCAGAAGAGGATTGGGAGAATGTCATATGGTCAGATTAAACCAAAGCAGAACTGTTTGGTAGAAACATAACTTGTTGTGTTTGGAGGAGAGAGAATGCTGAGCTGCAACCAAAGAACACCATACCTACTGTGAAGCATGGGGGTGGCAACATCATGCTTTGGGGCTGTTTCTCTGCACAGGGAACAGGGCGACTGATCCGTGTACATGAAAGAATGAATGGGGCCATGTATCGTGATATTGTGAGTTCAAAACCCCTCCCATCAGCAAGGGCATTGAAGATGAAAAATGGCTGGGTCTTTCAGCATGACAATGATCCCAAACTCACCGCCCGGGCAACGAAGGAGTGGATTCGTAAGAAGCATTTCAAGGTCCTGGAGTGGCCTAGCCAGTCTCCAGATCTCAACCCCATAGAAAACCTTTGGAGGGAGTTGAAAATCTGTGTTGCCCAGTGACAGCCCCAAAACATCACTGCTCTAGAGGAGATCTGCATGGAGGAATAGGCCAACATACCAGCAACAGTGTGTGACAACCTTGTGAAGACTTAGGCCGCGTACACACGGGCGGACTGTTGGCTCAACTTTGTCCGCTGAACAGTGTTTCAGCGGACAGTCCGCTCGTGTGTGGGGCTTCAGCGGACAGTTTCAGCGGACAGTTTGACGAACAAAGTTTTTCGGAAATTCCGAAAAACTGTCCGCTGAAACTTAGTTTGAGCGAACAGTCCGCCCGTGTGTAGGCCACTTTCGAAATGAGCAAACTGTTCCCGCTCGGAGGAAAGTCCGCTCATTTCGAGCGCGTGTGCAGGTAGGCGGGGCCCGCGACGGAGACGTCGCGGGCTCCGCCGCCTGGAATGGACTTAAAGGGGAACCCCAACGCCGAAAAAAATCGGCGTGGGGGTCCCCCCAAGGTCCACAACAGACCCTTGTCCGAGCATGCTACCCGGCCGGCCAGGAAAGGGGGGCGAGCGAGCGCGCCCCCCCTCCTGAGCCGTACCAGGCCGCGTGCCCTCAACATGGGTGGGTGCCTTGGGGAAGGGGGGGCCGCGCGGCCCCCCCACCCCAAAGCACCTTGTCCCCATGTTGATGAGGACAAGGGCCTCTTCCCGACAACCCTGGCCGTTGGTTGTCGGGGTCTGCGGGCGGGGGGCTTATCGGAATCCGGGAGCCCCCTTTAATAAGGGGGCCCCCGGATACCGGCCCCCCACCCTATGTGAATGAGTATGGGGTACAATGTACCCCTACCCATTCACCTGTAAAATAAAAGTACCCAAAAAAAAAACACAACACACGAGATAAAATATTTTATTGCACAGCTCCGGGGGTCTTCCGTCTTCGGGGGTCTTCTCGCCGGACTCCTCCGCTATCTTCTTGTAGCTCTTTTGCTAGCGGAGGAGTCCGGCTTTCTTCCTCCCCGCTGCCGGCCTCTTCTCCCGACTTCGGGGGTCTTGTCCCCCTCTTCGGTTCTTCTGTCGGGCCACCGCGCCTTCTTATAGCTCTTTTGCAGGCAGTGGCCCGGTCTTCTGTCCCCGCTGTCGCCGCTGTCGCCGCCGCCTTCCGTTCTTCTTCTTCTTGTTCTTCTTGTTCTTCTCCAGGAGATGTTGACACGTCGCTCTCTCCGGCCGGAATGCCAGAGCCGCGCTGTGCGGCCACTTATATAGTGACAATGGGGTGGTGTCACATGGTATATGTCACATGGGTTGGTCACATGGGTTGATGTCACATGGGGACAATGACATCGTAAGGGGGCGGGGTCACCATGTGACCAACCCATGTGACATATACCATGTGACACCGCCCCATTGTCACTATATAAGTGGCCGCTCAGGGCTTGATCCCGCTGTATTTCCCGGTACTGTACTTTTATGCACTGCCCACTTGCGATGGGCCTCCTGTATTTTGGAAGCCATGTTACTATTGCTGTATGCCTGTACTACTACTTTTGTTATGCGACCACGAAAACTTAATAAATTGTTATTTGGGAAATAAGTGGCCGCTCAGCTCGGCTCTGGCATTCCGGCCGGAGAGAGCGACGTGTCAACATCTCCTGGAGAAGAACAAGAAGAAGAACAAGAACGGAAGGCGGCGGCGACAGCGGCGACAGAAGACCGGGCCACCGCCTCTAAAAGAGCTATAAGAAGGCGCGGTGGCCCGGCAGAAGAACGGAAGGCGGCGACAGAAGACCGGGCCACCGCCTGCAAAAGAGCTATAAGAAGGCGCGGTGGCCCGGCAGAAGAACCGAAGAGGGGGACAAGACCCCCGAAGACGGAAGACCCCCGGAGCTGTGCAATAAAATATTTTATCTCGTGTGTTGTGTTTTTTTTTTGTACTTTTATTTTACAGGTGAATGGGTAGGGGTACATTGTACCCCATACTCATTCACATAGGGTGGGGGGCCGGTATCCGGGGGCCCCCTTATTAAAGGGGGCTCCCGGATTCCGATAAGCCCCCCGCCTGCAGACCCCGACAACCAACGGCCAGGGTTGTCGGGAAGAGGCCCTTGTCCTCATCAACATGGGGACAAGGTGCTTTGGGGTGGGGGGGCCGCGCGCCCCCCCCTTCCCCAAGGCACCCCCCATGTTGAGGGCACGCGGCCTGGTACGGCTCAGGAGGGGGGGCGCGCTCGCTCGCCCCCCTTTCCTGGCCGGCCGGGTAGCGTGCTCGGACAAGGGTCTGTTGTGGACTTTGGGGGGACCCCCACGCCGATTTTTTTCGGCGTTGGGGTTCCCCTTTAAGTCCATTCCAGGCGGCGGAGCCCCGCCTACCTGCACACGCGCTCGAAATGAGAGGACTGTTGCCTCGTGTGTGGGCGAGTCCGCTCATTTCAAAAGTTGCGCGGACTTAGTACGACGAACAAAGTTTGCCGTATTTGTCCGCTCAAAAAGTGCCGTGTGTGGGCGTGTTCGTTCATTCAAAAGTTTGAGCGGACTGTTTGACGAACTTAGTTTCGGCAGACAGTCCCCGCGTGTGTACGCCGCCTTACAGAAAACGTTTGACCTCTGTCATTGCCAACAAAGGATATATAACAAAGTATTGAGATGAACTTTTGATGTTGACAAAATACTTATTTTCCACCATAATTTGCAAATAAATTCTTTCAAAAATCAGACAATGTGATTGTCTGGATTTGTTTCCACATTTTGTCTCTCATAGTTGAGGTATACCTATGATGACAATTACAGGCCTCTCTCATCTTTTTAAGGGGGAAAACTTGCACAATTGGTGGCTGACTAAATACTTTTTTGCCCCACTGTACATTCCATGACCAATAAAGACCAGTTTTTGTCATAAAAAATTCTCTCAAGCATTGTCTTCATCACGGACACATCTGTGATCAATGACCATTTTTGGGGAGCTTCTGTCCTCACACATACCAGAAGAGTGGAGGTTACTAAAGCCACAACTCCATATTAATGCCCATGGTATTAGAATGAGATGCTCAACAGGCTGAAATAGTTGTGATGGTTTTACTCTATTTTGCTTACACCAGTGAAAAATAGTTTTGTTCCAGAATCTGAAGAAAACATTAGGTTTTCTAAGTTTGTCTTGTTTTAATCATAGAAAGTAGTAAATATGACTTGTACTGTCAGAACGCCCTGTAATCTGTGACATCAGCAGTTCTCTCCAAGAGGAAAATAACAGGTGACCCCTAACACATTGAGTCCAGCACTGCTGTTGATGAACTGTGTTTGTTATTTTACAGGTATTGGTATGTAAAGATTCTGGTGATCGGGAAAATAAACATCAGAGAATAATTTACTTGTGTCCGGCAGCCAAATACAGCTAAAAAACAATGTTCTAGTGATGACGTTACAGAATGAGTTGGAGGGAGAGTTCAAAGTAAAGTTAAATTGTTGTTTTCACCTAGTCATCCATTGAGAACATACTGTATTTGTTCTCTAAAAATTACTATTCCCTCTATGACGATTTTATCTAGTTGATACATAGTACAACGTTAGTCTTACATCTCCCTGATTTTAGTTTTCCTACCGTTCTGATAAGACTTATTTGTCCGAGTTATGCCATATAAAAATATTTAAAGGATACATTCACCTTTGGGATCACATTGCATATAAAAAAAATCCCAATAAGCGTATATTGGTTGGTTTGCACAAAAGTTATTACGTCTTTAAACTATGGGATACTCTTATGGCATTTTTATTTATTTCTTTTTTTACTAGTAATGGCGTCGATCAGCGATTTTTTTTAGTGAGACTGCGACATTGCAGTGGACAAATTGGACACTAAGTGAAACTTTTTGGAGACCAGTGATACTAATACAATGATCAGTGCTAACAAAATGCACTGCCACTGTATAAATGACACTGGCAGGGAAGGGGTTAACAGGAGTGATCAAAGGGTTAAGTGTGCTGCTAGAGAGTGATTTGTAACTTGGGGGGTGGTGGTTTAACTAGAGAAAGAGAGACATCTGTGTTCCTGATTAGCAGGAACACAAGATCTCTCTTCCTCTGAAAGAACAGCGGTCTGCCTTGTTTACATTTCTGCCTCTCCAGTGAACAATCGTCAGGTCCCGGCGGGCATTGTAGATGCTGGACCCGCTGATTGGCTCCCAATGTGTCCAATCACAGTGGGAGCGTGTCGATGGCACGCCCCCCAGACTCAAAAGAGGACAGGTACGTTGCTTCACGCCCTGCTACAGTAAATGTGATGTGGGAGGCCCGGAAGCAGTTAACCACTTCTATACGGGCCTATTCTGGCACTCCTCTCCTACATGTAAAAATCATAATTTTTTTGCTAGAAAATTACCCAGAACCCCCAAACATTATATATGTTTTTTTAGCAGACATCCAAGGGAATGTCGAGGGCGGTCGTTGAAACTTTGCATGGTATTTGTGCAACAATTTTTCAAAAGCTTTTTTTGAGGAAAAAAAAACAGTTTCATGATTAAAAAATAATAAAACAGTAAAGTAAGCCCAATTTTTTTTGTATAATGTGAAAGAGGATGTTACGCTGAGTAAATAGATACCCATGTCACTCTTTAAAATTAAAACTTTGATACTTAAAAATATCCATAGGTGACGCTTTACATTTTTTACAGGTTCCTAGTTAAGAGTTACAGAGGAGTTCTAGTGCTAGAATTGTTGCTCTTGCCCTAATGCAAGTGACGATACCTCACATGTGTGGTTTGAATGGTGTTTACATGTGCATTTGCTTCTGTGCGTGAGCAGATGGGGACTGGGGCGCTTACATTTTTTATTTATTTCCACTGGAGAGCGGCGGAAGGAGGGGGTTGTCTGCCTGTAAGAATGATCAAGCAGTGGAACTGCTGCTATGATCATTCTTACGGTGCCGGCTCTAAAAGATGATACCTGAATGATGCCTGTAGCTGCAAAGTCATATGACATCCTTGGGCTGGAAGTGGTTAAAGGCCAAACGGTGGTGATAAATAACGTGTACTCATACTGGTCTAGAGTGGTAAGTGGGGTACCCCAAGGTCCTGCCTTGGAACCAATTCTATTCAATTTATGCATAAATGTTAGAGGATGGGATAAATAGCTCAATCTCAGTTTTTGCAGACAACACAAAATAACTTCACATCAGGAAATATAAATTTAACAGATAGACCTTAACAAAACAATGGAGTAGGCAACTACATGGCAAGGTTTAATGTGGAAAAATGTAAGATAAAAATACATGCAAACTACTCACTGGGGGAGAACCTCTGGGGAAATCAAGGATGGAGAACACGGCTGGACTGGGACAAAAATTTGGCGATAGACTTCATCCAGCCCGGCCCACTTTATTTTTGCAAACACGCACAACTCACCTTTTTTATTCACTTACAGTTATGCTCATAAGTTTACATACCCTGACAGAATTTATGATTTCTTGGCAATTTTTCCAGAGAATATTAAAGTGGTTGTAAACCCTTTTTAAAAAATCCTGAAAAAGAAAATCCTGCAAGACAAAGACATAATGAGCTAGTATGCATAGCATACTAGCTCATTATGAATAACTTACATGAGAATGAACCCCCGAAGCGGTCCTCCGTCTTCCTCTTCACCGCTGCCATGGATCCCGGAGCAACTTCCGGGTCTCGCGGCAACGGCACTGTGATTTGCCGGAGCAGCGATGACGTCACTCCTGCGCATGCGCACGGGAGCCGACGCTCGCAGCATATCGACGCGATCTGCGGCCTGCCCCAGTGCGCCGTAGACAGCGGTGGCTGTATTGGGGCAAATATCTCCTAAACTGTATAGGTTTAGGAGATATTTCTTGGACCTACAGGTAAGCCTTAATCTAGGCTTACCTGTAGGTTAAAGTTGGTTGTAAGGGTTTACAACCACTTTAATGATAACACAAAAACATTTCTTTCACTCATGGTCAGTGTTTGGCTGAAGCCATTTATTCTCAATCAACTGTGTTTACTCTTTTTAAATCATAATGACAACAAACTACCCAAATGACCCTGATCAAAAGTTTACACACCCAGAAATGTTTGGCCTTGGTACAGACACAGAAGGTGGCACACATAGGTTAAAATGGTAATTAAAGGGGTTCTGCACTCATAATACAACATTTGCCCATTCTGTTGCCTCTAGTTAATATATCTCATAATGCCACCTGTTTTTTTTTTTTGATTCACCTACCTTTTGTAATCTTCAGTAGTTTATTTTAAACCCCTGCGGCGATGGGCGGTCTCTTGCGGGGATCAGCGTAATTTCCTGTTGAAGCCCGCACTGTCTCCTGGGATCTCGTTCGTGTAATCCCAGGAGACATTGCGGCTAATGCACCCGACATCTCGCGAGATTTCGGGTGCTACAGCCGACATCTCGCGAGATTTCGGGTGCTACAGCCGACATCTCGCGTGATTTCGGTAATTACAGCCGAGATCTCGCGAGTATAGGTGTGGTATAGGTGTACAGTATATAGGGTTTTACACGTATAATATACTTTCTTCCAAATATAGAAAGAATATTATACTTGACTGCTGCCCTATTCTGCAGCAGTCCTTTATCAGTGTAGAGATTGAGGTACAGTCTGCAAATCACTAGCGACTAGGTCCACCAAGGTCCTTGTAAGGACTGGTATAGGTGTACAATATATAGGGTGCTGGTGCACTGCTGCTGACTGCTAGTGATGGACGAACTTCCGACGGGATGTTTTGCGAACGCGGCCGATAGTTCGCCAACCGTAACGTTCGCGGCGGGCCCCATTGACTTCAATGGGAGGCGAACTTTGAAAACCTACAGGTCAAATTTGCAGCCACAAAATAATTAATAGCTGTGCAAACATAGTCCCACCACATGGCCAATGACATAACACATTTTTGAGGTGAATCTGGGATCGACAACTACAAGCATTCTTTTTTTATATGGGAAATTGTTGTGACAATTCAGGACTGTGGAGCACATGAAGGCAATGGAGGAGAGGGAAGGTCAGGGTAGGCAAAGAAGAGGGTGCAGGAGATGATCACCAGCAGCGTGACATACAGCAATGACACCTGCACCGTGATAGAGTCATCTGATACCAGCACCGTGATAAAGAGCACTGACATCAGCAGCGTGACATAAAGCACTAACACCAGCACCGTGAAATACAGCACTGACAGCAGCACCGTGATAGAGAGCACTGACATCAGCAGCGTGACATACAGCAATGACACCTGCACCGTGATAGAGTCATCTGACAACAGCACCATGATAGAGAGCACTGACATCAGCAGCGTGACATAAAGCACTGACAGCAGCACCGTAAGCAGCCCCAGGAGGAAGTCAGCATAGCACAGGGATGGTGGGAGCCCCTCATAATGAGCATAGCACAGGGATGGTGGGAGCCCCTCATAATGAGCATAGCACAGGGATGGTGGGAGCCCCTCATAAAGAGCATAGCACAGGGATGGTGGGAGCCCCTCATAATAAGCAGCCCCAGGAGGATGTCAGCATAGCACAGGGATGGTGGGAGCCCCTTATAATAAGCAACCCCAGGAGGATGTCAGCATAGCACAGGGATGGTGGGAGCCCCTCATAATAAGCAGCCCCAGGAGGAAGTCAGCACAGCACAGGGATGGTGGGAGCCCCTCATAATGAGCATAGCACAGGGATTGTGGGAGCACCTCAAAATATGCACAGCAGAGGTACAGCCCCAGGAGGAAGTCAGCACAGCACAGGGATGGTGGGAGCCCCTCATAATATGCACAGCAGAGGTACAGCCCCAGGAGGATGTCAGCACAGCACAGGGATGGTGGGAGCCCCTCATAATAAGCAGCCCCAGTAGAAATATGACACTGCTCAACCTCTTCAAAGAGGAGGGTACGGGCATATAGTACGGTGTGCTTTTTTTGGACAAGGAAGTGAGCCAAATGAAGAAAGAAGGTCTCTGTGCTCGATTAAAAAAATTGTTTATAGACATATACATGGTCTACTGGTCACATGTGTTGAATTCCTCTGAGATCCATGCCTCATTCATTTTTAGAAATGTGAGGTAGTTAACACTGTCGTGAGCTAGGCAAGTACGCTTATCGGTCACGATCCCCCCTGCTGCGCTGAACGTCCGTTCGGACAGGACACTGGATGAGGGGCAAGCAAACAGTTTGATTGCAAATTGGGCAAGCTCTGGCCAGAGGTCAAGACTGCCCACCCAGTAGACCAGGGGTTAATCACTCCTCAGAGCGTCCACATCGGCCGTTAGCCTGATGTAGTCGGACACCTGACGGTCTAGGCGTTCCCTGATGCTGGATCCGGGTGACACCTGTCGATGGGTCGGCTGAAAGAATGACCTCATATCCGAAGTCACCCACACATCTTCAAACCGGCCTCTTCTTGCAGGCGCTGTTGGATTGGTACCCACAACTCCTTCTCTGGGAGTGGGAATTGCTCCTCTGCCAGCGCACTCAAAGGCAGAATGCAGCATTTCTCGAAGCAAGGCCTGGAAGTGCTCCATTCTGCCAGCCCTCTGTGACGGCGGTAACATTTCCGCCATTTTGTGTTTGTACCGGGGGTCTAAGCACGTTGCCACCCAGTACTGGTCCTTGACCCTTATGCTTTTTATACGGGGGTCCCTATTAAAACGCTGGAGCATGAAGGCCTCCATTTTCACTAAACTGGAGGCGGTGTGGTGGCCTGGCTCCTGCTCATCATCCAGGATAATGTCGTCATCTTCATTCTCCTCTCCCCATCCACGCACAACAGGGATCCCAGAAAGGTTTAAAGCATGCTCTTCTTGCTCCTCCTCATCCGCCCCGGCACCATCCTCCTCTGACTCCTCTTCAGACTCCTGTTGTTGACTTGTCTCAGATAGATTAGCCCCCCCTGGGAATTCATCCAGCATTGCGACTTCCTCATCTTCCCGCTCCTGCTCCTCCACAGCTTGATCAATGACACGACGCAATGCACGCTCCATAAAGAAGGCTTAAGGTACCATGTCACTGATGGCGCCATGGCTGCGACTGACCAGTTTGGTGATCTTCTCAAATGGCCGCAGAAGTCTGCATGCGTCGCGCATGAGCAGCCATTGGCGTGGTAAAAAAAACCCAGCTCCCCAGAACCTGTTCTGCCGCAGAGTTCATACAGGTAGACGTTAACTGCACGTTTCTGCTGGAGCAGCCTATCAAGCATATAGAAGGTTGAGTTCCATCGCGTCGGGCAATCGCAAATAAGACGTTTGACTGGCAGATTGTGTTGCCGCTGAATGTCAGCAAGGCGAGCCATGGCCGTATAAGATCTTCTGAAATGGGCCGAGATTTTCCTTGCCTGCCGCAAGATGTCCTGGACCCCAGGGTATTTGACAAGGAATCGCTGCACGACCAAGTTTAAGACGTGTGCCATGCATGGCACGTGCGTGATTTTGCCCTGTTTCAATGCGCTAAGCAGATTGGCACCGTTGTCACACACCACTTTACCAACTGTCAAATTGAGCGGTGTTAGCCACTGATCTGCCTGTGAACGCAAAGCTGAAAGGAGTGCCGGGCCAGTGTGGCTCTTGGCTTCCAGGCACAACAGACGCAGCACGGCATGGCAACGTCTCACCTGGCATGTCGAATAGGTTCTGGGGAGCTTGGGCGGCGCAGCGGAAGAGACGCTAGCAGCGGAAAAGGAGGAGTCAGCCGAGGAGGAGAGGGAGCAGGATGGAGTAGGAGGAGGAGGAGAAGAAGAGTCAGGCCTGCATGCAATCCGTGGCGGTAAAACCAAATCTACACGGGTGCCACGGATTACATGCTTGACGGCCGTCAGAAGGTTCACCCAGTGGGCAGTAAAAGTGATATACCCTCCCTGCCCGTGTTTGCTAGACCACGTGTCTGTGGTCAGATGTATCTTGGCACCGACACTGTGTGCCAGAGATACATTCACTTGCCGCTGAACATGGCCATATAGCTCTGGGATGCCCTTCTCTGAGAAATACTTCCTTCCTGGGACCTTCCATTGTGGTGTTCCAATGGCCACAAATTTGCGAAAGGCCTCTGAGTCCACCAGTTTATATGGCAGTAGTTGGCGGGCTATGAGTTCTGACAAGCCAGCCGTCAACTGTTGGGCAAGAGGGTTATCCGGCGTCATCATTTTTTTACGCTCGAACATTAGGCCCACGGAAGCCTGCCTTTTTGCAGAAAAACGTGAGCTTGGCGTGATGGAAGGTGGAGTGGAGGACAATTGTGAGGAGAGAGGAGAAGGAGAAGTAGAAGATGAGGCTGGACGGTGAGAGCCTGGAGTGTGGCTTTGTGTGTTCCGTTGCTCCCACTCGACTCGGTGATGGCTGCTCATGTGCCTTCTTAAGGCGGTCGTCCCTAGGTGAGTGTTGGGTTTACCGCGACTAATGCGTTGACTGCAAAGATTGCAGATGGCAACGCTATTGTCAGCAGCGGACAGGTTAAAAAAAGCCCACACTGCGGAGCCATGTGCCGGTGTCCTGGGAGCTCCAGATGTGACCGTACATGGTCGATGACTCGCTCCTGATACATTTGCAGTCTGCTTTGTCCCTCCTGTGCAATGTAAGTTATTCCTGCTTCTCCTCCCTATCTGCTGGTCCATATCTCCCTCTGAACTCCCCTCCTCTTCCTCTCTTGTGGGCACCCACGTGACATCACTAGACACGTCATCATCGTCACCTTCCCCACCGCTATAAGTAGAGATCTCAGAGTAGGCAGCAACACCGGGGACCAACCTCCTCCTTGGGCTGATCTGGGTACTGTCGTCAGACTGCTGAGTAGCGGTTGTTGCTACCTCCTCTTCCTGATCCAATACCAAGAGTGGCTGCGCATCAGAAATGTCTTGATATGGATCGGAAAATAATTCCTGTGACTCAAGCGGAAGGTATGTGGTGGTGGTGTTGTTGGTGGTACTGTCTTTGGGGGTGCACATAGCAGAGAGTGAAGAAGAGGGTGCAGATCGAGAGGATGAGGAGGGTGCAGAAGAGTAAGGCTGAGTGAGCCACTCAACCAAGTCTGGTGCGTCCTTTAAAGTAATTGAACGCACCTTCTGCAACTTCCCACTTTGGCTCAAGCCTGTTGCTCCTGCCCTACCCCTACCACCCCTGCGGAAGGGCCTGCCTCTTCCTCTGCCTGTCATTTTTCAAATTGACCCTGTGACAAAACTCTCAGTCCCTATACCGATGAAGGACTGCTGCAGTATAGGGCAGCGGTCAGCAGTAGTGCACCTCAACCCTATGTATTGTGGACCTATACCAGTCCTTATAGAATAGCAGACTGTACCTCACTCAACCCTATGTACTGTAGCACCCTAGACAGACCAAGTTACCAGTCCTTATAAGGACCTTTGTGGAACAAGTAGGTTGTGTGTGACTGATTAGCAGACTGCAGCAGAAGGGCAGCAGTCAAGTATAATATTCTTTCTATATTTGGAAGAAAGAATATTATACGTGTACAAGCCTATTACCATACCACTGATACCAGTCCTGAAAAGAACCTTTGTGGACCTAATATAGTAACAGCTACTGATTAAACTGAGCCTCACTGCTTCACACACTGCTTCCTGCCTGTCCCTATATAAACTGACAAAACAGAGGCTACTGGAACAATAACTGGAATAGCACTTTTGTGGACCTGATAATAATAGCTAATGACTAAACTGACTGTCCCTGCAGCACACACCGTCCTGTCCCTTTCTCTAAACTGACAAAAGACACTCAGGCTGCTGCAACAATCAGTAGCACAGCAAACCTATATCCTGAACTACACCTAACACCTATACCAGTCCTGAAAAGAACTTTTGTGTACCAAATAGCTAGCGATTTGGGTCACTGCAATCTCTCCCTGCTCCACACAGCAACCTCTCCCTATAGTGACAGAAGAAAGAATGTAAAATGGCCGCCGGATCAGGTCTATTTATAAGTTGGGGGGAATGTCCAAGTGTCCATGTGCTGTAATGTCTCAATTGGCTATCCTGTACCCCATGATGGATGTGTCATCATAGGTCAAAATTCTTTTACACAGTAAACACGGAAGTCCGCCGGGCGAACGGCGCCAATAGTCCGCCGATCGGGCGGACCGCGAACAGCCGGAATTCGCAGCGAAACGACCGCCGGGCGAACCGTTCGGCCATCCCTACTGACTGCTGCCCTATTCTGCAGCAGTCCTTTATCAGTGTAGGGACTGAGGTACAATCTGCAAATCACTAGCTGCTAGGTCCACAAAGGTCCTTGTAAGGACTGGTATAGGTGTACAATATATAGGGTGCTGGTGCACTGCTGCAGATTACTGCCCTATTCTGCAGCAGTCCTTTATCAGTGTAAGGACTGAGGTACAGTCTGCAAATCACTAGCTACTAGGTCCACAAAGGTCCTTGTAAGGACTGGTATAGGTGTACAATATATAGGGTGCTGGTGCACTGCTGTAGATTACTGGTGTGATAGACCAGTGGCCCCCAAAAACAAGAGATTAAAGCGGGGTGTTATATACCTTCTTCCACATACAAACTGCACTTCTCTAGAGACTTTTGTCACAGGGTCATTGAAAAAATGACAGGCAGAGGAAGAGGCAGGTCCTTCTGAAGGGATGGTAGGGGTAGGGCAGGAGCAACAGACTTGAGCCAAAGTGGCAAATTGCAGAAGGTGCGTGCGATTACGTCAAAGGACGCACCAGACTTGGTTGAGTGCAGCCTTACTCTTCTGCACCCTCCTCATCCTCTCGATCTGCACCCTCTTCTTCACTCTCTGCTATATGCACCCCCAAAGACACTACCACCAACACCACCATATACCTTCCGCTTGAGTCATAGGAATTATTTTCTGACCCATATCAGGACATTTCCGATGCGCAGCTACTCTTGGCATTGGATCAGGAAGTAGAGGTAGCAACAACCGCCGCTCAGCAGTCTGACAACAGTACCCAGATCAGCCCAAGGAGGAGGTTTGTCCCTGCTGTTGCTGCCTACTCCGAGATCTCTAATTATAGCGGTGGGGAAGGTGACGTCGATGATGACGTGTCTAGTGATGCCACGTGGGTGCCCACAAGAGAGGAAGAGGAGGGGAGTTCAGAGGGAGATATGGACCAGCAGATAGGGAGGAGAAACAGGAAGAACTTAGATTGCACAGGAGGGACAAAGCAGAATGCGAATGTATCAGGAGCAAGGCATCAACCTGGTATGCTCTCGGGGGGGGGGGGGGGACCCACGCCAATTTTTTAAAATAAATTTGGTGTGGAGTTCCCTCTCGAGAGCTGATAATTCTGTGATAGTCGCCTTCGTATAGACGGAGATCCGACTTGGAGGCGACCTCCATTGAAATCGATGGGTACCAGTCACCTTCAAGTCGGATACAAGTAGTACAGCGACTTATTACAAGTAGTCAGAGCGACTTCAGTAGTGTGCATTAAGACGGCTCTCATTCACTTACATTGATTTTTACATGTAGCGCGACTTAAGGTGACTAGGGGCGACCTGAAGTCGGATCTGAGTCGCCCCTGTGTGAACCGGCTCTTAGTGCGTCCATGTGAGAGCTTACAAACTCATTGACTATGTATACACAAACACTAGTTGTGATTTAAAAATTAACCTTTGATTGCCATTTTAACCTGTGTGTCACCTTCTGTGTCTGTACCAAGGCCAAACATTCCAGGGTATGTAAACTTTTGATCAGGGTCATTTGGATAGTTTCTGTTGTCATGATTTAAAAAGAGTAAACACAGTTGATTGATAATAAATGGCTTCAGCCAAACACTAACCATAAGTGAAATAAACATTGTTGTGTTATCCCACATCTTTTAATGGGGCTGCCTACTTGCAGATAATCATGGAAACCCTCTCTGGGGTGCTCATAGCTGTTTGCAGACAGAGTACATTCGCATTTGTGAATGCATCTTTATATGGCCAAACCGCAAACCTAGACTCTCAAAACACATTATGTTCCAAACCAGAGACCCAGGTGTCCTGAATCAAGACACTACCAGGCTGTTCAACTTACAAAATATTATGCTAATTGCCACTTTGGGTTGTGTTGGAGAAGGGTTGATTGCAATCCAATGGCTACATTAGCAGGACAGGACCTCCCTTTCTAATCCTATTACCTGACTCTCCCTGCAGATTTGGAATGATAAGTAATTGGGAGGTCTACTCTCTCCACACCTGCCCCTTTTATCAATTATTCACAATCCCTCATTCATTCTAAGATAGGAATTACCTAACACCTATAGCAGTGATGGCGAACCTTGGCACCCCAGATGTTTTGGAACTACATTTCCCATGATGCTCCACTACACTGCAGAGTGCATGAGCATCATGGAAAATGTAGTTCCAAAACATCTGGAGTGCCAAGGTTCGCCATCACTGACCTATAGGCACTGGATTGACTCAAACTAACCTGTTTCTACACCTTTTTCTACTTGGAAAAAAACAAAAACAAATTCCCAGCTGTTCCCGCTAGTTGCAGGTCAAGTATTGTGTTTAATACGAAGTTAATTAGCGAGACAAAAGATTATCCCTCACTCCTTTTCAATTCAAATGCACAGATGATCCACACTCCGGACTGATTTCCCTCATATGTTGTCACTCTTACATCTTACGGCTCTCGACCGTCTAAAATACATTAGCAAATGGGAACAAGATTTAAACATGAAACTAGACCAGCGCAGCCACATATATTTTTATACGTACTGATTTTTTGGATGTGTATCACATCCTGGTAGCCAGGGCTGGACTGGGACAGAAATTTGGCCCTGGACTTCATCCAGACCGGCCCACTTACATTTTGAGTGTCCCATTAGCACTCCCTTACATCAGAATGTCCCATCTCCAGCCCCCATCAAGGTTTACTTCCTCTTTAAGTAGGATTGTCACCATTTCTTCAAGTCAAACCTGAACACTTTAGCAGCACACAGCAATTTTTTACATCTGAATCTACAGAGTTAACCTTTACATCTAAAGTCCCCCTTTTACATTTGAACCCGCAGAGTTCCCTTACACTGCAGACTCTGATATAAGGGAGAACTCTGGGGACTCTAACAAAAGGTATGCTCTGGGAACCTTGATTTAAGGGAGAACACCGAGAACTCTGATGTACGGAGAGGACTCTGGTGTAAGGGGAAACACTGAGAACACTGATGTATGGAGAGGACTCTGATGTAAGGGGGAGCACTGAGTATTCGGATGTACGGAGAGGACTCTGATGTAAGGGGGAACACTGTGTACTCTGATGTACGGAGAGGACTCTGGTGTAAGGGGGAACACAAAGAACTCTGATGTACGGAGAGGACTCTAATGTAAGGGGGAACACTGAGTACTCAGATGTATGGAGAGGACTTTGATGTAAGGGGGAAAACTGAGAACTCTGATACACGGAGAGGACTCTGATGTAAGGGGGAGCACTGAGTACTCTGATGCATGGAGAGGACTCTGATGTAAGGGGAACACTGAGAACTCTGATGTACGGAGAGGACTCTGATGTAAGGGGGAACACAGTGGCCTCTGGTGTAAAGGGGAACTGTGATATAAGAGGTGCTCTGAGAACCCTGATTAATCTTAATGTACTCACTCAGAGGCAGGAGAGAGAAGGGGAGGACTTCAGTAACAGACAGGGATGGATGGTGACCTCACTCCCCCCATGGCAGTCAGCACCTCTCATCCAGATGTATCTGATGCTGCTGGACTTCAAATTTCCGGCCCCAACTTTTCTTTGCTGAGGCACAGTGTCGGGAATTGGAGTGTGGGCATACACCGAGGCCCATCCCTCTGTGTCTTCCCAAACTCCAATCCCCGGCACCGTGCCTCCTATCGGCGGAAGGAAGGGAAGCAGATCGAGTCATCTCTCCTGTATGTGGGGGGATTGTTAGTGCTGGCTTTGCAGTGTGAAAGAGAGCATAACAAACACTCTCAGCTTAGACAACCGCAGCCAGCAACCCTGCTGGGAGGCCATAGTCCAGTCTGAATAATGTGTCCGAGTTTCAGGCAATTTGAAACCCGGACACATGATTCCAAACCCGAACTGTCCAGGTGAATCCTGGACAGGTGGCACCCCTAGCTTAGTACAGACGGGTCGAATATTGGGTGGCATTGGCCGGTTCAATAGACACCTTCTTTCGAAGGGGCATGACCAAAAAAGGTCTGCTGACTGGATCCCGATCAGTGCTTTCAGCAAATAATTTGAGAGCGCTGACCGAAGTATAATAGCAGGGGGGGGCACTTGTTCCATTAACCACTTCAGCCCCGGAAGGTTTCACCTCCTTCCCGATCAGAGCATTTTTTGCAATTTGCCACTGTGCTATTTTAACTGACAATTGCGCGGTCGTGCAACATTGTATCCAAACAAAATTTATGTCCTTTTTTTTCCCACAAATAGAGCTTTCTTTTGGTTGTATGTGATCACCTCTGCGGGTTTTTATTTTTTGAGCTAAAAAGAAAGAAAAACTGACAATTAAAAAAAAAAGAAGAAAAATTTTTTTTTTACTTTCTGCTATAAAACATATCCAGTGAAAGAAATTTAAAAATCAAATTTCTGCATTCATTTAGGCCAATATGTATTCTGCTACTTTTTGGGGAAAAAATCCCAATAAGCATATCTCGATTAGTTTGTACAAAAGTTATTGCGTCTACAAACTATGAGATATTTTTATGGCATTTTTATTTTTACTAGTAATAGCGGTGATCAGCTATTTTTAGTGGGACTGCGTCATTGCGCCGGACAAATCGGACAATAAGTGACGCTTTTTGGGGACCAGTGACACTAATACAGTGATCAGTGCTAAAAAAATGCACTCGCTGTACTAATGACACTGTCAGGGAAGGGGTTAACATCAGGGGCAATCAAAGGGTTAATTGTACTCCTAGGGAGTGCTTTCTAACTGTGTGGGGGGTAGCTTAACTGGAGGAAGACAGAAACACAAGATCTCCATCTTCCTCTCTGACAGAAAGTAAACAAGGCAGACCGGCGTTCTGCCTCTCCTGTTAACAATCAGCAGGTCCCGGTGGACATTGCGTCTGCCGGACCTGCTGTTTGGAAGAAGTCTAAATGTACAGGTACTTTGTTTTGCACAGCTGGGCCGCCCTGCCGCAGTAGATGAGCTATGGGCAGTCCTGAACTGGTTAAGCTTTGGCAAAAAAACTGGAAGCTGATTGGCTACCATGCAGAGCTGCACCAGATTTTACACTCTCCAATTGTAGTAAATCAAGCCCCTTGTCTCCCAGTTGTGCTCTTACATTGTTACCCTGTCACTCAGGCTTCTGGCCATTTTAACCGGTTCCTGACCAGCGCATGACGATGTACGTCGACAGAATGGCATGGGCAGGCATATTGGCGTACAGGTACGTCCAATATTCAATGCCGCCCTGCCATCGGGAGCGCGCCGGCGGCGGCGCGCTCCCACGCTGGTCGGGACCCCCGTGAGTCCGGGCGCGGGACCCGCGGACTCGATCGCCGCAGGCATCCCCGCGATCGTCTCACGGGACGGCTGAATGGAGGAAATGCTGTGTAAACAGCATTTCTCCATTCTGCCTAGCAACTAGTGATGCTGATCTCTGCTCCATGTGATTGGAGCAGAGATCAGTGTTCACTAAATGAAAGCCCAACCCCCCCACAGTTAGTAACACACCCCTAGGAACACTTAACCCCTACACTGCCACCCACTGGTTAACCCCTTCACTGCCAGTGTCATTTACAAGCAGTGATTACTGTATAAATGACAATGGTCCCAAAAATGTCCGATGGGTCCCCCACAATGTTGCAGTCACAATAAAAATCGCTGATCGCCGCCATTACTAGTAAAAAAAATAATAATAAAAAATTATTAATAAAAATGTTATAAAACTATCCCTATTTTATAAACGCTATAACTTTTGCGCAAACCAATCAATAATCGCTTATTGTAATTTTTTTTACCAAAAATATGTCGAAGAATACGTATCTGCCTAAACTGAGGGAAAAAAATGTTTTTTTATATATTTTTGGGGGATATTTATTATAACAAAAAGTAAAAAATAATGTGTTTTTTTCAAAATTGTCGCTCTATTTTTGTTTATAGCGCAAAAAATAAAAACCGCAGGGGTGATCAAATACCACCAAAAGAAAGCTCTATTTGTGGGAAAAAAAGGACGTCAATTTTGTTTGGGAGCCACGTCGCACGACCGCGCAATTGTCAGTTAAAGAGACACAGTGCCGAATCGCAAAAAGTGGTCTGGTCTTTGATCAGCAAATTGGTCTGGTCTGAAAGGGGTTAAAATGGTATGCAGGCATGGTCCACTGTTATTACTGTAGTACCTTTACCCCTGGGAGGCAGATGAGGATCCTCAAGTGGTACGGTGGGCGAGCAGCCTAAACCTCAGGGCAGAATTCTTGTGGGGTGGAAGAAATTGGGCACCAGTCACTTTAGACACTTTATCAGTGTTAATTAGGCATAAATTAATCTTAGTGAGTGAGGGTAGGGCACAGGATACCTTATAGTCAAGGCGTCTTCACTAGCCACAGTCAATACAGAAATAGGAACATTTAAAAGTGAAGTATACCATTAATGTACTTCTGTTGCAGAAACAAAAAAGCTTTTTCTATATTCTAGGGCCTGCTTTACCTTATTCATCCTTTAGTGTCGATTCACACCAGCACGCTCTGAAAGATCGCATGTGAGTCACCCTGCACTGCAAATCACATGCGTTGTCCCTGCAATGCGATGTCAGCCATACAGATTGTATGGCTGATATCGCATTGCATTGGGATCAAACTCGCAGAGGGCCCTTTTTTTGGTCTCCACCATAATCAGATTGCATTGGCTGTTCACACCCATGCGATCCGATTCATAATCCAATTTTGCTATAGCAGGGGAACAAATTTTTCCCCGATCCCCCGAGAGGCAATCATATTTTACCTGGATCAACTTTACCTATAAATGTAAGTACCCAGTTATGTACATTTAGGAAAGAATCACAGATTTTCTTAAAGCAATCTACTGAGCTTGCCAAAACCAGCTCTGGAGGGAGTCTATTCCACATTTTCACAGCTCTTACTGTGAAGAAACCTTTCCATATTTGGAGATTAAATCTTTTTCCTCTAGACATAAAGAGTGCCCCCTTGTCCTCTGTGATAACCTTGAAGTGCATAACTCAGCACCAAGTTCGCTAGATGGACCACTTATATATTTGTACATGTTGATCATATCCCCCTTTAATCTCCTCTTCTCTAGAGTGAATAAATTCAGTTCCTCTAATCTTTCCTCATAGCTGAGCTCCCCCATGCCTCTTATCAGTTTGGTTGCCCTTCTCTGAACTTTCTCCAGTTCCCTGATATCCTTTTTGAGAACTGGTGCCCAAAACTGAACTGTATATTCCAGATGAGGTTTTACAAATAATTTGTACAGGGGCAAAATGATATCTCTCTCTGGAGTCCATACCTCTGTTAATACAAGAAAGGACTTTGCTCGCTTTGGAAACCGCAGCTTGGTATTGCATGCTATTATTGAGCTTGTGATCTACCAGAACTCCCAGATCCTTCCCTACAATTGATTAACCCAATAGCACTCCCCTAGTATGTATGATACATGCATATTAGCCCCCAAGTGCATAACTACATTTATCAACATTAAACCTCATTTGCCGCATAGTCGTACAATTAGACAGAGCATTGAGGTCAGCTTTTAAATTGGAGACATCCTGTAAGGACGTTATTCCACTGCATAGCTTGGTGTCATCTGCAAAGACAGAAATTGTACTTTTAAACCCAGACCCTATATCATTCATAAAGTTATTAAAAAGTAAGGGTCCCAACACTGAACCTTGGGGTACACCACTGATATCCTTAAACCATTCAAAGTAAGAATAATTAACCACTACTCTCTGAATTCTGCCTTTTAGCCAGTTTTCAATACATTTAAAAAATGATCTTTCCAAGCCTATAGACTTTATCATACACATGAGTCGTGTGTGGGGAACTGTGTCAAGCGCTTTTGCAAAGTCCAGGTATACCACATCCACAACCACCAAGGTTCATGGTTTTACTTGCCTCCTCATAAAAATAAATCAGGTTTGTTTAACAACTTCTGTCTTTCATGAATCCATGCCGTCTGTTGCTTAAAATATTTTTTTCCAGCAAGAACTTGTCTATGTGGCCTTTTATTAAACTCTCCAGTAGGGATGAGCTTCGTGTTTGAGTCGAACATACGTTCGACTCGAACATCGGCTGTTCGTCCGTTCGGCGAAGTCCGAACATTTTGGTCCGCTCGCGCCAAATTCGTGTGGCGCTCACGGCCCACAATGCACTGCGATGGCGCAGTGCATTGCTGGCTCATGATTGGCCAAGCATGCACTGTGACCCCGCATGCTTGGCCAATCGCAGCGCCAGCAGCGAGGAGAGCCATGATTGGCCACAGGCAGGATGCCTGTGGCCAATCATAGCTCAGGCTGTGTAGTGCACGCCCCACATTATATAAGGCCGCCAGCGCTTCAGCCTTGTTTAGTGTGTTGGCTTCTGAAGCAGTGGGTGTTCTGTGTACCTTCAACGCAGTATACACCGATCGTTTTCGGCTGATTTTCGATCTTGCTGTTGTGTAGTGGTTGTTGTCTGCATGCCCTGACCGCAGTATACACCGCTATATTCACCTCGCCTATATAGCTAGTGATCTATCTTTTATAATAGAGCTTGCAGTCAGTAGTGTTAGGAGCTAGTGCGTGCTGTCTGCGTGCTCTGTACCCAGTACATACCGCTATATCCACCTACATAGCTCTTCTCTATTTGAGCCCACTTGCCATCTGCAGGAGTTATTGGAAGTTGTGTGTGCCTCCAGCACAGCACAGTATACATCTGTATATACCCCTTTATCTTTGGTGTTCGATAATAAAGGCAACTGCAGGAGTTAGTGGGTGTTCTGTGTACCTTCAACACAGTACACACCGATCGTTTTCGGATGATTTTCGATCTTGCTGTTGTGTAGTGGTTGTTGTCTGTGTGCCCTGACCGCAGTATACACCGCTATAGTCACCTCATCTATATAGAGCTAGTGATCTATCTTTTATAATAGAGCTTGCAGTCAGTAGTGTTAGGAGCTAGTGCGTGCTGTCTGCGTGCTCTGTACCCAGTACATACCACTATATCCACCTACATAGCTCTTCTCTATTTGAGCCCACTTGTCATCTGCAGGAGTTATTGGAAGTTGTGTGTGCCTCCAGCACAGCACAGTATACATCTGTATATACCCCTTTATCTCTGGTGTTCTATAATAAAGGCATCTGCAGGAGTTAGTGGGTGTTGTGTGCCTCTAGCACAATATACACTACCCAACTGCTTTTTTACCCAACTCCCTTCAGGCCATTACCATGTCTGGAAGGCCAGCAAGGAGAGGCAGACAGGCGCGAGCCGATAAAAGAGGGCAAGCAGGCTCTGTGTCTAGAGACAACAGTGCTGGTCGTGGACGCGGTGCATTGTCATCAGCACGTGGCCATGGGACACGCTTGTCCTTCTTTTCGGCAGCTGGACATGTTGAGCCGCAACATGCCAACGACTTGGTAGAGTGGATGACCAAGCCCTCTTCATCCTCCTCATCCTCTCTCACCCAGTCTCAGGGTACTAGCAAAGCAGCTGCCAACGCATCGTCTTCCCTCCTCTCAATGTCATCATCAGTGACTCCTTCCCTAGACCCACCACGTCCTCCTGAGGAGTCTCCTGAACTCTTTGAGCACAGTGTTGGGTACATGCTCCAGGAGGATGCCCAGTGTTTTGTAGCCTCTGATGATGACACTCAGCTAGAGGAAGGCAGTAGCGTGAATGCAGAGAGAGGGGATGCTCAAGAAGGACAGCAATCTGGCAGTCATGTTCCACAAGCTGCAGCATACTGCCAGGTTTGCTACAGCGATGAAGAGGGAGGGGATGATGAGGGCACTGACTCCACGTGGGTGCCTGGTAGGAGAGAGGAGGAGGAGGAGGAGGCACATGTCCAAGAGGCAGGATGCCCTCCGGGGGCCAGCTTAGGGGCAGCACACTGACTGAATCACACCGCAGAGCTCCGCCTGTGCAGGGCGCTGCCTCTGCACGTTATGCTAAAAGTTCTTTGGTGTGGGCCTTTTTTGAGACGAGTGCATCAGATCGCACCGCTGCTATTTGCAACATATGTCTCAAGCGTATCTTGCATGGCCAAAACATCAGCCGCTTGGGCACCACATGCTTGACCAGACATATGTTGACCTGCCATGCAGCTCGTTGGCAAACGTACCTCAAAGACCCACACCAAAGAACAAAGCGGCCCTCTCCTTGCTCCTCATCAGTTGGCATCTCCAACCCCACTAGACCTTCAGTCCTCTCTGAAACCTGCTCTGAGAGGAATGAAGGTGTAGAATTAGGTGTGTCACAGCCAAGTGCTTCCGGGCACTCTGCTAGCAGTACACCCACGTCCGATTATAGCAGGCAAATGTCCCTGCCCCAGCTGCTGGACCGGTGAAAGAAGTTCACTCCCAGCCATCCACATGCCCAGCGGTTGAATGCTAGCTTGGCTAAATTGCTAGCACTTCAACTGCTGCCTTTTCAGTTGGTAGACTCGGCCCCCTTCCGTGAGTTTGTACAATGTGCGGTTCCTCAGTGGCAGGTCCCCAAACGCCACTTTTTCTCACGGAAGGCGATTCCGGCTCTCTACCGGCATGTGGAAGGCAATGTCCTTGCCTCGCTGGACAGGGCGGTCAGCGGTAAGGTGCATATTACCGCTGACTCATGGTCCAGCAGGCATGGACAGGGACGTTACCTGTCTTTCACGGCCCATTGGGTCACTCTTCTGGCAGCTGGGAAGGATGCAGGACAAGGTGCAGTAGTGTTGGAGGTTGTTCCGCCACCACGCCTCCAAAATGCTACTATTGATTGTGACACACCTCTCTCCTCCACCCCCTCCTCTTCTTCTTCCTCCATGGCCTCTTCCAGTGCTCTGTCCTCAGAACCAGCGGTGCTCCGTAGGCGTTCCAGGGGCTACGCAAGTACGCAGGCAAAACTATGCCATGCCGTGCTTGCGCTGGTTTGTTTGGGGGACAGGAGCCACACTGGGGCGGATGTTTTGTCAGCTCTGCAGGGGCAGGCCGAGAGGTGGTTGACGCCACGCCAGCTTAAGCCAGGAATGGTGGTTTGCGACAATGGCACCAACCTCCTCTCCGCCCTCCGACAGGGACAACTGACCCATGTGCCCTGTGTAGCTCACGTCCTTAACCTGGTGGTGCAGCGGTTCTTGGGCAGGTACCCGGGCTTACAGGATGTCCTGAAGCAGGCCAGGAAAGTCTGTGTGCATTTCCGCCGATCATTTAATGCCTGTGCTCGGCTGGCTGAGCTCCAAAAGGAGTTGAACCTGCCCAAGAACCGCCTTATATGTGACATGCCCACCAGGTGGAACTCAACGTTGGCCATGCTGCAGCGGCTGCACACGCAGCAGAGGGCCATCAATGAGTACCTGTGCGACTACGGCACCAGGACAGGGTCAGGGGAGCTCAGATTTTTCTCACCACGCCAGTGGGGCATGATCAGGGATGCATGCACTGTCCTGTCACCGTTTGAGGAGGCCACAAGGATGGTGAGCAGTGACAGTGCATGCATCAGTGACACTGTACCTCTTGTCCACCTCTTGGAGCATACGCTGCGTGGAATAATGGACAGGGCACTTGAGGCAGAACAGAGGCAGGAAGAGGAGGACTTCCTTGCCTCTCAAGGCCCCCTTTATCCAGACAGTGTTCCTGCTGTGCCACCCATCACACAGGAAGAGGATGAGGAGGAGGAAGAGGAGGAGGAGGATGATTGTGTCAGCATGGAGGTGGAGGCTGGCACCCAGCATCAGCAGCAGCAGTCTTGTAGGGATGATTTACAGTCCCAAGAAACATGTGGACTTGTACGTGGCTGGGAGGAGGTAGCTGCGGATCATGTTGTCCTTAGTGACCCAGAGGACTCCGGACTGAATGCCTCAGCTAACCTACGCTGCATGGCCTCCCTGATCCTGCAAAGCCTGCGGAAGGATCCTTGTATTCTTCGGATCAAGGAGAGGGACCATTACTGGCTGGCCACTCTCCTTGATCCACGGTACAAGGGTAAGGTTGCCGACCTTATCTTGCCATCGCAGAGGGAGCAGAGGATGAGACATCTCCGGGAGGCCTTGCAGAAAGGTCTGTGCAACGCGTTCCCAGAGACTGGGAGGTTACAAACTCCTGGTCCTGGACAACGTGTTGCTGAGGCATCGGTCAGAAGGAGCGGTGGAGAAGGTGGCCGTCTGACTGATGCTTTCAGACAATTTTTTAGTCCGCAGCCCCAAGGTATGATCGGTTCCAGCAACCATCGCCAGTGTCTGATTTACATGGTGCAGGAATACCTAGGGGCAAGGTCAGACTTGGACACCTTTCCCACCGAAAATCCTCTGGCTTACTGGGTCTTGAGGATGGATCACTGGCCAGAGCTTGCACAGTATGCAATTGAGCTACTGGCCTGTCCTGCATCCAGCGTTCTTTCGGAACGCACCTTCAGTGCTGCTGGTGGCTTTGTTACCGATCACAGGGTGCGGCTGTCTACCGAATCAGTTGATCGACTGACCTTCATCAAGATGAATCAGTCTTGGATCACCCACAGCTACCAAGCACCTGAAGCTGATGTAACCGAATAATTTTTTTTGAAATATCACATCCCTTCAAGACTGCCTATGCTGATGCTGAGTGACTGTCCTGTTATGTTGATTGTCTATCCTCTTCCTCCTCCGATGATATGTTGGAAGAACATTTCTGTTTCTGGGTGATGCCATCAGCCCAATTTTTCTGCCCCTGTTTAACAGGGGCGTTTAATTAAAATTTTTGATGCAATGCTTTGCAGCAGGGCTAATTCCTGCAATTAAACTAGAGTATATGGGAGAGGTTGCAGTGTCGTGGCACCAGTGCCTAAGGCCCAATTTTTCTGCCCCTGTTTAACAGGGGCGTTTAATTACAATTTTTGATGCAATGCTTTGCAGCAGGGCTAATTCCTGCAATAAAACAAGAGTATACGGGAGAGGTTGCAGTGTCGTGGCACCAGCACCAGTGCCTAAGGCCCAATTTTTCTGCCCCTGTTTAACAGGGGGGTTTAAGTACAATTTTTGATGCAATGCTTTGCAGCAGGGCTAATTCCTGCAATAAAACAAGAGTGTATGGGAGAGGTTGCAGTGTCGTGGCACCAGCACCAGTGCCTAAGGTCCAATTTTTCTGCCCCTGTTTAACAGGGGTGTTTAATTACAATTTTTGATGCAATGCTTTGCAGCAGGGCTAATTCCTGCAATAAAACTAGAGTATATGGGAGAGGTTGCAGTGTCATGGCACCAGCACCAAAGGCCCAATTTTTCTGCCCCTGTTTAACAGGGACATGTAATTACAATTCTTGATATAATATTTCACAGGAGGGCCCGTTCCTGTGCCCACCCAGAGTAACTGTGAGGACTTATAGTGTTGTGGCACCAGCACCACAACCACCAAAGGTCAATTTTTCTACCACTGTTCAACAATGGCATGTAATTACAATTCTTGATATAATCGTTCACAGCTGGGCGCTCCAGCGCCCACCAAGAGTCACTTTGAGGGCTTACAATGTTGTGGTAAAACCAACACCTTGTTCCGCCATTTCTGCAGAGCATATAGGGCAGGCCCCTACTTTCAAACATCCAACTTACAAACATCTCCTACTTGCAAACGGAAGGAGACAACAGCAAGTGAGATGAAAAAAGATGGACGACAAAACAAATTATACAGGGGTGATAACCCTTCCCTATGTTTTCCAAAAAGCTTAAAAAATGTTTTTTTGACTGGAGCTACACTTTAAAAATGTACCAGTTGAAAATTACAAACAGATTCAACTTAACACAACAAACCTACACAGTCCCTGTCTTGTTTGCACTGCCTGTATACTGCTGTTCTGAGTATATAGGGCCTGGGGGCCACACGCATTTCCTTTTTTTAATATGGGTACGGGGTTCCCCTTAATATGCGTACAAGACCCAAAGGGGCTGGTAATGGGCAGGGAGGGCTACCCATGCCATTTTTCTCAATGATTTTCAACCATATTGCAGGAACCAGATGTAACATTAAAACCGCAAGCAGCTTTAAATGACGTTATTTCCGTTAAATGTCATTTTGTGCAGGGACTGTTCTAAACACGGGAAACACGTGGCACTTCACAGGCATACTACAGACACCCCCCAGGCACCATATTTAAAGGAATATTTCACTTTTTTTTTCCACTTTAATCGTCATTAAAATCAGTGCTCCCGCCAAAACGGCCGTTTTTAAAACTTTTTTTGCATTGACCCATGTCCCCTGGGGCAGGAACCAGGTCCCCAAACCCTTTTTAGGACAGTATCTTGCATATTAGCCGTTAAAATTAGCACTTTTAATTTCGAACGTTCGAGTCCCATAGACTTCAATGGGGTTCTAACGTTCGTACGAATTTGGGGTCCGTTTGAAAGTTCTGGTGCGAACCGAACCGGGGGGTGTTCAGCTCATCCCTACTCTCCAGTATTTTCTTGACTATAGAAGTTAAGATAACAGGTCTATAGTTACTTGACAAAGACTTTGCTCCATTTTTAAATATGGGCACCACATTGGCCCTGCACCAATCTAGTGGTACCATTCCAGTCTCTGAGTCCCTAAACATTAGAAACAATGGCCTTGAAATGACAGAGCTCAATTCTTTTACGACCCGTGAGTTTATTGGACTTTTAAGGCAGAAATAGGAGTAGTGGAGTAGGCAAAAGGCAACAGCGTGCCACTTTTATTGAGTACACAATATAAAATAAAATAAAATAACCTTTATAGACATGAACAGTAACATTAAAATATACAAGGTATACCAATGAACCAGTTAATGCATAGATGTATATATCAAACCCAAAGCTTATAATCCAGGCACTGCCAGAGTCAAGCTGAGGACAGTACGTGAAGATTTGTAGCATACATCCCGACATGTTTCGGAAATGTATTGGTATATATTTTTCCTTTATCAGGTGAGGTTAACATTTGGGTGACTTTATCTTGAACATAGATATAGTTACACAATATTTATACTGTAGTGCATAAAAAGCAAGTAGTTTTACATAGTGATCTACTGTATGTTTTTTAGGCTTAAAGGTACTTACATACAGGGTTCATTGAATGGCATGGGGAAATAGTAAAAACAAATGTAAAGATTCCACGTTGGCTGAGAGAGTCCGCATGGACAACATGGGTGGACAAGCATGCAACTCCGGGCCGGCCACTGATTCACATCCACAAGAGACATTCTTATGGCTACACCAGCAAAGAAGTAATACTGTCGAAATGACCTTAAAAACAAAGGGAAATCAATCAGTGTTTTAAGCTTAATACACAGGCACAGCCAGTGTGCCTGTGGCAAACCAGAGGCATATATTGCCCAGAATTGCCTGTATTGACTAGTACATTACTTTTCAGTATACTGTTAAAGGCGCAGACATCAGAGCGGCTGTGCTCAGACCGAGACATGACAGCTGTGTTTGAGCGCTGTTAAATAGGGAATCACCTGATGAGGGAGCCAATCCTCACAGGAGGTGGTGCTGGTTGTCCGGCGTCATTTGCTGTACAGAGAACAACTGAGGCAGGACTAGGAGTGTCTCTCTTATGCAGAATACATATTGGCCTAAACTGCGGGAAAAAAATAGCTTTTTTTTTTTAAATTAGCTTTTTTTTAAAAAGATTAGCTTTAAAAAAAAAAATGGGGATATTTATTATAGGAAAAAGTACAAAATACTGTGTTTTTTTTTTTCAAAACTGTTGCTCTTTTTTTGTTTATAGCACAAAAAATAAAAACCGCAGAGGTGATCAAATACCACCAAAAGAAAGCTCTATTTGTGGGAAAAGAAGGACATCAAGTTTGTTCAGGTACAGCGTTGAACAATCTTGCAAATTGTCAGTTAAATCGACGCAGTGCTGTATCGGAAAAAATGGCCTGGTCATTAGCAGGCAAATCTTCCGGGGCTGAAGTGGTTAATCAGCCACAGAACCTGTGTAATTAATGATGAGGTGGCAACCCTAGTACACTCTGGCCAAACCACAGCACAGCAGTATGCAACCATTAAATTTAAAACTAATACACCTACAGGGCTTTTTTTCTCAGAAAATAAAAAAAGAGTTCAGAGTTCCACATTCTTCCACAGCTGCATACCTCTGCATCCCCCTATCCACATCTCACATGCACCCCACCCCCCCTCCACTGCCCCCATCTTCTCCCTCCCTCCTTAAAAGCTCTATCATCTTCCAAACTTGTCTTACTTATGTAGCACCCCCTAGCTGTGTCGCTAGAGTTATAGAGTTTATGTGTTAGTGTAGGTACATTTTCACGCTTGGCTGTATGTTTTCTGGGTCAGGGTTTGAGTGACTCTGGGAGAGCTGGATGACTCAAATACTCTGAGTCAGCCCAGCTGGGGCAGTGTGGAGTTCGGTTGGAAGAAAGATAATGAAAAATAAAATGGAAAACTCACTGACACCGTACACCACCCCCCCAAAAAAATAGTAAAAAATAAAATTGTGAAAAAATAAACTACTGACACAGTCCACGTGTCATCAGTGTTGCATATTAGTGCCACTGTCACATGACATTAAAAAAAAGTGTCAGGAATCAATATCGGCGAGTACTCAAAAAAAGTATCGGTACTTGTACTTGGTCTTAAAGTGGTATCGGGACAACCCTACTCAGAACCTGTGTAATTCATACATGTTTGGGATGAGGTGGCAACCCTATGGCCCACCCCTTGCAGCTGTAACAGCTTCAACTCCTCTAGGAAGGCTGTCCACAAGGTTTAGGAGTGTGTCTATGGGAATGTTTGACCATTTTTCCAGAAGTGCCTGGCTTGCAGTCTCTGCCCTAATTCATTCCAAAGGTGTTCTATCGGGTTGAGGTCAGGGCTCTGTGCAGGCCAGGCACATTCCTCCATCCCAAACTCGCTCATCCAGATCTTTATGGACCTTGCTTTGTGCACTGGTCCAAATCATTTGGTGGAAGAGGGATTATGGTGTGGGGTTATTTTTCAGAGGTTGGGCTTGGCCCCTTAGTTCCAGTGAAGGGAACTATTAAGGCATTGGCATACCCAACTTTGTGGGAACAGTTTGGGGATGGCCCCTTCCTGTTCCAACATGACTGCACACCAGTGTAATGCTTCTCTTCTTCTAAGGCCCGGGGGCCAGATGTGGCTCTTTGCTTGCTTTTATCTGGCCCTTGGGGGACTATTTCATCCACTGATATCAACAATGGAGTATAATTCCCCATCCCCCCACTGACCTCAATGAAGGAGTACAATTCCTCCTAATGGCACCTATGATAGGGTACAATTCCTCCCACTGACACCAAAGATGGGGCATAGTTTTTTACCCCACTGATGTTGGGACTTTTTTAGTCCGGCCCCTCAAAATTTTCAAGAAGAGTAAACTGGCCCGTTATTTATAAAGTTTGGAGACCCCTGTTCTAATGCCGCGTACACACGACCAGACTTTTCAACATCAAAAGTCTGACGGAATGATTCCGGCAGACCATTCGATCGTGTGTGGGCTGCAGCGGACTTTTGATTTGTAAAAGTCTGACAGACTTTAGAAATGGAACATGTTTCAAATTTTTCTGCCAGAACTCCGCCGGACCCAGTTCCTACCGAGAAATCCGCTCGTGTGTGTGCTAGTCCGACGGACAAAAACCGATGCGAGGGCAGCTATTGGCTACTGGCTATGAACTTCCTTATTCTAGTCCAGTCGTACGTCATCACATTCAAATCCGTCGGACTTTGGTGTGATTGTGTGTGGCCAAGTCCGTTCATTCGGAAAGTCCGTCAGAACTCTGTCAGAACTCCGTCGAAAGTCTGTCGGACCTAAGCCCGGTCGCGTGTACGTGGCATTAGGGGTAAATCCTTCTAGTTTTGCAATTTCTGGGTAGCAAGAGTTTTTTCATACTGGTGTAAAAATGGTATATTCCTTGTGACAAACAGCCCCTGTCAATTGTGGGTATATCTGCTGCATAGATTTTTTGCGGTTCATGAGGTAAACGGGTGACAGTGGAAGATTTGTAGCAGGAGGCAGGAGGTTAATCACTGAGCACACCTTGTTCCCCAGCTGGGGTATGATTTTCCTTTGCCTAAGGCTGGGTTCACATTGCAGCGATGCGGGAACGCCGCGAATCCGCGGCGGATTCCCGCATCGCATACCATCCGGTGGCAGTTCACACTGCCCTATGAGAACTGCTGGGAGTGTCAGTGAAACGTTAATGACACCCCCAGATCAGTTCGCATATCGCAGTGCGATCTGCAAACTCGGACAGGAATCAGATCGCATGGTGTTCACACCATGCGATCCGATTCTGCTGCGGACCAAAAAAAGGGTCTTGTGCGAGTTTGGGGCGGGTGCGATGCAAATTCAGCCATACTATCTGTATGGCTGAACTCGCATCGCACAGAGATCGGATGTGATTTGCACTGCAGTGCGGTGCGAATCACATCCGATTCTCGTAACCGCAGCAGTGTGAACCCAGCCTTATGAGTGATTGCTGGGAAGGGATGCAAGCAGGCTATGAGGTAACAGGTCTGAAGCAGACCCAATGAGGTCTATTTACTAGCCAGGAGGCTTAATAACTGACTTCTGCTGGACATTTGTTTTGGATTGTGATGCTTATTCCTGCAAGGGAATGTTCTTGTTTTGCTGTAAACGCTGACCAATAAACATAGACAGGAAGCCCTTAACCACTTGACCTCCGATTTACCCCCCTTCATGACCAAGCCATTTTTTGTGGTATGGCACTGCTTTATTTATGCCCCCCCCCCACACACACACACACACACACACAAAAAGAGTTTTCTTTTGGTGGTATTTAATCATTGCTGCGTTTCTTTATTTTTTACGCTATAACCAAAAATAACGTCCCTTTTGAAAAAAATAAAATTTTTACATTTTGCTATAAAACATGCCAATAATGTGAAAAATAAAAAATTCTTCAGAAATGTAGGCCAATATGTATTGGTTTGCGCAAAAGTTATAGCATCTACAAACTATGGGATATATATTGGAATTTTTACATTTTTTTTACTAGTAATGGTGGCGATCAGCGACTTATAGCAGGGCTGCAATATTGCGGCAGACATTCGAACACTGACTCTTTTAACACTTTGTGGGAACTAAGGATGAGGTCCGACGTGTTCGCACAGCCCACGTGTAGAGCCCGCCAGGAAGTCTGCACTGTGCTGCGCTAATCACAGGCAGTGAGACATTGTCCCGATGCGCGGCTGCAGAGATCGGGAAATGTCTCACTGCCTGTGATTAGCGCAGCGCCGACTTCCTGACGGGCTGTGCGAACACGCCGGAGCTCATCCTTAGTGGGAACCAGCGACACTAATACAGTGATCAGTGCTTAAAATACGCAACATCATTTTACTAATGACACTGGCTGGGAAGGGGTTAAACATCTGGGGCAATCAAAGGGTTAAATGTGTGCCTAGCCAGTGTGTTGGTGTACTTTTACTAGGGGAAGTAAGCGATTTTTTTTTCCCTGCTTTAGGAAGAAAATCTTTTACTTCTCCACTGAGAGGACAGGGCTCTGCCATGATTACTTAGGCAGGGTTCTGTCCTGTGTAAATTCTGGCACCCGCTAATCGACATCTGCTGTGTTTAATCACAGCGCTGCCTGGTCGCTGGCAGCACGTGTGACCCCCCACCCCAAAGTGTCAGATCGTGTACCTAGTATGTGATCTGGCGCAGTATATCTGTGTTCATATGGCCAGTAAGCAGTTGAACCTACTTGGTGCATAGAATACCTCTCTGCCACCTCTCAGCTTGAAGCTGAACCCCACACCCTGTATACAAATAGAGGTTAAACAATCTGATTTTTTTCCATCAGACCAAGTGTCACTGCATAGCTCCCAACTGTTCCTGATTTCGAGGGACTGTCCCTGATTTGGAGCAATGTCCCTCATTCCTACCCATTTGTCCCTCATTATGGTCTGATCTATATAGATGTATATAAAATGCACTTTTTATCTATCAACAAATTGTCTTTTTAAGTGAGCGTGGCAAGGAGTGTGTCCCATACCTGCATACTTTTGCTGATAGGTGTCACTCAAAAAGTTGGGAGGTATGTCACTGCATCTGAGTAATGGTCAGCACAATCTTCCCTAGGACAAAGATGGGGGTTTTTCTGATAATGGGAAACAATGAATAGTAGAGTAGGCTGGCTCCACAGAAATACCCTCCCCCCCCCCCCCCATGGCGTGGTGATATGTAGCCCAGATGTGATGTAGCCCAGTTGTAGAATAACTTTGCTGCTCCTCCATAGATAGCGCCTGTAAAGTGCCTAAAAACTTGCTTTCACACTGGGGAGGTGCGCTTGCAGGATGGGAAAAAAAAGTCCTGCAAGCAGGATTGGGGCGGTGTGTACATGTATACAGTGCTCCTACACCGCCCCTGCCAATTGGAATGAATAGGCAGCGATTCTGAAGCACTACAACACAGGCTCTATTAACCCCTTCTTCAGCTGCTAGCAGGGGTTAAAGGCTCCTACTAGCAGCCGAAAAGCGCTGCTAAAGCTGTTCTATTTTTATACTTGTGTATAGGGTTTCCCAATACTTCTCTGGCTGTGTGCTTGTTCCAGGTAAATGTTGAGTAAGGCAGGCCATAGATGGAGCAATAATCGCATGTAAAATCTGTCAGGCTGGTTGTACCCAAGTTAATCGCTCAACTTGGGTACAGGTATTCTGCACCCACTTCCGGGATAGCTCTCTGCGGAAAGGGGCGTAGATTACGCCCATTTCCGCAAGTGCCCGCCCCTTTCCGCAAGTGCCCCGCTGCCTGCTGGGAAACACACAGATCCCAGAGGCAGCGGGGACCGTCCTTATTGCGCAGCGCGATTCGCGCATGCACAGTAGGGAACCGGGAAATGAAGCCGAAAGGCTCCATTTCCTGATTCCCATACCCAAGATGGCGGCGGCAGCACACGACAGACAATCTAGAGATCGGCTTCGGGTGCCGACATCGCGGGCGCGCTGGACAGGTAAGTGTCACGATTTTAGAAGTCAGCAGCTGCAGTATTTGTAGCTGCTGGCTTTTAAAAAAAAAAAAAAAACGTGGAGTCCCGGCGGACTCCCGCTTTAAGTGGTATACTAAAATCAAGATGAGAAGGACTGTACAAGTATTGGTAGCAGTGAACACAGGTTCTCATTAATCAGATCATATGGTTACAGTTGTTATACTCTAAAGTTTATACAACTTAACCTTTATTACTGTAATGGGCATTCCACTTAAAAAGAGATTTGCTTCTAGGAGCCTGGTGGGCTTCTAATATGTATTGGAAACGTCAACAGTGAGATTTATCTGCCATTATTCCCAACTCTGTTCCTGTGCACCTGGAGGGGGTTCCAGCAATTCCTGTTACGTTCTGTATAATGTTAAACAAATAAACAATCCAGCGTGGAGAGTAGGAACCCCTCACAATGGTCACAGCAGGTGACCTAGACCCTGGAACTCAAGCACACAGATCTCCAATAGAGTTCCCTAGGGATATGTAAGGTGTGGCTGTATGGCTGTAATGTTGAATATGCTAATAAAGTTCTGTTGTAGGCATAGCAACTTTTGATTCCTCTCCCAGTGGGGTGGCACGGCAAGGTCTACTGGAAAGTTAGCCCCTCAGGGGTAGGAATCAGGACACTAGCATGTGCTGCATTGGGGTTATGCTGGCAGTGATTTCCAATGCAGCCCAAATGCACAGACAAAACAAAATACCTTGTTTCTAAGGCTCGGTTCACACAGGGGCGACTCAGATCCGACTTCAGGTCGCCGCTAGTCGCCTCAGGTCGGACAACATTTAAAAATCAATGTAAGTGAATGAGAGCCGTCTTAATGCACGCTACTGAAGTCGCTCCGACTTCAAAAGAAGTTCCTGTACTACTTCTATCCGACTTGTAGGCAACTTGTACCCATTGATTTCAATGGAGGTCGCCTCCAAGTCGCGTTCTCTGTCTATACGGAGGCGACTTTGACAGAATTATTAGCTCTGAAGGGGGAACTCCATGCGGGTTCCCCCTCGTCTGGTATGGATTCCAAGGGGAACCCCCTATGCCGAAAAAACGGCATGGGGGTCCCCCCCAGATCCACACCAGACCCTTATCCAAGCACGCTACCCGGCCGGCCAGGAAAGGGGGTGGGGACGAGCGGGCACCCCCCCCTCCTGAGCCGTACCAGGCCGCGTGCCCTCAACATGGGGGGGTGCCTTGGGGGAGGGGGGGCGTGCAGCCCCCCCCACCCCAAAGCACCTTGTCCCCATGTTGATGAGGACAAGGGCCTCTTCCTGACAACCCTGGCCGTTGGTTGTCGGGGTCTGCGGGCGGGGGGCTTATCGGAATCCGGGAGCCCCCTTTAATAAGGGGGCCCCCGGATACCGGCACCCCACCCTATGTGAATGAGTATGGGGTACAATGTACCCCTACCCATTCACCTGTAAAATAAAGTACAAAAAAAAACACAACACACAAGATAAAATAGTTTATTGCACAGCTCCGGGGGTCTTCCGTCTTCGGGGGTCTTCTCGCCGGACTCCTCCGCTATCTTCTTCTAGCTCTTTTGCTAGCGGAGGAGCCCGGCTTTCTTCCTCGCCGCTCCCTCTTCTTCCGACTTTGGGGGTCTTGTCCCCTTCTTCGGTTCTTCTGCCGGGCCACCGCGCCTTCTTATAGCTCTTTTACAGGCGGTGGCCCGGTCTTCTGTCGCCGCCGCCGCCTTCTGTTCTTCTTCTTCTTCTCCTGGAGATGTTGACTCGAAGTTCTCTCCGGCCGCAATGCCAGGGACGCGCTGCGCGGTGACTTATATAGGGACAAGGGGCGGGGTCATCGGTCGATGTCACATGGGTTGATGTCACATGGTGACCCCACCCCCTTACGATGTCACAGTCCCGGAGGATGCTGGGACTGTCGCCATGTGACATCAACCCATGTGACATCAACCCATGTGACATCAACCGATGACCCCGCCCCTTGTCCTTATATAAGTCGCCACGCAGCACGTCCCTGGCATTGCGGCCGGAGAGAGCGTCGAGTCAACATCTCCAGGAGAAGAAGAAGAAGAACGGAAGGCGGCGGACAAGACCCCCGAAGTCGGAAGAAGAGGGGGTGGCGAGGAAGAAAGCCGGGCTCCTCCGCTAGCAAAAGAGCTAGAAGAAGATAGCGGAGGAGTCCGGCGAGAAGACCCCCGAAGACGGAAGACCCCCGGAGCTGTGCAATAAACTATTTTATCTTGTGTGTTGTGTTTTTTTTTGTACTTTATTTTACAGGTGAATGGGTAGGGGTACATTGTACCCCATACTCATTCACATAGGGTGGGGGGCCGGTATCCGGGGGCCCCCTTATTAAAGGGGGCTCCCGGATTCCGATAAGCCCCCCGCCCGCAGACCCCGACAACCAACGGCCAGGGTTGTCGGGAAGAGGCCCTTGTCCTCATCAACATGGGGACAAGGTGCTTTGGGGTGGGGGGGCTGCACGCCCCCCCTCCCCCAAGGCACCCCCCATGTTGAAGGCACGCGGCCTGGTACGGCTCAGGAGGGGGGGCCGCCCGCTCGTCCCCACCCCCTTTCCTGGCCGGCCGGGTAGCGTGCTTGGATAAGGGTCTGGGGGGGACCCCCACGCCGTTTTTTCGGCGTAGGGGGTTCCCCTTGGAATCCATACCAGACCTGAGGGCCTGGTATGCTCTCGGAGGGGGAACCCACGCCAATTTTTTTTCATAAATTTGGCGTGGAGTTCCCCCTTCAGAGCTCATTCTCTGATTGGCCACGGCAAATGTCGCCCCTGTGTGAACCGAGCCTAAGGACTCATTCAGGCATCCAATAGAAGTGGTTGCATGCGCAGCACCGACACAGACACAAGCGTCAAAGTTTGACATGCAGGCAGGAGCGAGTACGCAGAGCCTCTGTCTGCACGGTATGGTACAGTGTGAGCAGGCCCTAAGAAAGCAGAGCTGACAGGGTAATAGGAATATTATTTTTTTTTTTTCTTCAGGTCCACTGCAGAAATAAAAAATGGCAAAATAACTGTTATAGCTATACATAGTACATACTGTATATTTGTTTAAGGAAACTACTATTAATGTGCTAGATTGCTATTTGTGTCTTTCTTGTTAGTGAGGATTTAGCAGACAATATAATGGTTTGTTTGTTTTTAGCAGTTGCATGGAGCAGGATGGGAAATCTTGTCTAGGTAGGTTTACACACTGACGTCTGGATTATTCTGGTCACCGGCTTGCACGAGCTGACTAACGTCATTGACAGGGAGTTGATCCTCCAGCTCACCTTCTACATGCCCAAGATAGCTGACAAGCCACTTGTCATTTGACTAACCTCCCTGACAGGGTTCCCAGTCTGGCCAGATTCCAGCCAGGCTGGGCTACTTGACAAAAGGTATTTTGCTAAACCAAGCCAGTGCTCCCTAAGACATACACAATGTGCAAATCACACTGTGCAAATCACATGTTCTCTTTATAGCAATAGTCCTTATCATGGGTTCCAAAGGCTCCTCATTTGGAGAGAAATCCTTTTTGGGAACCAATTCCCCTGTCTTTTTTCTCCTCAGTTGTTCCTCTATTTGGCCCTGATCTATAAAATGTACTGTTTATCTTATATTACGTATGCAAGTATATGAACTCATATTTTATTTTTTTTAAGTACTGTCGGGATAGTGGGGGCCCTCCAGTATCTTGCTATCAGTTTGCGAGCAAGGTATAAAATATTATATATGTACCTGGTTTATACAATTCAGGGTCTAGTGAATCCAATAGACACACTAGCGGTTTTAGTGGGTGTAGTAACTTGGGCGACCAATGAAATAGTGTGTACCACCTGTGTCCAATAACGTTAACGTTTTGGACACCTCCAGATACGATGTATAAAATCATCGCTATTAGGACATTTAACCTCTGCCTTTCTTCAACAGGGTATGTCATTCCGTTGGCGACAGAGAAGAAGCACAGGCACCTAGGATCTGAGGCCTTGGGTTCAGAAATCTGTGTGACCAGGATTTTTTCCAGGGTGGTTTAGGCTAAGTTCACACTGGCATTAAGAGCAGGCGTATGAAAGGCATTAAAAATGACCCTCAAACATCTATGCAAATTATACAATGGACAGCGCATAGTGTTGTTCACATTATCAAAGCGTTAGCATTGCTTCATTTCAAAATTGAAGCCTCACGTAGAATCAGCAGCCGTTTGAAGCCTTTCAACATCTCCCATTCAAGTTTATGGTAACGCTTCGCAAACGGTCTGGCAGGCAGTTGTGGTGCGGTTGCGGGACGTTAAGATTTGTTTATTTCCTGTAATGGATTAGGCGTTTGTGGAGCAGTTTTAACATAACACTCATCAAACACTTTAAAACTGTCCATAGGCCATTTGGGGGGCATTTTTAACTCATCATTAACGCTTTTATAATATCTAACGTCCACACTAAAGCTCATTAACGCACATCTAATGCCCATATTAATGCTGTAGGAGCATTTGTTAAGCGTTAGAAATTTAGTCAAGTGTGAACAAGCGCTTACTGTGCTTCTTGTTTCTCTTTGCTTTTTGCCTGTCCCTCGGTGTGTGGGGGTCTTCAGTTCCCCATAGCTCCCCAGTCAGAGCAACCCAATTCTTTCCTTTCTGGAGACTATTGCATGTTTTTATAATGGCTCATTATATAATAGTAATAAGTATCTCCTGATGAAGTGAATCTAATGTCACAAAATGCATTGAGAAAGTTCTGTATCTGGAAGGCTGGTGAAGGTAATGTTGCATGTAAGTTTTTGCACTATGAGATGTAAAAAATAGCTTTTTTTTTTTGCTTTTATTGGATTGTTTTTATCTCATTAAAATTGCTTTACATTTTCTTAATACAATGTTGTCATATTTTGGTTATGTACTCTCAATTAAAGCCCCGTGGTTATTTTTTATTTTTTATTTCTCCATCGGGGTTTTGTTGAATCCTGAGGTTCCTCCAGAGATTGGCAGGGGTTCCTTGAGCTGTGAGCAGTGTAAAAAGTCTTTCCATTCCCTGATTATCAATGTAAAGGGTCATCTCTGCCACTCACCACCATTGTAAACTGGTATCTCTACTACTAACCAACAATGTAAAGCAGGGTTTCTCAACTAGGGTTCTGTCAGGGGTGGCTTAGCCCTTCTTTCTCTGGGCTGGCCGCTCAGCTGTCAGCTAATTGCCAGCTCTCTTCTCTCTCCACAGTTACCAGCTGTTCCTGATGATGCTCGTCTGACCTGCCTACTTAAAGCCTTCCAGCTCACTTCACCTCTGCCTTCGCCTTGGTCACATCACTAGAAACTTCACCTGCTGTTTCTTTAGACTGGCTTGCTGACATCCCTTCTGGCTCCTTATCCTGCTTGCTGTTGCTCTACTTGAATCCCTGACTTCTGGCCTGGCTGATTACCCAATCTGGTTATTGAACTCTGGCTATGCTTGACTACGCTTTTTCTATTTACCTTTTTATTTTTATTAATAAACAAGTGTGATTTAATTGTACTTCTCTCTCAGTCTGATTCATGGTTTCTGACAGTAGGCGAAGGTCATGAATTCAGAAGATACAGTCAATCCACTTGTTGGTAATATTTTTTCCAGATTGGATGAGCAAGATCACTGCATGGATCAGTTTGCCTTAGCGTTACAAATGCTCCTGAATCGCACAGCTCACCTGGAATCCCCCACGGTGGCTGCTCCGGTACAACCTGAGTCGCAGGCCGTCCCTGCTGCTGCTCCAGTCTCTGTGCAGGCACCCGCCTCAAGTATTACCTTGATAAGAGGTATGTCTGGTTCTGCTCCTCTTTCCCAGCGATTTGGGGGCGATCCAGTTCAATGCAGAGGGTTTCTCAATCAGGTTGAGATATACTTCGAGATGCTACCCCAGGCGTTTCCCACGGACAGAAGCAAAGTAGGTTTTGTGATATCTTTGCTTTCTAAGAGAGCCTTGGTCTGGGCTGACCCTCTATGGGAGACGCAAAAACCTGTTGTCTTGAGTTACCCTCAGTTTGTGGCCTGCTTTAAAAGGGTATTTGACGTTCCCGCATGCTCCGCTTCTGCTGCCAAGTGCCTCATGTCCATCAAACAGAGTACGAGAACTGTTGCCGACTACGCCATTGAATTCCGTACTCTGGCAGCAGAGGTTGCTTGGAACAATGAGGCCCTCGTGGCTGCTTTTTCTCATGGTCTCTCGGATTCCATCAAGGATGAGATAGCAGCCCGAGATATATCCACTGAGCTGGAGAGCTTGATCTCGTTTGCCATCCTCATTGACTCCAGACTCAGAGAAAGACTTTCTCTTAAGGAGCGCTTGCGAAAGTCTCCTGTACGTTTGCCTCCGAGCTTTGTAGTCCCACCCATGCCTCCCTCACCTCCAATGCCTCCTGGTATCGAGTTGGTCAGTGAAGATGAACCCATGCACCTGCGTCTCTCTGAGGATGAGAGAGCCTTTAGGAGGAGGGAGAGATTGTGCCTTTATTGTGGCCAGGCAGGTCACTTTTTTAAGTCTTGTCCTAGCCGTCCAGGGAACGCCCGAACCTTGAGGTCCTGTTATGAACAGACTTTAGGTGGTGTTGTTTCGTTCCCAGTTATCCAGAAGGATAAGCCCCTGGTTTTGGTCACCCTTTCTTGGGCCGAGTCGCCCATCGAGATACAGGCTCTAATTGACTCTGGGGCTGCAGGCCTGTTCATTGATGCTGCATTTGTTTCGCAGTACTCGATTCCGCTGCAGCTGCGTGACACTCCACTTGCCATTGAGGCTCTTGACGGAAGACCTTTTACAGCCTGCCCATGTGACTCATGAGACGGTTCCATTGTCCATGGCCGTAGGGGCTCTTCACCATGAGATAATTCAATTCCAAGTTATTTCCTCACCCAGGTTTCCGCTGGTTATTGGTTATCCTTGGTTACAGAGGCACAACCCCTCTTTTGATTGGCTCCGTGCTGAGGTTCTCTCCTGGTCACCACAATGCAGTGAGACATGCTTCCTGAAGGTATCCAAGGTCCTGTGCACCTCTTCACTCCCCTCCCTGCCGGAGGAGTACTGTGATTTTAGCGATGTCTTTGATAAAGGTCAAGCCGGTAGTTTGCCTCCACACCGGTCTTATGATTGCTCAATTGACCTTCAACCTGGTGCCATACCTCCTTGTGGCCGGCTTTACCCTTTGTCGGTCTTGGAGGATAAGGCCATGGAGGAGTATATTGCTGATGCACTTTCTCAAGGTTTCATCCCCAAATCCTCATCTCCTGCTGGTGCTGGTTTCTTCTTTGTGAAAAAGAAGAGCGGTGAACTGAGACTTTGTATAGATTATAGGGGTCTCAATCGTGTCAGGATTAAGAATGCCTACCCGATTCCATTGATTACAGAGTTATTTGATCGCCTCAAGGGAGCAACAGGTTTCACGAAGCTTGACTTGAGAGGGGCATACAATCTCGTGCGCATTAAGGAGGGTGACGAGTGGAAAACTGCGTTTAATACCAGAACAGGCCATTATGAATACCTGGTAATGCCTTTTGGCCTTTGTAACACCCTGGCAGTTTTCCAGGAATTTATTAATGATGTCCTCCGAGATTTGTTGCAGTAATGCGTGGTGGTTTATCTCGATGATATCCTCATATTTTCCAAGTCCCTGGAGAGCCACCACACAGATGTCTGTCGTGTGCTTCAGAAACTAAAAGAGAACAGTCTCTATTGTAAACTGGAGAAGTGCGAGTTCCATCGTGAACAGGTTACATTCCTGGGCTGTCATTTCCACTGCTGGTTTTTCGATGGACCCAGAGAAACTTTCGGCAGTCCTACAGTGGCCGCGACTCGTGGGTTTACTTCCTCTGCAGCATTTCCTGGGCTTTGCCAACTACTATCGGAAGTTTATTGGGAACTTCTCGTCTCTGGTCAAGTCCCTGACTGATATGACCAGAAAGGACGAAAACCCACAGAGTTGGTCTCCGGAGTCCATTAAGGCCTTTGAGACTCTCTCAAGGCTGCCTTTGTTTCTGCTCCTGTGTTGGCACATCCTGATCCTACGTTGCCTTTTCTCCTAGAAGTTGATGCTTTTGAAACTGGAGTTGGCACCCTTCTGTCTCAACGTCCTAAATCTGAGAGCGCTATGCATCCGTGTGGCTACTTTTCCAAGAAATTGTCACCTGCTGAGTGCAATTATGAGATCGGTGAAAGAGAGCTGTTGGCGATCATTTTAGCCCTGAAAGAATGGAGACCTCTCCTTGAAGGTTTTTTAAAAAAATATATAAAAAAATGTAATCTTAATATGAAGAGTCCATTCTTTATATATAGCAGCGCATAGACACTTCCATCCAAAGTGAACAATTGTTAAAATCTTCCAGTGTTCAGAAAATGATGGTGCTCGATGAAACAAATCTACTTGTGATCTAAAATAGTAGCACAAACAGCTTCCATCACACGATACAATACGATTCAATCGATCCCCTTTTGGGGGTGCACTTACCAAATGCCTGAAAATATGAGCCTTCAATATACCAATTAACCAACTCTTCTTTGGCCACTAGATGTCTCTGCTATCAGTATGGGGGTCCAGTTTATCACATAAAAGGAATAAAACGTGCAGACATAGCGTGATACTGTTTTTAACCATTTATTATAAATAAGCCCCCAACGCAAATATGCATACCAAATGAACAGTAAAACAATAGCGCTTATAAGTGTGTACTGTGCCTTATTCCGGATCCCAGTGTATCAGAGGAACAGCGGCCGTCTGCTGTATACAGCGGTGATTCACTTCCTGTTTCCTTGGTTTACTGGAACGCAGAGTCTGGAGCGCACACATCACTGCTGGTATGATTACGCTCTGACGCGTTTCATCATTTCCGACTGTGGGCGTCTGACTCTCCTTCAAGGTACCACTGTGCCTGTTCTTATTCTTACTGACCATAAGAATCTTACATTCTTGTCTAAGGCTAAGCGACTCTCTCCCAGAAGGGCACGATGGGCTCTTTTCTTGTCGAGCTTGAATTACATTGTCTCATTCTTACCCGGTACTAAGAATGTAAGGGCTGAGGCCTTGTCATGCCAATTTTCATCCACTTCCAAGTCGGAGTCCGTTCCGGTTCCTATGATTCCTCCTGATCGTATCTTGGCTATGGTTCGCACCAGTCTTACTTCTCCTTTGGGTGACAAAATTCTTGCTGCTCAGGTCCATGCTCCTCCTGATAAACCTTGTGACCGCTGCTTTGTGCCAGAGAGTCTCCGGACTGCTGTGCTCCAGACTTACCATTCTCCCAAGGCAACTGGCCATCCTTGGAAGAATCAACTAATTTGGGCCATTTCCCAACAATTCTGGTGGCCTAGTCTATGGGCTGATGTTACTGCCTTCGTAGCTGCCTTTCCCGTGTGTGCTCAGAGTAAGACTCCACGACACCTTCCAGTGGGCCTCCTGCAACCCATACCCAATGGAGAGAGGCTCTGGACTCACCTGTCTATTAGACACGGGCGCCGTCAATAAATTTGTTTCGTTCTGTTCCGTTTCAAGTCGTAATAAAATGAATTCGTACTTTCGTATTTCGTGTCCGAAATTCCGTTCTGTTTCGTACGAAATACGAATTGTCGTTAGGTTCGTTAACGTGTACGAACGTTCTTTACGATGAATTTAAAGGCAAAAACATTGCTCATTATGCTTATTATGACTTGCGAAAGACTTCTGTAATAGAAGTCAATGTAAGTTGCCTGAAGACATCAGTGAAGGACTTTCCTGCTCTCTGGGCAGGCTGCCAAGAAAAGAACAAAATTATACAATGTTTCTTCTTCAATGGGCTGAACTCCGTGTGTAGAAGTTCTCAATTTAACCATTTTTAAAGACTAAATCTTTTCTGACACTTGTTGCTTACAAGTAAAAATCCAGTATTTTCTGCTAGAAAATTCTGCTAGGCAATTCGTATTTCGGATCCTCCCGAACGTACGAATTTTGGGCAATTCGTACGAATTTGCGATTCGTACGAAACGAATCGCACATGTCTACTGTCTATGGATTTCATTGTGGAGTTGCCCAACTCCCAAGGCAACACTGTTATCCTTATGGTGGTTGACCAGTTCTCAAAGATGTGTCATTGTATTCCACTTAAGAAGTTGCCCACCTCTAAGGAACTGGCTTCCATTTTTGCTCGGGAAATCTTTCGCTTACATGGGCTACCCAAGGTGATTGTCTCGGGCAGGGGCAGTCAGTTTGTCTTCCGGTTCTGGCGAACCTTTTGAGCACAGTTGGGAATCCAGCTTGCGTTTTCTTCAGCGTATCACCCGCAGTCATATGGGGCTGCAGAACGAACCAATCAGTCCTTGGAGCAATTCCTACATTGCTATATTTCTGACCACCATAACAACTGGTCTGACCTATAACCTTGGGCAGAGTTTGCTCACAACAGTGCCTTGAATTCTGCCTCCCGATTGTCTCCATTTATGGCGAATTATGGTTTCCAACCTTCCATGTTGCCTGACTCGTTTGTTCCGCAGAGTATTCCTGCGTTAGAGGAGTATCTCCGTGGTCTTTGTTCCACTTGGGTACAAGTCCAGGAGGCTTTGCCTCATGTTAATGATAGGTACAGACTCCATGCTGACCGCAGACGCCTGCCTGCACCTTCCTACCAGGTTGGGGACAGGGTCTGGCTGTCATCTCGCAACCTCCGGCTTCGTGTTCCCTCACTGAAGTTTGCACCTCGGTTTATTGGGCCTTTCCGTATCCTTCGCTTAGCTATGCCATTACAGGTTTTAGAGAAAAACTTACACTTGAAAGCTGATTTGTAAGCGAGTTCACTACCCCCAATCTTCCTCATAGTATGCGCATCTCTAATGTGTTTCATGTCTCCTTTTTGAAACCGTTGATCTGTAACCGATTTACCACCTTGGTGCCATGTCCTCACCCTATTCAGGTTGAGAACCATGAGGAGTATGAGGTACAATCCATTGCTGACTCCCGTAGGTTCCGTGGGCGCATACAGTACCTGGTGCATTGGAAGGGGTACGGTCCGGAGGAACGCTCCTGGGTTTCATCCTCTGACGTACATGCCCATGTTCTCCTCCGAGAGTTCCATAGACTGTTTCCCCTCAAGCCCGGTGGTCTTCCGAGGGAGAGGGGTCATTGAGGAGGGGGTGCTGTCAGGGCTGATGATGCTCGTCTGACCTGCCTACTTAAAGCCTTCCAGCTCACTTCACCTCTGCCTTCGCCTTGGTCACATCACTAGAAACATCACCTGCTGTTTCTTTAGACTGGCTTGCTGACATCCCTTCTGGCTCCTTATCCTGCTTGCTGTTGCTTATTTTCAAAAACCACAAGAGCAAGAAGCATTCCTCACATTGACTATCACACAGTTTAAGAAGTTGTAGACATAGTAATTTTTAGCAGGGGTTCCTTTGTCAAAAGGGTTGAGAGACTGAAGTAAAGGTTCAGCTTTGCCATTCAGCACGAATGCAAGAAGGCACCTCTACTACTTACCACTGTAGTGTAGGGGGGTGTTAAATCACCTGCTATGGGTGTCAAGTGCGTACTGCTGATCACCAGTGTAAAGGTTTACCTCTGCCACTCACCACCAATGTAAGCTGGAACCTCTACTACTGACCACTAATGTAAGGGTTCATCTCTGCCACTCACCACAAATGCAAGAAGGAGCCGCTACTACTTATCACAGATGTGTAGTGTAGGGGGTGTTAAAATAACCTGCTGTGGGTATCAAGTAAGCTAGGTACTCCACATTACTTATGCCAATATTAAAGTGTATCGTTAGTCAAAATTTTAAATCATATACTAATTTCCACTTTTCCATATTTCAATTATGTCCAGACAACTCTTATTAATCGGAATGATCTTGAAGTTTGTAAACCTATGAATTTTTGTTCACTATGCCCTGTGGAGTGGATTGTGTACTGGAGTGCCAATTCACTCACTATGCTTGGATGCAAGCATCAGCCCATTTAAAGTATAACTGAAGGCAAACCTTTTTGACCTCAGAAAAGTCACAGGAGAAATTTTCCAATGGGGGCACTAGTTCTGGTGACATGGGGGTCCCCAAGGAATTCCCTAATTTGCTGAGATTTTCTCACTTTATGTTTTGGCTATAGGACAGGAAGTGAAGGTAAATCTTCCCAATGGGACACAGATGGCAAAAAAAAACTTTCATGGGTTATAGCCCTCCCTTGTGCTATCCAAAATGGAAAAAAAAAAAGTTTTACCTGTAGTTCTACTCCTTTAGCCCAACTCCCTGCGTTCCAGACATGCCAAGGGAAGATGGGCTGCTATTTTTTTTTCTCCATCCTCCGCAGCTTAGAGAGGCCACACCTGATGAGGCTGAGGTAGCTGGGCAAATCTACAACTAAGTGAGAGGCCCTCCACTGTCATGACTAGCATGCGAGCAGCCGGGCAGGCGTCTAATAGCAAGTATCTTCCCCAGAAGACACTACTACTGTAGGGAGTCCCTCCTCTATTGCAACCAGAGTACTCTTGTTTGAGTGGAGCGGTCCTGTGTTCTGAGGCCTGGAATCCCTCCAGATATTTACTTGTGTTAGGGCTAGCCTGGACTACACTGTGAAGGAAGCCGTCTGTATGGATAATAATTAGCTGTACCAAAATTGTTTTATTGAAGTTGTGTTTCTCAGCTTGGCTTGCTGTTGCTATAGAGCAGCTCCTAATGTTTTGGTACAAGGGCCTCATCGTATATTTTACAAGTGGTTGTGGGCCAAAAAAGTTTTTTTAAATGAACATACATAAACACACTACAAGCGAACTTCACATCAGAATTCTCCCCTCCCTCCCAAAAAATCAAATTAGAGTCTTTCTTTCACATCAGAATCCTCCATCACATCCCAGCCCCATTTCTCATCAGAAGCCTCCCATGCACATCAGAACCCTCCACTCATCAAAGGCTCCCCCTGCGTGTCAGAGGCTCCACTTTCACATCACAGCCCCTTTTACTTTTGATGTCCCCCTCTTTCAAATTAGAGTCCTCAGTCCCCCGATCCTGTCTTGCAACCTTCACCACGGTGGCAGCATGAGACAGGAGCAGGTCTGGCTCATTAGTTGGGGACATTTTGCTGCAAACCCTGCTATAGGGTCTTCTGCAGCGTATGCATGTGTTTTCCACTCTGAACATGGACCTTAGATTGTAAGCTCCGATAGGGCAGGGACTGATGTGAATGTATGTGTGAAGCGCTGCACAAATTGACTGTACTAAATAAGAACCTGTAATAAATAAATAACATGCTTTGCATTATTTCTTCTAACTATGCACCTGTTTAGTAAAACTGCAAGTTACATTCACTCCTAGTCTGATCATTCATCCAATTAGCTATGCCATTACAGGTATTAGAGAACAACTTACACTTGAAAGCTGATTTGTAAGCGAGTTCACTACCCCCAAGCTCATTTGATATAACTAGTGTGTCTACATGACTAAAGGGAAGTAGAAAAGATTGAGAATAGTAATTGCACCCAATTACATACTAATGATCTGCAATTCTAATTGCTGGTATCTAAGGGGATTCCTGTGTATTGCCAGGAAGGGTGTGTTAAAGTAGTTAAACATGCCATGTCTGGAACTGCTGCTTTACCTGACGTATGACCAGATTAATGCTTTGTCACTGTGCGAGGATAATTCCATGCAAGTCAAATACGTGCAAATCTCCCCTGTGCTTTCTCCAGCTCCAAAATAACTGATGTCCTAATATACTGTATTCTTGCTAGTCTGTTTTCTCAGCCCCAACTAATGCTTAGTTGCCAACTTTCAAAAAAAAATTATAGGCACACTTTTTTAGTCTGTAGGTGGGGCATTATTTTAAATAGAAGTGGGGCATTCATTTGCAGGCGTGGTCTAGATGGAGAGGAAAAATGTGTCTCGCGAAGCAATGGGCATGGTTTAAAATATGCTAAATATTGGGTGTGGCTTAATGGGATGTGGTTAAATAGAGTCTGTGGAGGAAAGAAAGGAAAGAAAAAAAAAGGAAGAAGGAAAGAAAGGGAGAGGGATGAAGGGAGAGAAAGGGAAGGAAGGAGAGAGAAGAAGGAAGGAAAGAAAGAGGGATGGAGAGACAGTAGGCCCAGATCTCCACAATAGCAATATGTGTATGCCAGAACGTTTAACAATCAGCAGATAGATACTCCAAACACCATCCCTCCCATCCAGATACCATCAGATACAGAAGATGGTCAGAAAGTGTGCTCCCATTACACAAGAGACTTCTCCCCCCTCCTTTCCCTTTCTTACAAAAAAACAGCTGCAGAGAGAGCCAAGACTGAAGAATAGAACTATACCTCTGCTTAGATGCACACACATGCTGCAGATCAGCTCCAGTCAGCCTGCCACATTCATTTTCACCTCTCCGAGGCTAGCCAAGCCCTCTCTCCGCATCCTGGCCAATCACTGACAGGCAAGTGCCCCCTGACCTCCTTGCATGCTCAGTTTATTGCAGAGGAGGAGGCGGGGGGAGGATCTGAAAAAAAATGCCGGGCAGGCATCTAATAGCTAATATCTTCCCCAGAAGACACTACTACTGTAGGGAGTCCCTCCTCTATTGCTACCAGAGTACTCTTGTTTGAGTGGAGCGGTCCTGTGTTCTGAGGCCTGGGATCCCTCCAGATATTCTCTTGTGTTAGGGCTAGCCTGGACTACACTGTGAAAGAAGCGGTCTGTACGGATAATAATTAGCTGTACCAAAATTGTTTTATTGAAGTTGTGTTTCTCAGCTTGGCTTGCTGTTGCTGTAGAGAAGCTCCAAATGTTTTGGTACAGGGGCCACATCGTATATTTTACAAGTGTTTGTGGGCCAAAAAAGTTTTTTTAAATGAACATAAACACACTCCAAGTGAACTTCACATCAGAATTCTCCCCTCCCCCACAAAATCAAATTAGAGTCTTCCTTTCACATCAGAATCCTCCATCACATCCCAGCCCCATTTCTCATCAGAAGCCTCCCATGCACATCAGAATCCTCCCATCATCAAAGGCTCTTCCTGCGTGTCAGAGGCCCCACTTTCACATCACAGCCCCTTTTACTTTTGATGTCCCCCTCTTCCACATTAGAGTCCTCAGTCCCCCAATCCTGTCTTGCAACCTTCACCATGGTGGCAGCATGAGACAGGAGCGGGTCTGGCTCATTAGTTATGGGACATTTTGCTGCAAACCCTGCTATAGGGTCTTCTGCAGCATATGCATGTGTTTTGCACTCTGAACATGGACCTTAGATTTCAACGCACTATATGGACCCCTTATGTATTTGTACATATTGATCATATGCCCCTTAATCTCCTCTCCTCAAGAGAGAAAAAATTCAGTTCCTCTAATCTTTCTTCCATAACTGAGCTCCTCCATGCCTGTTATCAGTGGCTGCCCTTCTCTGCAATTTCTCCAGTTCCCTGATATCCATTTTGAGAACAGGTGCCCAAAACTGAACTGCATATTCCAGATGAGGTCTTACTAATGATTTGTACAGGGGCAAAATTATATCTCTCTCTCTCTGTAGTCCATACCTCTCAATACAAGAAAGGACTTTGCTTGCTTTGTTAACCACAGCTTGGCATTGCATGCTATTATTGAGCTTATTATCTACCAAAACCCCCAGATCCTTCTCCACTATGGATTCCCCCAGTTGTTTCCTAATCTGTCAAAATTGGTGGCACAATTATAAGCCCATCCCCACATGCCAAGGTTCTAGGTGTATTCCTGGACTCTGAACTCTCCTGTAAGCACCACGTCCAATCACTGTACAAATCCTCCCGCCTCAACCTCCACAACATCTCCAAAATACGCTTTCTAACCAATGACGCAACAAAGCTCTTAATTCACTCGCTGGTCATCTCTCGCCTCGACTCCCTTGTTATTGGCTTACCTCTGCATAGTCTATCACCTCTTCAATCCATCATGAATGCTGCTGCCAGACTCATCCACCTTACCAATCACTCTGTGTCTGCTACTCATCTCTGTTAATCCCTCCACTGGCTTCCAATCGGCCAAATAATTAAATTCAAAATACTAATAACTACGTACAAAGCCATCCACAATTTAGCCCTCCACTAAATCACTAGACTAGTTCTCTTAGTTCCTCTCAAGACCTCCTGCTCTTTAGCTCCCTTGTCACCTCCTCCCATGCTCGCCTCTAGGATTTTTCCAAAGCTTCTCCAATCCTATGGAATGCCCCATCCCAATCTGTCCGCTTATCTCCTACTCTATTAGCTTTTAGATGATCCTTGAAAATCCTTCTCTTCAGAGAAGCCTACCCTACCCACACCTAACAACTGTTTTTTCATTTTCTCCATCAGCTCACCCCCCACAGTTATTACCTTTTGTTTGCACTTGACCCTCCTTTCTAGATTGTAAGCTCTAATGAGCAGGGCCCTCTGATACCTCCTGTATTGATTTTTATTGTAAATGTACTGTCTGCCCTCATGTTGTAAAGTGCTGTGCAAACTGTTGGCTCTATATAAATCCTGTATTATAAAAATTATCATAATAATACTCTGTGAATTGGCGGCAATTCTTTTTGCATATGTTGCAATCATAGAAACAGGTTCTTAAAGTGTCGCAATTAAGAACTATCTGAATCTGTTGTACTCAGCAGAACTCTTATGGAAATAGTCGGCAGATTTTCATAAATTAGGCACAGGCTGTTTTATAGGGGCCATACTGCCAGAAATGAGTCGCAACTGCTCTATTGAATCACCTCACAATGCATTTTTTTAGATGTCCATGCATATGGCCTGCTTGTAATCTGGTCTTCAGAGCTGCCAACCTCATTCTTCACTATTTGATGAGTCACTGAGCCAGAACAAGTTTCTGCATATCAGGTGTCCCTGTATCAGCAGCCCTCAGCCTCCTTAAATTATTCTGCACATTGACACGCTTAAAACAAGACTCAGATATGGAGGGGCGATGAGCAAAAATGCACATATGGCAACATGGAGGATCTCTTATTTATAAAGGTTACTCACTTTGTAGAATATGATGAAAATTATGCATAGAAAATGTGTGGGTAAAGTACACAATAAACATGTAGAAAGGATAAAACATTGTGTGAATGGCTTCTGAGGCAAAGTATACATGTGGGCAATTGAGGAGAAAACAGTCATTGTTCAAACCAGATTAAATTACTATTTCCTCTTAGATCTGTCACCAGGGGAATGTCTGACAGTAACAGCATCTGCCTCAAAAGAAGTGAGATCTGAGACTGGCCGATTCAGGTCACTGATTGCCTGGCTTGGATGCTTTTTGAGTCGCTAATCAAGAGCAGGAAAGTCAGAAGCTCTCTCTCTAGAATAGATCCTGTACCACCGATACTGTTTCACTTTTCATTGCAGATTTTAATCTAATTGGGGCTGGGAGATACCAACATTGAAGTGGATCTGTTTGGGATTTCTTCTGCTGCATCACAGGCAGGGGTTGTCAGATCATGGGCAGTAGGAAGTGGAATGGACTGGTGGACTACAACGCCTTTGTTTTAGTTAGTAACTCAAATAAAATAATTGAATTAACAAGGCAGCCAGAGTACTCTTATCATAAGGGCTCAGTCACATGGGCTCCGAGGCCTGTACAGCATGCAAGAGACTATTCTTTATGCATCCAGAGAGATGTGGAGTTGCATTCAGGCAGCATATGTTTGTTATTGGAGACGTAGCGGTTGTAGACACTCACCTCAGTTTAAAGTAATATTAAAGTCTTGTTTTTTTTGTTTAAAAATAACAAACCTGTTATACTTACCTGCTCTGTGCAGTGGTTTTGCACAGAGCAGCCCCGATCCTCCTCTTAGGTTTCTCACCAGTGCTCCTGGCCCCTCCCTCCTGCAGAGTGTCCCCACAGCAAGCAGCTTGCTATGAGGGCACCCGAGCCAAGCTGCTGCTCTGTGTGTCTATTGAGACACGGGGACGTGGCTTGGCTCCGTCCTTCTCTCTCCTCATTGGCTCAATGACTTGGACAGCAGCGGTAGCTAGTGGTGTCCCCTATCTCAGCCAATGAGGATGGAGAGTCCCTAGATCACGCTCTACTCCAGATGCATAAACAAACAGTTCTTCACACTGTATGGGCCACTGAACCTATGTGAATGAGGCCAAAGGGGAGGTCAGCAATAATATTCTGCTTATGCACTCAGTACAGGTTCCTTGAGTGCACAGTTTTTCTGTGCTATATATTTGCACCATCATTGCAGATTTGAATTTAATCACTGGCTGGGAGAAACTTCTTAGAGCTGGCATGGCAGTTAGTGTCTACATGAATTCTGTTCCACAAGCAGAGGTTCTTACTGACTTACTGATTACTGACAGGAGTAAGGGAAATTGACTGGAGCAATACAGCAGGACCTGGATGAACTAAAGTACACAGCTGGTGTTCTTTGCTACCTATTTGCATATCAAGATTTTATTTTAATTGACAGCAGTGTACTTGGGCCCGGAGTTTTTGCATAAGGCAACAAAAGCTGTGGCCAAGGGCAGTGGGGCTTCCAGGGATGGCACAAAAAAACCCACACATCATAATGGTGTCAGTATATTTCTAAAGGTGCTATTGACATTTAATTTTCACCACATCGGTAACAACCCATACAATACATACATACAAAGAAACCAAAACAAGGTTCAGAAATTAAGTTGTGTGTAATAAAATGGAATGACACAGGGAAAAAATATTAATCACTTTCCTACCAGGCACTTTCACCCCCTTCCTGCCTAAGACATTTTTCAGCTTTCAGCGCTGTTGCACTTTGAATGACAATTGCGAGGTCATGCTACCCTGTACCCAAACAATTTTTTTTTATGATTCTCTTCATACAAATAGAGCTTTCTTTTTATGGTATTTAATCACTGCTGAGTTTTTTATTTTTTCTAAAAAAAAGACCAAAAATTTTGAAAAAAAATGTTTTTTACTTTTTTCTGTCAGTAAATTTTGTAACTATTTACAAAACTGCGCTGATGAGGCGGCACTGATAGGCTGAACTGGTGGGCATTGATGAGGTGCCACTTATGGGCACTGATGTGGTGGCACTGATGAGGAGGCATTAATATGCCGCACTTATGGGCACTTATAGGTGGCACTGAGCACTGATAGGGGGCACTGATGGGCACTGTTTGGTGGCACCGGTGGCCACTGATAGGCAGCAATGGTGGGCATGGATAGGCGGCACTGGGCATGGTTAGGCGGTAGAGATAGGCATTGATGGGTGACACTGATGGAAGACACTGATGGACATTGGTGGCACTGATTTCCAGCACTGACTGGCATCGCTAATGGGCACCGATTGGTGAAACTTGTGGGTAGTGGTGGGCACTGATTGCTGACACTGGTGGGCACTATATGCTGCCATTGGTGGGCACTGTTTGTGACACTTTATTTATTATAATCAGGGCACTGATGATCAGTGTCCTGATTATATCCCTAGATGTCCCCTGTGAGGAGATGCCGCTGATCAGCTCTCCTCGCCTCACACTCTGTCAGTGTGAGGCAAGGAGAACCGATTACCGGCATCTCCTTGTTTACACGTGACCAGCTGTGATTGGACACAGCCGATCACATGGTTAAAGAGTCACAGACATGGCTCTTTACACAGATCAGGGTCACGCCGTGTCCTAGCAACACAGTGCGGTCTTGCTGGCCACGCTGCACACCCGAGCGGGCGTTCTGGGACACCTTCATATGTCGTACCAGAATGAGAGCTGCACCGCCCCGCCAACATTTAACGGTGGGCGGGCAGCAAGCAGTTAAACACATGAAGAAAGGAAGGTGCAAAAAGGCATGGAAAGCCAAGACACCAGCTGAAATCTATCAATAATTAGAAAGCAATCCTGTCTCTTGTCAGTGCAACTTAATATCAGCTGGTTCAGTCTCAACTGATGGCCTATAAAAAGGTGTCTCATTACCATGGTGTCACACAAGAAACATCTTATTATGGGTAAAAGCAAAGAGCTCTCTCAAGACCTTGGCAACCTTATTGTTTCAAAAAATACTGATGGCATTGGTTACCAAAGAATTTCTAATGTTCCAGTGAGCATTGTTGGGGCCATAATCTGGAAGTTGAAAGAACATAATTCCACCATAAACCGGCCACGACCAAGTGCCCCTCGCAAGATTTCTGAGAGACAAGTGAAAATAATTAGCAGTGTTCACCAAGGGCCAAGGGCCACTTGTAGAAAGCTTCAGAAAGATCTGGAATTAGCAGGTACAATTGTTTCAAAAAATCATGTACTAAACCGCCATGGCCTCTATGCACACTCACCACTCAAGACTCCATTGCTGAAGAAAAAGCATGTTGAAGCTCATTTTAAAGTATACTGCACAACATTTAGACAAGCCTGTGAAATACTGGGAGAATACAGTTTGGTCAGAGACCAAAATTGAACTCTATGGTCGCCATTCTAAACACATCGAAAGAAGGATGAATGGAAAAATTTACCAAAGCGTACTTAACCAGTTCCCGAACAGCACACGACGATGTACTTCGGCAGAATGGCATGGGCAGGCAAACTGGCGTACAGGTACGTCCAGTTGAAATTGGCGCCCTGCCATTGTGTGCATGCTGCCGGCGGCGGGCGTGCCGGTCGGGACCCCAGAGAGTCCGGTTGCGGGTCCCACGGACTCGATCACCACGGGGATACCCGCGATCATCTCACAGGGAGACTGAACGGGGAGATGCCGATGTAAACAGCATCTCCCCATTCTGCCTAGCAACACGTGACACTGATCTCTGCTCCCTGTGATTGGAGCAGAAATCAGTGTTCACTAATACACAGCCCAGCCCGCCACAGTTAGTAACATGCCCCTAGGACACACTTAACCCCTACACTGCCACCCCCTGGTTAACCCCTTCAATGCCAGTGTCATTTACACAGTAATCAGTGCATTTGTATAGCACTGATTGCTGTATAAATGACAATGGTACCAAAAATGTGTCAAAAATATCCGATGTGTCCGCCATAATGTCGCAGTCACAATAAAAATCGCTGATCACCGCCATTACTAGTAAAAAAAAAATATTAATAAAAATGCCATAAAACTATCCCCTATTTTGTAAACACTATAAATTTTGTGCAAACCAAACAATAACCACTTATTGCAATTTTTTTTACCAAAAATATGTAGAAGAATACGTATCGGCCTAAACTGAAGACAAACATTTTTTTTTATATATTTTTGGGAGATATTTATTATAGCAAAAAGTAAAAAATAATGTGTTTTTTTTCAAAATTTTCGCTCTTTTTTTGTTTATAGCGCAAAAAATAAAAACCGCAGAGGTGATCAAATACCATCAAAAGAAAGCTCACATTTTGAATGACAATTACTCAGTCATGCAACATTGTACCCAAATGAAACTTTTGTCCTTTTTTTCAAACAAATAGAGCTTTCTTTTGGTGGTATTTAATCCCCGCTGGGTTTTTTATTTTTTGCGCTATTAATCAAAAAAGACTGAAAATTCGGGGAAAAAAAAAATCTTTGTTTCTTGTAAAATGTATTGCAGAGTATTGGCGAGTATTGGCAGATTATTGCAGAGTATTGCAGTGTTGCAGAGTATGTCACAGTGTTGCAGAGTATTGCACAGTGTTGCAGAGTATTGGCAGAGTATTGCACAGTGTTGCAGAGTATTGGCAGAGTATTGCACAGTGTTACAGAGTATTGGCAGAGTATTGCATAGTATGGGCAGAGGATTGTCACTGAGCAGTGCTGTGGGCACTTCACATCCAGCCCACAGCGCTGTTGTAATCTCTCCGCCTCTCCCCTCTCACTGTACCGATCGGTACAGAAAGGGGAGGGAGGAACCGGCATCATGACGTGACACCGGTTTGTTTACAAGTGATCGCTCCATCATTTGACGGAAATACATTTCAGTTAGCGTGTTTAATTCCATTTTATTACACATAACTAAATTTATGAACTTATTTGTTTTGGTTTCTATGTATGGCTTGCATGGGTTGTTAACGATGTGTTGAAAATTTCATGTCAATAGCACCTTTGGAAAAATATTTACCTAGCGTGTTCAATACTTATTTTACCCGCTGTATATAGCCTGCAGTGAATCTTCTCTAGTTCTTTTTTTTCACCTTTTATTATACTGGTAGTGTTTTCCTACTGTCTCGTGGTATCTTGACTTTTCCCTTATTTGTTTGGGTTACATTTATTAATGTATGCTTTAATATTTTGGCCATCAGTCTCTCTTTTGAAACATGGCACTCTTAACTATGTAATGTTTTGTAAACTGAACATAAACCCATAATGATTTACAATCTTAGCTTTGTATTGTAAACTTTCCATGCACGTATTGGACCAGAAAACTGTTGGACAAATGGACATATTATGGTAGATAGTTGCAGACTGCAGATATGCTGCTGGTGTATTTGGACGTTGTGGACATTCTATGACTGATGGAAAGAGACTGCAGACATGCTAAAGTATGGTTCTAGATTAGGGATATGCTGCAGGAGACTGTCAGAGACTGGACATACTACAAGAGACTGCTAAAGACTAGTACACACTAGTAGTTTTTTTCTGTTCAACCCAGCAGGGCTGAACAGAAAAAATACTGACAGCCCAGCGGGAGCCGCTGTACTAACTATCAAACGTTAGTACAGTGATCTCCCATGCTGTTCTATTGTGTTCTGATAGGGAGATAATTAGGAACCGATTGGCAGACCTTTTTTTAGTTAAAGGGCTTGTAAACCCTCATGTTTTTTCACCTTACTGCATCCTATGCATTAAGTTGAAAAAACACCTGCCAGTGACCGCCCCCCAAAGCCCCCCAGTTTAATACCTGAGCCCCGTAATTCCCTCAGTGAGGACACACTGTCCCTCTCTCTACGAGGTCCCATCTCTTGACTGGATAGATTGATAGCAGCACAGCCATTGACTCCTGCTGCTGTGAATCAAATCCAATGATGTGGGGGCCGGGCTGAGTCCGGCATCCGTGTCTATGGACGCAAATGTTGAACTCTGGAGCACCCCTGCAAGGTAACCCCCCCGGGAGAGCGTTTCTCCTAGGGGGTTATCTGATGTGGGGGGGCCACGAGAGCCGCCGGGGGACTCCAGAAATGGACAATCGGGGGCCTCACTGTGCAAAGTGAGCTGCACGGTGAAGGTAAGTATGATATGTTTGTTATTTTAAAAAAAATGAAAAACGAGTCTTTACAATGACTTTAAGCCCCTTCTACAAAAACCGGCTTCTGTCACACCAACACCAGTACACACGGGTCGAATTTTGACTGGTTTCTACTGAACAGGCCAATGTTATCCAACATTTGGCCCATGTGTACTAGGTTTAAAGTTCACTGATATTAATATTTACAGTCCTTTTACAAGTTAGAGTTCATGTGAGCCCTCTTCAAAAATTACTGATGTCACAATTGACATTTCTGTCACTAAGATCCATTATTTTTTTTTCTTCGACTTTTACAAAGCTTGAAAGAAATAATCCAAGTCAATAAAGCTAAATTACCTTTGTGCTGGAGCTCCCCCTACATTTCAGTGGTTAAATGCTGATTTCATCTAGGGCAGTGGTCTCCAAACTTTATAAACAAAGGGTCAGTTTACTATCCTTCAAAATTTAGGGGCCCCGAGCTGTGGTCAGTGGGAGTAGAAAATGTTCTGGCATCAGTGGGAGTAAACCATGGCCCATCATTTATATTAAGAGGGGTAATAGTGCCCCATCATTTGTATTAATGGGAAGAATATTGCCCCATTGCTGGTATTAGCTATAGTAATAGTAATAATAATAGAAATAGTACCTGGTGTGTCTGTGCTCTCCCCCACCGCCCATCACTGTGTATAAGAAGCTTTGTGTCACGTACCTGGTAGGAGAGCCCAGAATGCAGGGAGCGGCTCCTCGTAAGCCTCCGGCTCGAGAGCCCCTGGAAGTGGAGACAGGGATTCAAGAGTTCGGAGGGCACAAGTGCCAAGCCGGGATATGGTAGGTCGGACCTGTAGCAGCAAGAGATCCACGGAGGCCCTGGAGGGTAGACACCCGATAGCAGCTGGGGATGCGGTCACACCGTAGGCACAGGTGGATGACTGGAACAGCTGACAGAGGTCCGTGTGAACAGCAGGCACTGGTGGTCAGGCTGGAACAGCGGGTGGCAGTCAGCGGGTTTCAGCAGGCACTAGCAATCAGGCTGGAACAACAGGTGGCAGAAGACGAGGTCGGGAACAAGCCTGGTCGGTATCAGGTGGGCAGCAGAAGTACACGGGAGAAGACGGAGACGTAGTCAGACAGGCAGGAGGTCGGTGGCAGGCAGCAATCAAACGAAGTCGGGAACAGGCCGGGTAACGGTAATCAGGAACAACAGAAACAGATAGCAGGAATCACCGGACACGCTGTAGACAGGACAGCAAGAAGGAACAGAAGCTGGTTCCTTAACCACTTTCAGACCGGACCATTTTGCTGGTAAATGACCAGAGGTCTTTTTACACTTTGGCACTGCGCTGATTTAACTGGTAATTGCGCGGTCATGCAATGTTGTACCCAAACAAAATTTGCGTCCATTTCTTCCCACAAATAGAGCTTTCTTTTGATGGTATTTGATTGCCTCTGCGATTTTTATTTTTTGCGATATAAACGTAAAAAGACCGCAAATTTTGAAAAAAAATGATATTTTCTACTTTTTGTTATTAGAAAAATCCAATAAACTCAATTTTAGTCATACATTTAGGCCAAAATGTATTCAGCCACATGTCTTTGGTAAAAAAAAAGTCAATAATTGTATATTTATTGGTTTGCGCAAAAGTTGTCACATCTACAAACTAAGGTACGTTTTCTGGAATTTACGCAGCTTTTAGTTTACGACTGCCTATCTCATTTCTTGAGGTGCTAAATATTTTTTTTTTACACAAAGTTGTCACTAAATGATATATTGCTCACACATGCTATGGGCATATGTGAAATGACACCCCAAAATAAATTCTGCTGCTTCTCCTGAGTACGGGGATACCACATATGTGGGACTTTTTGGGAGCCTAGCCGCGTACGGGGCCCCGAAAACCAAGCACCGCCTTCAGGCTTTCTAAGGGCGTAAATTTTTGAGTTCACTTCTCACTACCTATTACAGTTTTGAAGGCCATAAAATGCCAAGATGGCACAAAACCCCTACAAATGACCCCATTTTAGAAAGTAGACACCCCAAGCTATTTGCTGAGAGGCATGTTGAGTCCATGGAATATTTTATATTTTGCCACAAGTTGCGGGAAAATTACAAACTTTTTTTTTTTTTTTTTTTTCACAAAGTTGTCACTAAATGATATATTGCTCACGCATGCCATGGGCATATGTGAAATAACACCCCAAAATAAATTCTGCTGCTTCTCCTGAGTACGGGGATACCACATATGTGGGACTTTTTGGGAGCCTAGCCGCGTACGGGGCCCCGAAAACCAAGCACCGCCTTCAGGCTTTCTAAGGGCGTTACAGTTTTGAAGGCCATAAAATGCCAAGATGGCACAAACCCCCCCCAAATGACCCCATTTTGGAAAGTAGACACCCCTAAATTTAGGGGTACACTAGTGAGACTAGGTAATAAATGGCGGGTGCCCTGAAACTATAAAAAAATAACTAACCAACCAGCGTCACCTGTAACAGTTATATGGTGATCACTGGTGAAAGGGTTAACTAGGGGGCAATCAGGGGGCTTTATGCGGTAGTATATGGGGGTCCCTGGCGCTATAAAAAGCTGCGGCGAACCTAAATACCTACCTGCCTAACTAGCGTCACCTGTGACACTAATACAGCGATCAGAAAAACGATCGCTTATTAGGCTGGGTTCACACTGGAGCGATGCGGGAACGCCACGAATGCGCGGCGGGTTCCCGCATCGCATGCCTCCCGGCGGCAGTTCACACTGCCCTATGCGAACTGCTGGGAGTGTCAGTGAAATGTTAATGACACCCCCAGATCAGTTCGCATATCGCAGTGCGATCTGCAAACTTGGATCGCATGGTGTGAACACCCATGCGATCCAATTCTGCTGCGGACCAAAAAAAGGGTCCCGTGCGAGTTTGCGGCGGGTGCGGAGGGTGCGACACGAATTCAGCCATACTATCTGTATAGCTGAACTCGAATAGCACAGAGATCGGATGTGATTTGCACTGCAGTGCGGTGCGAATCACATCCGTTCTCATAAACCGCTGCAATGTGAACCCAGCCTTAGTGACACTGGCGACGGGGGGTGATCACGGGGTTAAACCTTTATTGGAGGGGTTAGGGGGTACCTTAGAACTAAAGGGGGCTAACCCTAACTGCCCTAACAGTTATTAGTCACAAATGACACCCGCCGGGTGATCAGGGGGTTAAGCCTTTATTAGGTAATAAATGGCGGGTGCCCTGAAACTATAAAAAAATAACTAACCAACCAGCGTCACCTGTAACAGTTATATGGTGATCACTGGTGAAAGGGTTAACTAGGGGGCAATCAGGGGGCTTTATGCGGTAGTATATGGGGGTCCCTGGCGCTATAAAAAGCTGCGGCGAACCTAAATACCTACCTGCCTAACTAGCATCACCTGTGACACTAATACGGCGATCAGAAAAATGATCGCTTATTAGGCTGGGTTCACACTGGAGCGATGCGGAAACGCCACGAATCCGCGGCGGGTTCCCGCATCGCATGCCTCCCGGCGGCAGTTCACACTGCCCTATGCGAACTGCTGGGAGTGTCAGTGAAATGTTACTGACACCCCCAGATCAGTTCGCATATCGCAGTGCGATCTGCAAACTCGGATCGCATGGTGTGAACACCCATGCGATCCGATTCTGCTGCGGGCCAAAAAAAGGGTCCCGTGCGAATTTGCGGCGGGTGCGGCGGGTGTGGCGGGTGCGGCGAATGGCTGAACTCGAATCGCACAGAGATCGGATGTGATTTGCACTGCAGTGCGGTGCGAATCACATTCGTTCTCATAAACCGCTGCAATGTGAACCCAGCCTTAGTGACACTGGCGACGGGGGGTGATCACGGGGTTAAACCTTTATTGGGGGGGTTAGGGGGGTACATTAGAACTAAAGGGGGCTAACCCTAACTGCCCTAACAGTTATTACAGTCACAAATGACACCAATGCAAAAAAAAAAAAAAAATGACATTGGTGTCACTGTGACTGGGGGGCAGGGGTAATTGGGGGGGTGATCGGGGGGGTGTGAGTGTGCCTGGCATGTTCTACTGTGTGTGTAGAGTGTTGGTGCAACTCACCGATCCGCTCTCCTCCGTGTCGGAACGAAAAATACCGACACGGAGGAGAGAATACATCACTTCCTCTCCTGTGTTTACATTACAGGAGAGGAAGTGATGTCACGGGGGATTTCTATTCGTCGGGAGCGATCGCGAGGGGGTGGCCATGAATGAATGGCCGCCCCCTCGTCCCGGATCGCTCCCGGACGAAAACCGACCGCCGCAGGCACCGGGCGGGGGCCCGATCGGGCCCCCGACCCGCGGGAAGGCAGGGACGTACAGGTACGCCCATATGCCTGCCCGTGCCATGCTGTCGACGTACATCGTCGTGCGGCGGTCGGCAACTGGTTAAATAGCCCTTTGGGCGCCAAGAACGGTCGCACGGCGAGTCCGCGTGCCCCCGCGGGTAACCGTGCACCCGTTCGTGACCCCGCGCACCCACGTGCGCCCGTTCGCATCATCGCGCACCCGCGTGCGCTCGTTCGTGCCGTCGCGCACCCGCGTGCGCTTGTTCGTATCTACGTGCACTCGCGTGCGTTCGTTCGCGCTAACGCGCGCCCAAGGATACCGACGAGTTCTCCGCAAAGGAATCCTGCGGGCAGGTTTCCTATGTACGACCGGGAAAACAGATCGACCATGACATTGCCCCCCTCCAAGGGGCAGCCTCCGGATGCCCAACTGTGCCATCTTATCCGGATGAGATCTTTTGAAGGCAAGAATTAATCTTTTTGCATGTATGTTGGGTTCCGGTTCCCAGGAGTTTTCCTCAGGGCCATACCCCTTCCATTTAACTAGAAACTGAGTCTGATTCTGTCTTCTCCTGCAGTCTAAAATGGATTCGACCTCGTATTCAATTTCTCCGTCGATCACCACAGGTTCCGGAGGGCTGGCATTTCGATTAGCAAAAGAATCTGGGACTGTAGGTTTGAGTAAAGAAACGTGAAAGACCGGGTGGATCTGGAATGACTCTGGAAGCTTCAATTCAAATGCCACATCATTCAACTTCCTCACAATAGGAAATGGACCCACAAACTTTGGACCCAGCTTCTTAGACGGACAGGCCAACTTTAGGTTTAGGGTGGACAGCCAAACCTGATCCCCGACCTTGAGATCAAGTTCCCCCCTTCTCTTCTTATCAAAGACCTCCTTGTTGTATTCCTGTGTCTTGGTCAAAGTCTCTTGTAGGAGTTTATTATTAATTTTGAAGAAATTGAGGTCTTCCTGTACAGCCGGTACTGAACATTCAGGGAGATTATTGGATAGAAAAAGCGGGTGAAAGCCAAAATTTGCAAAAAACGGAGATTGCTTGGTGGCGGAATGGATAGAGTTATTGTATGCAAACTCCGCTAATGGTAGAAGCGATGCCCAGTCATCTTGGGAAAAAGAAGAAAAGCAACGCAGATATTGCTCCAGCGTTTGATTGGTTCTCTCAGTCTGGCCATTGGTCTGAGGATGGTAGGCCGAAGAGAAATGGAGCTCAATTTTCAGGGCCCCACAGAGCGCTCTCCAGAACCTAGACGTGAACTGCACCCCCTTATCTGATGTAATATTAGCGGGGATGCCGTGAAGCCTCACAATCTCCCTAATAAAAGTCTTAGCCATCTCTGCGGCCGAAGGAGTGCCCTTCATAGGCAAGAAGTGAGCCATTTTGGAGAGCCTATCCACCACCACAAAGATTGTGGAGTAATCTTCAGAAGGTGGCAACTCAACGATAAAGTCCATGGAGATCATCCTCCATGGTCTATCCGGGACGGGTAGCGGTTTCAGCAGACCCCAAGCCTTCGATTTACTGCCTTTATTCCGAATACACGTGGTACATGCCTCCACATATTCCCTGCAATCTCTCTTCATCTGTGGCCACCAGAATGTACGTTGAAGCAAATCCATGGTTTTAAGTACCCCAAAGTGGCCGGCCAGCAAGTGGTCGTGACAGGAGCTGAGGGCCGAGACTCGCACTTCTTGAGGAACATAGATCCTGTCCTGGTGCCAAAGGAGACCATCTCTGGATGATAGTGGAGTGTCAGGTGCGAGGACCGGACCGCTGGAGGCCTGCTTAATTTGGGAGAGTAAGTCTCCCTGAAGCAAAAGGAAGTTCCCTGAGGAGAGGATGGTGTCAGGAGATGAGGGACCCTCTGGTTCACTGTACATGCGGGACAGGGCATCGGGTTTAACGTTCTTTGATCCTGGACGGTAAGTGATGTGGAACACGAACCTAGAGAAGAAGAGTGGCCACCTGGCCTGTCTTGGTTTCAGCCTTTTGGCAGTCTTAAGATACTCTAGATTTTTATGGTCGGTATAGACCAGGATCGGGTGGGTGGCGCCCTCGAGGAGGTAGCGCCACTCCTCAAGGGCAGCCTTAATTGCCAGCAGTTCACAGTCACCAACATCATAGTTCCTCTCTGCCTCAGATAATTTGCGGGAGAAGAAGGCGACCGGATGCAGGAGAGACTTAAGCCCCTGTCTCTGGGAAAGCACCGCCCCGACCGCTATTTCTGAGGCATCCACTTCCAGGATATATGGCAGAGTCGAGTCGGGATGCTTTAGGATCGAGGCTGATACAAACAAGTCTTTCAGGGTTTTGAAAGCCTCCTGTGCCTTGGAAGTCCATTGAAACTTCTGACCCTGTTTGGTCAGTCCGGTGATGGGGGAGATGATGGAGGAGAACCCCTTGATGAATTTCCTGTAGAAATTGGCAAACCCTACGAATCGTTGGACCCCTTTCTTATCAGAAGGAGCGGGCCAATCCAGGATAGCTGAAATTTTCTGGGGGTCCATCTCTATCCCCTTCACTGAGATAATCAGACCGAGGAATTGAATGCTTCGCTGTTCGAAAACGCATTTTTCGGGCTTGGCGTACAGACCATGGAGACGGAATCGGGTTAAGACATTCTTCCTCCCGGTGCTCAGCTAAAGAGGAGGAAAAAATCAGGATATCGTCTAGATAAATTATCACAAACACATCAAGGTAGTCTCTAAAGATATCGTTTACAAAATGTTGGAATGTGGCAGGGGCATTGCACGAACCGAAAGGCATAACTAAATATTCAAAGTGCCCAAAACGAGTTCGGAAGGCAGTCTTCCATTCATCGCCCCTTCGTATGTGGACAAGGTTGTAGGCACCCCGAAGATCCAGTTTGTAAAATATTTCGGCTGACCCCAGTCTCTGAAATAGTTCGGGCACTAATGGTAGGGGGTAGCGATTCTTTATAGTGACCTTGTTAAGTGCCCGGTAGTCCACACATGGGCGTAGGGAGTGGTCCTTTTTTTCGACGAAGAAGATCCCCGCGCCTGCCGGGGAGGTGGAAGGTCGGATGAAACCCTTCTCCAAGTTGTCATCCAAATAGGTTTTCAGGGTCCCCAATTCTGTTTCGGATAAGGGGAAAATTCTTCCGAAGGGAATCTCTGCCCCAGGGAGCAACTCTATAGGGCAGTCGTATGGCCTATGTGGGGGTAAGGTTTCAGCGCCCTTCTTGCTAAATACATCCAAGAAGTTATGGTAGTCCTTGGGTACAGCCTGTCGGACCTCAGCGTCCGTTTCTAAACAGAGTAGCGAAGAAGAGTCCTTGTTGTCAACTGGGAAACAGTGCTGAAGACAGTAGGCAGAGGGGAGCTCAATCTTTCCAGTGGACCAATCAATATGTGGGTTGTGAGCTTTCAACCAGGGCATGCCAAGTATAACAGGGAATAGAGGAGACTTAATGACATCCAGACACAGAAGTTCCTGGTGAGTTCCAGCAACGATGGCAAGCAGTGGGGACGTCTCCTGAGTCACTGGGCCTGACTTAAGGATGGAACCGTCGGCCAGATATATTGAAAGTCCTTTTACCCTAGGCCAAAGGGGGATGTCATTACTTAAGGCAAAGGACAAATCCATGAAGCCACTGCAAGCCCCAGAGTCAATAATTGCGCTGGTTTTGACAGTCCTTCCTGAGAGCTGCAAAAGAAGAGGTACAGCCAGATGAGTGGTGTTATTAAGCAAGGCGGGAGAGGAAACAGGAGGGATGAGAAGGCACTTACGCATTTTGGCAGGGCAAGTGCGAACGTAATGTCCCGGTTCTCCGCAGTAGAGACAAAGATTGCTGGTCCGGCGGCGTTGGCGTTCCTCAGGCGTCAAAGATGGACGAAGTAGCCCCAGCTGCATGGGTTCTGAAGAATCCGGAGTGGGCATAGCAGGAGCAGGAGGGACCGGAAGGTTGGAACTTAGGACACGTGGCATCATCCAGACAGGGCGAGAAGTTGTGGAAGAACGCTCCAGGCGACGTTCTCTTAGGCGTCTGTCTATCTGAACAGAGAGGTCTATGAGTGCTTCTAGGGTCTCAGGGATACCCACTCGAGCCAGTTCGTCTTTCAACGATTCTGAGAGACCCATACGAAACTGGTAACGTAAAGCTGAGTTATTCCAGTCCGTGTCGGAGCTCCAGTGTCTGAACTCAGACACATAATCTTCCACGGGCCTGCGACCTTGTTGGAGCGCATGCAGAGCTGCTTCTGCGGTGGCAGCAAGCTGGGGGTCCTCGTACAGCCGAGACATCGCTTGGAAGAAGGCATTCAGAGTATCCAGAGAGGGGTCCTTCCATTCCAGGAGACGATGGGCCCCACTTTGGTTGCCTCGAGAGAGAAAGTCCGGGGTTGTAAAGCAAAAAAGAGTTCGCAGGAATTACGAAAGGCCCTGAATTTATTCCGGTTGCCGGAGAATCGTTCCGGAGTGGGAACCCTAGGTTCAGGCGGCATCATCACCACCGAAGGAGGAGCAGAGGGTCCGGAGACAGCTGGTGTTGAAGCAGATAGGGCCTGGACCTGTTCCTCCAGTCGGCCGTAACCTTCCTGCAAGTTCTTCACTGCTTGGGTAAGGCCAGCTAAGTGGCGGCAAAGCTCGTCCATAGGGGAGGCTCCCTGCGTGGGCTCGGACATGGCTGTCCTGTACTGTCACGTACCTGGTAGGAGAGCCTAGAATGCAGGGAGCGGCTCCTCGTAAGCCTCCGGCTCGAGAGCCCCTGGAAGTGGAGACAGGGATTCAAGAGTTCGGAGGGCACAAGTGCCAAGCCGGGATATGGTAGGTCGGACCTGTAGCAGCAAGAGATCCACGGAGGCCCTGGAGGGTAGACACCCGATAGCAGCTGGGGATGCGGTCACACCGTAGGCACAGGTGGATGACTGGAACAGCTGACAGAGGTCCGTGTGAACAGCAGGCACTGGTGGTCAGGCTGGAACAGCGGGTGGCAGTCAGCGGGTTTCAGCAGGCACTAGCAATCAGGCTGGAACAACAGGTGGCAGAAGACGAGGTCGGGAACAGGCCGGGTCGGTATCAGGCGGGCAGCAGAAGTACACGGGAGAAGACGGAGACGTAGTCAGACAGGCAGGAGGTCGGTGGCAGGCAGCAATCAAACGAAGTCGGGAACAGGCCGAGTAACGGTAATCAGGAACAACAGAAACAGATAGCAGGAATCACCGGACATGCTGTAGACAGGACAGCAAGAAGGAACAGAAGCTGGTTCCTTAAATAGCCCTTTGGGTGCCAAGAACGGTCGCACGGCGAGTCCGCGTGCCCCCGCGGGTAACCGTGCACCCGTTCGTGACCCCGCGCACCCGCGTGCGCCCGTTCGCATCATCGCGCACCTGCGTGCGCTCGTTCGTGCCGTCGTGCACCCGCGTGCGCTCGTTCGTGCCATCGCGCACCCGCGTGCGCTTGTTCGTATCTACGTGCACTCGCGTGCGTTCGTTCGCGCTAACGCGCGCCCAAGGATACTGACGAGTTCTCCGCAAAGGAATCCTGCGGGCAGGTTTCCTATGTACGACCGGGACAACAGATCGACCATGACACTTTGGTAACCGTGGAAACAAAACAGACAACAAAAGCATGGATGCCCTAAATTTAATGACATTTTCTGAAATGATCACTAAACATAAACCGCTTTTTTACAAAAACTGTAAAAGATATCAAACAGAAAATATATAGCCAGATAGCTGAATATTTTGTGAACATTTTAAAGTTTGTTTGGTGTCTGTAGGTGAAAGTATGAAGGAGCTGAAACATTTGGTAGCGGAAGAAGATTTTAAGGGTTTTAAGGGCATGCTCTTATTGACTTCAATGTTAAAAAAAAGTGTTAAAAGGCTTAATATTTTAAAAAGTATAAATAGTAGAAGAAACATTGAAGAAAGTGCACACATCAGCTAAAAGAGCTGAACATTTTAAAAGTTGAATGGCTTTAATAGCTGAAAGTATGCAGAAGTTACGCAGAGCCAAAAAACTTACGGAATAATAATAAAAAGATGATGATGATTAATAAATAAAAAAAAAAACAATAGTAGGACTGCTAAAGCATTTTTTTAATTGATCCACTGGCAGCCAGTTTTGTCCTTACCCCTTGAGGTTGGGGGCAGGCTATGGGCATCCTCACTATCAATACGGGATTGCTGGTCTACATTGTATGTTATGATGTCAGAGTGCTTTGGAATAATGGAGCAACAAGGGGAAGTGGCTTTGAGGGACCTAATGCACAGCTGGGAGAAAGCATGCAGGAACAAGAATTATTGTAAGTATAGTTGCTTTTTCATACCTCCCAACTTTTTGAGATGGGAACATGAGACACCTATTAGCAAAAGTGTGTAGGCATAGGACACACCCCCTGCCATGCTCTTTAAAATTAGAATTTTACAAAAAAAATTGTTAAACCCACAAGTGCTTTTTTTTATGTATTTATTTTTACCACTACTATTCCTTTATACTGGCTTATACTAAACCGCTAAATACTTGAAATGTACAAATGCAGCAATTTAGAAATTAGATCAAATATTTTGCACTGGGATACAATTTTTGAAAGTGCATTTTATATACAACTATATAGATCAGATCAAAATGAGAAACAAATAAGGATGAAAGTGGGACAGAGAGACTTTGTTCTAAATCAGTCCCTTGAAATCAGCTATGACTTTTTATGTTCTTTATATATTTGTGTGTGCGTAGCCCAGATGCAGGGGTCTTTTTTCTACAAGAATTCAGCTTTAACCAAATAGAACTCAGTTAATGAATATTTAACTTAATTGTCCATGAGTTAGCACATAAGCAAGGAAAGCCCTGACCACTGGAGCCTGGAGGCTGGACAGCATCAGGGGTGTAGAGGTTAAGAGCAATATAAACACTTTTGGTATACAGCTTACTCAATTATACAATTCTACATTTTAGAGGAGGACCCAAAATCTGTGTCCAGAAGAAAGACAGTTAGGCGCTATAGTGTAATCTAGCAAACAATTTCTCATCCCTTTTTTTCTTGTATCTTACAAAGAGTAAACAGGGAAAATAAAAGGTCAAGAGTCCCTCCTCGACCTTACATCACAAAGTTCATCGATACAGTAAAAAGAAAACATTTCCGCCCCCCCCCCCCCCCCCCATTACCTCACTGAGGCTGTTCAGCTAACCTACTTTTCCTATCCTTTCCTATTTTCTCCTACCCCTCATTCCTGTGCTCCCATACTTTCTGCAAATTTTGTCTGATTATATTTTTTCCAGTCTCTCCACTTCAGGTCAAACTCCTCCATTCCGTCCTCACCGCTGTACCTGCATTCTAAATTTAATTTACTTTGTTACCCCAACTACTCATGGTGGGAGATTCCAACTCTTGCCACTGCTGAAGAATTAAACTTTTAGCTGCGTTAGTAACTGAGGGACTAATGACCTCATATATAGTTTAGTTGGGGATTTATCCCAGTGGAACAGGCAAACCTACAGGTCCTCTGGTATTTCTATATTAGTTATCTCCTTAATTCTTTTTGTCGAACCTGCCCTCAGTATATTTTGATCTTTTTGTCAGGTCCACCATATGTGGGTCATGGTACCTAGTTCCTTACATCCCCTCCAACAAAATTGTGAACTCTCCCTTTGCATTTTGTGTGCCTTATCTGGGGTTATATACCATCGTGCCAAGCATTTATAGTTTGTTTCTATCATATTGCAATCTATTGATGTCGTGTTTGCCCTTCTCAATATCTTCCCCATTTGTGTGTCATTAACCCGCATTCCCATTTCTTCTTCCCATAAATGGTGGCATTTCCAGCCCCTTCAAATCCATCAATACTTTATAGATCCTCGAGATCCCCCTCTTCTTTCCTGTTGCTGTACATAGTCGCTTCAGTGGAAGAAGATTTTCCCTAGATCTGATTAGCTGTGGTAATGATTCTTAGCCCTTGTACACACGGTCGGACATTTCAACAACCAAATCCGTCGGATTTTGTCCGACGGATTTTATCTGACGGATTGTGTCCGAAACTGTTGCATACACATGGTCGGACAAAGTTGTCGGAAAATCCGATCTTTCAGAACGTGATGACGTAATTTTGTTACGATGGGACTACGTTCAGGCTAGTAGCCAATAGCTTTGATGTAGGAATTTGATCTGAGCATGTGTGGCACTTTGTCTGATCGGAATACTCTACACATGATCGGAGTATGTCCGATCGGACCAGTTTGTCGGAAAATATTTCCAGCAAGTTGGAAAATTTGGTCCGACGGATATTCCGACGGAAACAGTCCGATGCAGACCACACACAGTCGGAATATCCGACAAAACGGTCTGATAGGACACATTCCGACGCATTCTCCGACCGTGTGTACAAGGGCTAAGAAATGTCTGTAGCACTACCCCCGAAGGAGCTGCTGATTAGATTTGGGCTTACCGTTACCTTCTGTTCCACTCGCCTCATGTCTAGGGGTGTCCTGTGGTAGATGGCCCAGTAACTCGAGAGACTGACAGCAGATCCACGTGAATGGATTTTATTTGCAAAACATAGACAATGAACAGTCTCTTAAATTGGGATCAGAGGGTTGGAAAGGAAGTTCAGGTACTCAAAATGTTGAAGAACTTGCTTACTTTGACTGCATCCAGAGAATAGCCATTCACAACTGGATGTTCACTCAAGTTGGACAGTCCCTCTCTCACAAGGCCTAGCAGCCAACAAGGTGCTTAACTCAGGAACAAGTCTCTGCCACAGACGTTGTTGTAGAACATACAAGATAATGTCTCTGCCACAGATGTTGTAGAACACGTAGGATACCTGGATCTTTCAGCCAGCTTGGCGATATCCACAAGACAGGATTCTCTTGGGTACTTCAGCCCTTCCAGGCTCTTACTAAGAAACCAACCCATACGTGTTCTTCTTCTGAAGAGTCCTCCCCTGGAACGCTTGAAGTTACTGGGTCTCTCCCAAACCGGAGACGGCACCCAACCACCTCAGAATCCTAGCCAGCCCCAAGACATAAAGATCGAGTTGATCGAGCCTTCCTGGGGGCTGGCCAGGAGGACCAGGACCATGAAGTCAGTACATCATTCTGGACCAGAACCACGAACCACGTGACGTCCGCATCTTAAATACCCTCTCCCAGAAAGCACAGCGAGAGTGCCACTCCCACTGGGCGGGCTCAGAGAGAGAGTAACTTAAGCACCTAACCAGCCCATAGTTCCATGCCTGCCAGAAGATACAGTGCCCCCTGTGGTCAGGCTTAACATCTCACAGTCCAGTCAGACTGATGCTGAAGTCTAAATTTAGACAATTGTACCCAAACCAAACTGCAGTTCAGGCATAATTTTATCTTTGAAAAAGGCATAGTGTGTGCTCTTCAGGAGCTGCCGCTACATGTCTCAGCTGGGAATACCACCATTCGTCTATATCCACAATGTCTGTTTTTTGTTTTAATTCCTGATAAGTGCATAATTTACCTTTTAACTATTACATCCATTTTTTTTCTTGATCCAGTTACTGAACAGTGTCCCAATCCCTGGTGCAAAATAATTGGTGTCCTTTAATGGTATCAGTGGCGAATTATATTCCCATTTTCTCTTTTGTGTATCCTATCCCAAATCCAGAGTGCAGTCTGTGTTATACTGTGAGTGGTCTTATTTAATTCTCTAAATTGTGGCGCTATCCAGATTATTTTCCCAATTGAGACCTTATTTATATTACTTTCCAGTTGCACCCATCTTTTTTCTTTGTTATTTTTTATCCATTCTAACACACGTGCAAGTGAGATAGCATTGTGATCATTTTTTAGGTAAGGCACCCCAAGGCCTCCTTGTCCCTTATCCCTAGTCAACACTATCAAGCTGATTTGCGGTTTCTTCTTCTGACAGATAAATCTTAGGAGTAGTGATTGTAATGTTCTGAAGTATACCTGTGGGAGAGAGATTGGAAGCATTTGCATCTTATACATGATCTTAGGTAAGATCACCATTTTGAAGATATTAATTCTTCCAATCCACGACACCCGTCTTGATGCGATTCTATTAAGGTCTAATTTGATGTCATTTAATAACGGGATGAAGTTTGATTGATACAATGCCGCCGTTGATGATGTTATTTTAACCCCTAAGTATTTTAGCTCTTTTTTCCTCCAAGTTAATGGGAACTCATTTTTATATGCCTGCTCCTCCTTCTTTTGCACATTGATATTAAGGATATCTGACTTGGATGGGTTCATTTTAAAATTTGATATCTCTCCATAACTTTTTAAGTATTTCATTAAATTGGGAAGAGATATCCTAGGGTTTGTTAAAAAAAAAAACGGATATCATCAGCATAAGCTGCTAGCTTATGTTCTTCCTTCCCTATCTTAATCCCCATGATACCATGATTCCGTCTAATACCCACCAAAAGCGGTTCTAGTGACAGAACAAACAGCAGGGGGGATAGGGGACACCCCTGTCCTGTACTGTTGTGCATTTTAAAGAGTCCAGGGACTGTCCCGTATACCTTCACACTAGCTGTTGGATGATTATATAGTGCGTTAATCCAATTGATAATTTTAGGACCTATTCCCATTGCCTCTATTGTGTTCTGCATGAAACCACTGCCTACTTTATCAAACACTTTTCCCGTCAATTGATAGAAGCAGTCCTGGGGTTCTACTTTCTTTTATTTTCTGCACTATCAAAAACGTTCTGATTCCATTATCCCTGCATTCCCTTCTGGGTGTAAAATCCACTTGGTCTGTGTGCACTAATTCATTCATAACTGTTTTCATTCTGCCTGCCAGAACTTTCGCAAATAACTTTGTGTCCTCCTTTAACAGTGCAATAGGTCTATAGCTTGAAAACAATGAGACATCTTTCCCTTCTTTTGGTATAATGGTAATTGCGGCCTCCAGAGCCTCTTTTCTCATCTCCCAATTAGTCCCTATTCCATTCATGTAGGAGCATAATTTGGGGATTAAAATGTCTTTAAATTTCTTATAATAAAGTGTTGTCAGTCCGTCGGGACCTGGGCTTTTCCCTCCCGGTGAATCTTTTAAGGTTCTTCTAATCTCTTCTTCAGTTATAGGGTCCTCTAGGGCAGTGGTCATCAACCCTGTCCTCAGGGCCCACAAACAGGACAGGTTTTATGTATTACCTTGGGGAGATATAGACTAGAATAATGCAATCATTGAGCAACAAATTATATCACCTGTGATGTATTTCAGTTATCTTGCAAACCTGGCCTGTTAGTGGGCCCTGAGGACAGGGTTGATGACAACTGCTCTAGGGCTTTATATTTCTCATCCGAGATTTTATTTATTCCTAATTCGTCTAAAAATACTTAAATTTTTTCCTTCCTCTCTTTATCCTTTTCAGGTAAGTCCTTTTGATTAATTGAATATAGTTGAATATATATTCAACTAATCCTGGGAATTCTTTGCTATTTCTGCTGTTGTATATGCTGTTCCTCCAGTACTAGTTTCTATTTTCTCATTATAATTTACTGATAATTTTTTTTTAAATATTTTGGCCAGATATTTCCCTGTTTTAATGCCCCATTGGTACCTCTCTTTTTTGATTCTATTAAAGGCCGATCGGGTTTATTGGTCAAATAGATCTTTCAGTTCCTTCTTTTTATGATGTGCTGAATTTATTTCTTGTTCGCCCATTACTTTATATTGTTGTTCTAGCTCAGACATTCCTTTAGTTATTACTGCTATTTTTTTCTTTTCTGCCCTTATCGCAATCAAGATACCTCTCGTATAGACTTTATGTGCTTCCCAGATTGTGACTTCTGGTAAATCATCTGTTTCATTTATTTTAAAATACTGCTGTAATTCTACCTTTATCCTTTCTTCTATCGCTTTGTCCTGTAACAGGTCCTCATTTAATCTCCATATGTTAGTCCTTCTCTGCACCTCCTCATTATTTGTTCTCATTGTTACTGGGGCGTGATCTGAGAAAGTCCTGATTTCAATATTTGTACTAGATACTGTTTCCAACAGCTGGTGTTCAATCAGGAAGAAACCAATTCTTGAGTATGTCCTGTGTACAGAGGAGTGGAATGTATAGTCACGTATTCTGGCGTGTTGTATTCTCCATACATCCACTAATTGATATTGATGTAACTTCTTAATTAGCTTCTTCATCTGTGCATTTCCACTCCGTTGTAAACGGGGCATACTATCCATCCCCGGTTCCATACATAGATTAATATCCCCCGCCATGTTGGCCCTTCCGCACTTGAACTCGTCTATAGCCCCCAGTAGATTTTTTTAATTGAAATTTTATTTGGGAAATATATACTTGCCAGGAAGTACTCCACTTCATCTATTTTCCCTCTCAGGAATATGTAGTGCCCTTCCAGGTCCACATCTCCGGGACAAACCTTACACTCCTGGCAAATCATATGGCCACTTCCTTTGCCCTATTTATTGAGGAGTCTCCATAATGCCATACAGGATAATCTTTTGACAATATTTTGCAGTTCGAGCCCAGTAAGATGTGTGTCTCCTGTAATAAGACTATATCTGCATTATAATGTTTTAATTCTCGTAATATATTGTGTCTCTTTACAGGAGAATTTAACCCATGTACATTGTACGACACTGAGTTCAATGTTCTCTTATTGGTGTATGACATTGGGAGCCGGTTGCCCTGGGTATTAGTCTGCCTCTTATATTGATAGTCCCCTGGATTTGTGCACGGTTAGTGCATCGCCTTTGTTGTCTCAGATAGGTGTCCCCACCCTCCCTTAACCTCACCCCGCCCCCCCACCCTTTTCCCCATTCCCCTTATCGGGGGTATCAATCTCCCCATGATCGGTGAACTCAAGGTACTCCTACTCCTTCAAGCCAATGGTTCTCCCCCTGAGGTGGTGCTCCTATACTGTGCCCCAGACCAAGCTACTACCCCCCTAATACCCCCGTATCCGATCCACTCCACATTTTATGTATTTACCTCTCCTCACATCTCCCCAAGGTACCCTCCCCAGTCCACCACTCCCCTTTTTCTTTTATTTTCCTTCTCCTCTCCTCATCTTCTTCCTCCTCATGTCTTCTTCATTGCCTTTTTCTTTCTAGGGATAGGGTTCCATTGTTGTTGTTTCTCTGTGTTAGATATTTTATCCTTCGTTTCCCACCAGCCTGGAATTTCCTTTAGTGTCATGTCCAGTCTATTGCAAAATGTGGGCGTATCTTATGGGTTTCTAAGCGTGGCTGATCTCCCCTCCTTTTTTCCGATCAGGCAGGCTCGGAAAACCCCAGGAGTATTGGTTTGAATGTGCTTTCATTTGTTCCAATAGAGGTTTTAAAGTTCTTTTAAAGTTCTTCTCCTAGTCAGGGTCTCTGAGGCCAGATCCGGGAATATGTGTACCGTATATACTCGAGTATAGGTTGACTCGAATATAAGCCGAGGCCCCTAATTTACCACAAAAAAACTGGGAAAACTTATTGACTCGTGTATAAGCCGAAGATGAGACATGCAGCAGCTACGGTTACAGCTTAAAAGAGTGGAAAAGAGGGTCAACAATGCCCATCTGCAGCTGCATACCTCCCTGTGTATTTCCCTGTGTACCTCCCTGTGTCCATTGCAGCCTACTTGTGTCCTGTGCATGCCTCCGTGTGCCAATCTGCAGCCTCTGTATCCTTCTGCAGCCTCTGTGTCCTTCTGCAGCTCCGTGTGCCATTGTGTGCCATTTTGCATGTATCAGCATGTCATAAAAACATGCCAAGATTCAAAAGCCGCACCTCTCCTCCTCGTCTGTGACAGACGGCGGCCATTCCACTGTTCAAAAGCCGCACCTCCCTGTCTGTGATAGGCGGAACACTCAATTTCCCAGCAGTCAGTGTTCCGCCTATCACGGACATCCTCTCATCCTCGTCCGTAGTATGAGGATGAGCGGATGTCCGTGATAGGTGAAACACTGACTGCTGGGAAATTGAGTGTTCCACCTATCACAGACAGGGAGGCGCGGCTTTTGAACAGTGAAATGGCCGCCGTCTGTCTGCACGACACGCTGATCAGGTAGGCAGACGGCGGTGACTCGAGTATAAGCCAAGGGGGGCACTTTCAGCCTAAAAAAAGGGGCTGAAAATCTCGGCTTATACTCGAGTATATACGGTAAGTTAGTCTCTTCATATTTAAGGGGCTGGGTGAATTTTAAAGTCAACCAGATCTGTTATTTGTCTTTTTAGTTGTGAAATCGCACAATCGCATCTCTCGGCACTTCTCCTGCCATCTCTGCCATCTCTGCCGGTTTTCTGATCCTGTGAACTTTATTTTTTCTGTCTGTGAGAATCCCAACAGGGGGCCAAATATTCTATCCATCTTTTCCTTCTTTTTCTCTTTCCTTCTTTTATCGTTTCGCTAAAATGCATCTTTTTTTTTAATAAATGTTTATTTAGAGTGCAAAGCAGCATGTGATCTCTGACACTTTGCTTCTACAATTCCTAGAAAATGACTCATGCCCAGTGCTTTGTAAGAGCCTTAGCTAATCACATTTCCCAGCTAACCATTTCTTTTTAGGGAACTGAACTGTGAACACAAGACAATATAGTGTTAAAGTGGAAGTGTGTCCGGAATCTATTTATTTTGTGACAGAAGCCTGGCACTGGTTGTCAGAATGAGGTTATTGCTGCAAAGAACTAATGTGCATTGTGTAGATGCCCTGTGTTCTACAAAGCAATCCCGACACTAAAGTACCCTATCACTTAATCTAACCATTAAAAGTAATGGTAATTTGTGACCTTTTCATTGGGGGAACATGGGACTTCTGAACCTTCTGAAAATGCCAGTTGCTCAACTGCTTTGCCAACTTTGCAGATTATTTTATATATTTGCATACTCTGAATCAGGCTTACAATCAATCTTTACCCATTCATGGGATAGTGGCAGATTTTAAGCCCCCTATTCCCTCCCATGTGCAGTACAGTTGGCAAAGATTGGTCCAAACAGCGGTGATGCCAACCTACCAGATTGAAATTTACTGAGACGACGCCAAAAATTTGCAAAAGTTACAAAATGACAGTTTAAGTGCAAATTTCAGTATTTAGGCTACAAACAAATACAATAAGCAACTAACAATGTGATTTAAGGCTGATATTAAGGCAAGAACAGATTTATTTTTTTCAATATAGTAAGTAGGTAGCTCAGGGACAGGACACAGGGCGATAAGAAATGAGAATGGACAGGCACACACACACATTCTAAATGACAGCAGTGTGCAGCAGCACAGATGATGATGACACCTCAGGACACGACACATCCCCTCCTAAGTCAGTGACAAGCTCTCTCTCCATGCCAGGTGGTTCCTTCAGTCCATTCCAGCCCAAACAGCACTGACTGTCCGATCCCAGCTTGTCTTGCTTCCATCCTGCAGACCCACACACAAGGTTTTAGCAGCTCTGCTCCCTTGCACCATGACATTGCACAACGCACTCAGGCATCGCCACCGCCAGACCCGCCCCCCCTTCCAGCACCACCCCAACACACTGTAGCAGGCACTCGGATGGTCTCGGCCAGCTCTAGCCCTTTTCTGTTACTGGCAGGAGAAAGGTGCCTTTTTTTTTACTGCCTGCCAGGATAGGATAGGATTTTTTGTACTCACCGTAAAATCCTTTTCTCTGTAATTCACTGACTGCCACAGCTTCTCTTTTTTAGACCATTGGGTTGTTATGCCACCTTCAGGAGAGGACTAGGCATTACATGTTAACATGTGATAATAAAACTAGAACTTTTTAGTTCCGCCCAAGGGGCGGTCCCTTAGGTAACAACCCCTCAGCATGCTACTGCAGCCTCAGTATGTCAAAAAGGAGTATAACGTAAAGAAAAATATGAGAGGCGGGTGCTGTGTCAGTTATATTCACCGACTGACACAGCTTCTCTTCTTTAGACCATTGAGACGTCCCCAAGCAGTGCCAAAACGAGGGGTGGGAAAACAGCATGAAACTTCATCCACCATGGCATGTGGGAGCTAGTACAATCTTTACCCACAAAAAACTACAGTGTGTGGAAAAACCACCACAAAAAACAGGGTGTTCCTCAACGGAGAAGCACTACCCTCAAACCGCACCAAAAACTGCGGTAACGAATGCAACAGTGCATTCACCTAAAGGTACTGCGTTTTTACCCAAAAACACAGGAAAAAAAGGAAACAATTGCATATGCCATTGCAACTATACAGCCGCCTGAAAAACTTTGCGGCCAAAACCGGCATCACCCGATGCACTGACATCTACCTTGTAGAACTTTGTAAAGGTGTAGACAGACGACCAGGTCGCTGCTTTACACACTTGAGCGACAGATACTCGATGTCGGAAGGCCCAAGACGTTCCGATTGCCCTTGTAGAGTGGGCCGTGACTGGAAAGGGGGGCACCTGCCCCTTCAAGGCGTAGGCTTGTACTACAATCTGTCTGGTCCACCCAGAAATGGTGGTCAACAGACCTCCATGCCTTTCCTTGGACCAGCCACCGAAACAAACAGTGAATCTGACTTCCGGAAGGGAGCCATGGCAGACAAATACACCTTCAGAGCCCGAACCACGTCCAGAGCATGAAGGGCCACCTCCGTAGGACAAAAAGATGGTGTAACGGCTCCCCTAATATAAAGGGGGTTAACGCCGTTTGCGATGTTCCCTCTCCGAGACACACATCCAATCGGTACCAATATCCACAGTTAAACGACCCTTTCCTATAGGAGCCGATCCCTCTGGCAAAAAGACGAGACGCACTCTGTCTCTGCTGTAGCAGGAATTACTTTTATTAAAAACCAACATTGTATTTTTATACACACTTCAAGGCACATGCTTTAACATGAACAAGAGCCCAGCTCCACCCACACATCCCAAGACGTCTGCTATGCTTCAAACGATCCCACCCAATACACATCTTTTCACAAAGGGTTAGCAGCCAGTCTGTCTGGCACTTTACACTACACACAAGGATAGACTTAAATGAACAATAGAAATGCAAAACAACTTAATTCCTCACAACAATGACACTTAACCCCCACATACAGTATACAATGTATTATACAGCCTTGAATATGGCTATCACAGACCATATCGGGGGTTTCTTTTATTCACCCTGTGTCCAAAGTGACCCCACTGTCACACATCTCCCCTTTCGGCAGGAGACTAACAGAGGAGGGGACCCCAGACGGGTTGACTCCGCAGTTAGTCCATGGGTCCATTCTTCCAATACTGGATAACCCATCAACATTGCACTAGGAGCCCGGGAGGGCGTCGGTTTGCCGGGACAACCCATCAGCATTGCCATTTTGCTTACCGGGACGGTAGCTGATGGTGAAGTTGTAAGGTTGTAGGGCTAAGCTCCACCGCAACAACCTGCCATTATCTCCGGAGACCCGGTTAAGCCAGACCAATGGGTTGTGGTCGGTGACCAGTGAAAATTCCTGTCCGTATAAGTAAGGGTTTAGCTTTTTAAGGGCCCAGACCAGGGCCAAACACTCCTTCTCCACTGCCGCATAGCTCACTTCCCAGGGTAATAGTTTTCTACTCAGGTATGCAACAGGGTGTTCTCCTCCATGCTCCCCAACTTGGCTCAGCACCGCCCCCAGTCCAAACATGGAAGCATCCGTGTGGACAAGAAAACGTTTGTTAGGTACTGGGGCAGCCAAGACAGGGGCATTTACAAGTGCTTGCTTGAGGGCTAGAAACGCGGATTCACAAGCTGGAGACCAGAGGACTTGCCTAGGTAAATTCTTTTTCGTCAGGTCAGTCATGGGTTTGGCGATAGCACTATAATTAGGGACAAAACGTCGGTAGTACCCTGCAGTTCCCAAGAAGGCCAATACCTGGGTCTTAGTACGGGGCGTGGGCCAGTTAGCTACTGCCTCTACCTTGGCTGGCTCGGGTCGCTGGTTCCCACACCCCACTCGGTGTCCCAGGTACTGCACCTCCGCCATCCCTAGATGGCACTTGTCTGGTTTCAAGGTCAGGCCTGCAGCCCAAATTTTGTCCAGAACCACTCCTACGTGAACCAGGTGCTCCTCCCAAGACCCACTGTAGATCGCAATGTCATCCAGATATGCACATGCAAAATCCTGGAAGCCATCGAGGAGCCTATCCACCATACGTTGGAAGGTCGCCGGGGCATTTTTCATTCCAAATGGCATGACCTTAGACTGGTACAGGCCAAATGGGGTAACAAATGCCGACTTGGGGATAGCATCCTCGGCCAGGGGGATCTGCCAATAACCTTTACACAGGTCTATTGTAGTTAAATAACGTCCCCTGGCTATACGATCTAGTAGTTCGTCTACCCTGGGCATCGGGTAGGCATCGGTGGTGGTCTTCTCGTTGAGTCGCCTGTAGTCCACGCAGAACCGGGTAGTCCCATCTTTCTTAGGCACCAGGACTACAGGCGAGGCCCAAGGGCTGTCAGAAGGCTCAATGACTCCTAACTGAATCATCTCCTGTATCTCCTTCCGCATTTCCTCTCGGACTGCTTCAGGGATACGGTAGGGGGACTGGCGGAGGGGTGCTTGTCCAGGGGTCTCTACCTTATGTACAGCCAAGGTCGTATAGCCCGTTCTTTGGGAGAACTTCGCCTGTTTCTCCCACAGAAGCCGCTTAGCCTGTTCCTTCTTTGTGGGGCTTAACCGGTCTCCTAGCTGTACAAGGCTAATGAGGTCGGTCTGGGGCTCTCTCTCTAGTAAGTCAGGGAGGGGTAAACCTTCTGAGTCGTCTGCAGCAGGGGCACATACTGCTGTTCCTGATACTCCTTCAGCATGTTCACATGAAAGGTTCGCTGGATTCTTTCATCTGCACAGCTGGCAATGACATAGGTAGTATCACATACCTGGGCTACTACCTTATACGGGCCCTGCCAAGATGCCTGCATCTTGTCAGTCTTCACAGGCTTGAGCACTAAGACCTTCTGCCCAACCTGGAAGACCCGCTGTCGGGCCCCCCGGTCGTACCATCTCTTCTGTCTTCCCTGGGCCGCCTGGAGATTCTCTCTTACCATCAGAGACAGTTGCTCCATGTGGTCCCTGAGTTCCAGAACATAGGGTACTATGGGGGTCCCTTCTTGCTCTGTCTCTCCCTCCCAGTGTCCTCTGATGAGATCGAGGGGTCCGCGGACCCTTCTCCCATAGAGTAACTCGAAGGGCGAGAACCCAGTAGATTCCTGGGGTACCTCTCTGTACGCAAATAACAGGTGAGGCAGGAATCTCTCCCAGTCTCTGCAAGAGTCCGAAAAGGTCCTCAGCATTTGCTTGAGGGTCCCGTTAAAGCGTTCGCAGAGACCATTAGTCTGGGGGTGGTAGGGGGAGCTCAGTAAGGGCTTAATATTGCACACCTTCCACAACTGCCGGGTGAGTACCGCGGTAAACTGGGTTCCCTGGTCAGAGAGAATCTCTTTAGGGAACCCCACTCTGGTAAAAATCTTAACCAGGGCATCAGCTACTGTCTCTGCTTCAATGTTGGACATAGCTACTGCCTCTGGGTAACGGGTGGCGTAGTCCACCACGGTGAGAATATACTTCTTTCCGGATGGACTAGGCCGGGCAAGGGGACCCACAATGTCAACGGCTATGCGGTAAAAGGGCTCCCCAATAATAGGCATGGACATGAGTTTAGCCTTAGGGTGGTCCCCCCTCTTCCCTATCCGTTGACATGTGTCACACGTTTTACAGTATTGTCGCACATCCTGGCTAAAATTGGGCCTGAAGAAATTCTGTGTGATCCTATGGGCCGTTGACGGAACCCTAGATGTCCCGCTAGCGGCACATCATGCCCGATTCGCAGAATCTCCAGCTGGTATTTCTTAGGTACCACCAGCTGTCGTTTCTGCGAAGGGGCCTTACTTCTCTGAGATGGCTTAGGGATCCTATACAGTCTATCCCCATCCCATTCAAACAGCTCCCCATCTATTCCCCTTTCCTGAGTATCTGCCTTAGCCCTATACTTGTGTAAGGTCGGGTCCTCCCGAGTTTCCCTCCCGAATGCTTCTGGGGTATCCCAGCCTAGGCGCGCCTGATCTAAGGTACGTGTCGGGGAGGATAGTCTCACCTGGGTCTCTGCAGCAAGTGGGCCGGTTACAGCAGTACGTGTCTGTGCACGGGTAGTCACAGGGTTGACTTCATCGGGGCCCATCGGGGTGTAAGCAGAAAACAGGGGGGCCAAATCATTCCCCAGTAGTACATCCGCAGGCAAGTCCTTCATCACCCCCACATTCACGTGTCCCGAACCAACCCCCCAATCCAGGTGAACACGGGCCACGGGTAGCCGGAAGATGGTACCTCCCGCTACTCTTACGGCTACAGTGTCTCCGGTGTGTTGGCTCTCTGGGATGAGGTTCTTCCGTAGTAGGGTCATGGTAGCGCCGCTATCACGTAAGCCATTGGCTACCGTTCCATTAACCCGGACCGTCTGCCTGTGTTGTTGCCTGTTGTCCCGGTTAGCTGCTTGTATTGGATCAGCCTCGTGCAGGACGCCCCAAAGTTCTTCCCCCTCAACGCAGTGGGCCGCAGGCATGGGTGTGCGGGGGCTCCCCCTTGCTGGTTGTCTCCATGACTGGGACTGGATGGCTGGATTTAATGGACAGTCTGGCTTTTTGTGCCCTAGCTGTTTACATCCGAAACACCTGATGGGTTGTGCATAGTCCTGGGCGTTGAACCTGGGCTGCTGAGGATAAGTGGCCGCTGGGGTTGGTGCTGAAGCTGTGTTAGAGGCTGATAAACTGGGCCGAGATGGTGGATAGCGCTCGCTTCCGCCTGACCTTCGAGAGTCCAGATATTCATCGGCCAAAGTAGCCGCTTGCTGTACAGTCTGTGGTTGCTTATCTCGTACCCAATCCCGTAGTACCGGAGGGGTGTGGTTAAAGAACTGTTCTAAGAGTACTAGTTGGGTGATGTCTTCTATGGTATGAGCGTGGCTTCCCTGGATCCAGCCCTTAAGGTCTCGCTGCAGACGATGTGCCCACTCCACGTATGTTATGTGGGTTTGTTTCCGAGATTCTCGAAACTTAATCCGGCTGGCTTCGGGTGTAATGGCAAATCAGGCTAGCAGAGCTTCTTTTACCCGATCATAGTCTTTAGCGTCCTCATCCTCCAGGGCCCGATACGCATCCGCCGCTCTGCCAGTTAAATTACTTGCCAGTAAGACGACCCAATCTTGGGGCAGTACTTCATGTATCTGGCATAGTCTCTCAAAGTCCTGCAGGAATGCTTCAATTTCCTCCTCTCCCTCCTTAAATAGTTTGAACGCCCGAAAGGGCAACTTACGGACAGGCGCTGCATCTTTAAGTGTTGTCTCCGATTGCCGTATTTCTGCCATTCTCTGTTCATGTTGCCGCTCTAGTTCTCTCTCCTGTCGCTCATCCTGCCGCTGGATGTCTCTAATGGCATTCTGTATGGCGGTCTCTGATGGGTTAGCACCATATAATGCCAGCCGCTGTCGAACTCGTTGCTGAAACAAGTCTTCAACTGACCGGGGTCCTGCATCACCATCCCTCTGATCCATCTCGGTTAGTTCCCTGATCAAGGTGGCCTTGTTCTTTGTCCCACTGGTCCCTCCACGGCTCTCAAGTAAGTCTTTCAGTGCGGCTTACCTGCAGGCTGCATAGCTGGTCATTTACTGTGGTGGTTTGAAGTGTCCCAGTAACTGGAGGGAAGATCCCGCTGCTGCCACCAATGTAACGGCTCCCCTAATATAAAGGGGGTTAACGCCGTTTGCGATGTTCCCTCTCCGAGACACACATCCAATCGGTACCAATATCCACAGTTAAACGACCCTTTCCTATAGGAGCCGATCCCTCTGGCAAAAAGACGAGACGCACTCTGTCTCTGCTGTAGCAGGAATGACTTTTATTAAAAACCAACATTGTATTTTTATACACACTTCAAGGCACATGCTTTAACATGAACAAGAGCCCAGCTCCACCCACACATCCCAAGACGTCTGCTATGCTTCAAACGATCCCACCCAATACACATATTTTCACAAAGGGTTAGCAGCCAGTCTGTCTGGCACTTTACACTACACACAAGGATAGACTTAAATGAACAATAGAAATGCAAAACAACTTAATTCCTCACAACAATGACACTTAACCCCCACATACAGTATACAATGTATTATACAGCCTTGAATATGGCTATCACAGACCATATCGGGGGTTTCTTTTATTCACCCTGTGTCCAAAGTGACCCCACTGTCACAGATGGTAACACAATGTCCTCATTGATGTGAAACGCTGAGACTACTTTCGGCAGAAAAGACAGTTGCAGACGCAACACCACCTTATCCTTGAGGATAACCAGATAGGGCAACTTGCAGGACAAGGCCGCCAGTTCTGAAACCCTCCTGGCCGATGTGATGGCCACTAGAAAGAACACTTTCTGGGAAAGAGTCAACAGGGGAAACTCTCTGATATTTTCAAATGGCGGCTTTTGAAGCACCGATAATACCAGGTTCAGAGCCCACGGGGTAACGGTGGATACACCAGAGGGACTACATGTCGCACCCCTTGAGCAAAGGTACTCAATAGAGAGTGAGATGCCAGAGGTCGCTGAAAAAGGACAGCCAAAGCTGATATTTGTCCTTTAATGGTGCTTAACGCTAATTTCTGGTCCACCTCTTGCTGAAGAAACAGCAGGATCCTGGATATAGAAAAGGAGCGCGGATGCCATCCTTTCTCCTCACACATGGAGATGTAGGCCTTCCAGGTACGAAGATATATCTTCCGAGAAGAAGATTTACGTGCTCTCAACATAGTTGGGATCACCGAGTTCGACAGACCCCGGTTTCTCAACACCTGGCCAATAGCCATGCCGATGGTAAAGCAGAATGGAGAATCGAACCTTGAGACAGAAGGTCCTCTTGCAACGGCAGTCGCCAGGGAGCATCTGCCACCATGCGCACTAGGTCTGCGTATCAAAGACGCTGAGGCCAATCTGGGGCAACCAGTATTACTGGGATCCCCTCGGCCTCCACTCTGCGAAGCAGACGTGGTAACAGTTTCAGTGGAGGAAAGGGGTAGATCAGCTGGTACTGATCCCATGGAGCCACCAGCGCATCTGACGCGTCTGCCCACGGCTCTTTGTCCTGGACATGAATCTCGGCACCTTCCGATTGAGACGGGAGGCCAGAAGATCCACATCTGGTGTGCCCCACCGCAGGCACAGTAGCCTGAACACCTCCGGATGCAATGCCCATTCTCTTGGGTCCAGCATCTGACGACTTCTCCACACCTGGATATAAATGGCCGACAGGGCCAGTACATGTCGCTCTGCCCACCGAAGTATATGAGCGACCTCCCATGCAGCGGCCGAGCTTCTTGTTCCTCCTTGGTGATTGACGTATGCCACAGCAGTGGCGTTGTCTGACTGGATATTGATTGGGCGCCCTTGCAGTCTCATTGACCATGTGGAGAGGCATAGCCTAATCGCGCTTAGCTCGAGCAGATTGATCGGCAACTTGGATTCCTCCGTTGACCAGAGTTCCTGAGTTGACTGAACTCCCATCACTCCACCCCAGCTGATTAGGCTGGCGTCCGTTGTGATCACTGTCCATTTCAGAGGTAGAAACGACTTCTCGGATTGAAGCATCAGGGACCTCAGCCACCAGATCAGAGACTTCTGACTAACTGGCTCACCTGGATCTGTCGATCCAGGGACAATGGAGATTTGTCCCATTTTGTCAAAATCTCCTTCTGCAGAACTCTGGTATGGAACTGGGCATGCAGTACTGCCTCAGAGGAGGCCACCATGAGTCCCAGGACTCACATGTAGAAGCGCAGCGATGATCATTTGCGGTTCATCAGCAGTTTTACCGTGTATCTCAGAGTCTGCAGCTTGTCTGAAGGGAAAATAAACTCTCACTTTCCTGGAGTCCAGCAGCAAGCCTAGGTACTCCAAATGCCAGGTTGGTACTACCACCAACTTATTTAGGTTTAACAGCCACCCAAATTCTTGCAGGGTCAGTATGGTGATCGCCACAGCCTCTTCTAATTCTGAGGTGGAAGATTCTCTCAGGAGGAGATCGTCTAGGTATCCCACAATCGCGATCCCACCTTGCCACAGCAAAGCTAAAACTGGAGCCAATACCTTGGTAAAGACTCGGGGGGCTGATGCCAAACCAAAAGTGAGAGCCACAAACTAATAGTGGGCTTTCCCCGACTGCAAAAAGCAGAAACTTTTGATGCACGTTCTGATTCCGGAACCGGTACAATCACCCCTCGATTTAGTAGGTCCCTTACTGCCCACAAGAGGGCCTCCCGGCGAGGCGGGGAAACGGTTCTGCTGGAGGGGAAGAATCTGTTTTGCGGCCAAGAGAGAAACTCTATTTTGTAGCAGTATGAAATCAGATCGCAGACCCATTAGTCGGACAGTCGAGAGGTCCACCGGGCTGCAAACTCTCGAAGGCGACCCCTCACCGGAGTCATGGGTGGGGCCAAACCTTCATGCGGTAGCACGTTTTGTTTGCAGGCTTGCAGGTTCCAGGGACGTTTCTGTCCTTCCGCCGTTGTCCTCTCGGGCTGGGGACGCTTAGCTGAATCTCCGGGCGGACGAAAAAAGCCGATTGTGAGCAGAAAAAAAAGGGCCCTTGCCTACGGCGTGGCTCCTTAGCCTTCCTGGCCTGTGGGAGTAGAGTGATCTTACCACCTGTGGCATTCTTAATAATGTCATCCAAGGAGGCTCCAAAGAGTCGGTCGCTAAGGAAGGGAAGATCCATCAGAGCTTTTTTGGATGCCTGGTCAGCAGACCAGCATTTTAACCAAATCAGGCGTCTCAGCACCACTACTGACACTGAAGCCCTGGATAGCAGAGGAAGAGTTATCCAGGGCCGCGTCACAAACGTACCTAAGGCCTTGCACTAATTGGTCTGCTAGTTCCACGCAGACAGGAGAAGCCTGTTCTCCCAATTCACGGTGCAACAGTTTTGCCCACTCAGTCAGTGTCTGTGACACAAGTGTGGATGCCAGTACTGGTTGCACGGCTGACCCCACAACCATAAACAAGGAATGAGCCACTGCCTCGGCCTTCCTGTCTGTGGGATCCTTAAACCCAGGAGTCCACTCTACCGGATTGTGGTTACTTTGTTTAACCTGGATACTGGGGGGTCCACGAATGGAGGAGTCGACCACTTTTTGAGAAGGCTCTCCTCAAAAGGGTAAATCGCCGCCATGTATTTGGGGACCGAAAAGGTCTGTTGCGGGCACGGACCCGGACAAGGACTCATCCTCACTGTCTTGGTCAGCATCATCTGACATGACAGAGCAAGGGTCACCAGCCTCAGCGGGAATCAAGTCTGCGTCAGAGCTCTCCCCGGAGGGCAGGAGGGGCATGGGCCACTTTTTAGCACCTTTGCGCCCATGCCCTGCCTCCATCTTGGCAACAAACGAATTGTGGACCGCCGACAAGGTGTCCAAGGTGCTCTGGAGCTGAGGTTTCGTCATGGCCGGCCTAGCGCGGATGGCTCAATGGCCAGGCTGGGGAGACTACAAGGATAAGGGTATCCAGCCTGTCACCCAGCCAGCTGTTGATAGCAGATCACAGGATCTATCATCTTGCGCAAAAAGCCAAGCTTCTGCAGAAAAAAAAGACGGACCGATGGGCCCGCAGGGTTCCTAGGTCTTTCTCCTACACTAGGCAAAAAAAAAAAACTGAGGCTGCAGTAGCATGCTGAGGGGTTGTTACCTAAGGGACTGCCCCTTGGGCGGAACTAGAAGGTTCTAATGGTCTAAAGAAGAGAAGCTGTGTCAGTCGGTGAATATATGAGAAATAATGACGGTTGGCAACACTGCCACACAGTCTGATGCTGCCATGGGACATAGGCAAGAAGGTAGCCCCAGTGACTGGCAGAATCAACCAGGCTTTTAATACTCCATATAAAACAAATATAATAACAATTAAGGGATAGTGGTTATAATGTAATATTACATGTAAAGACGTATATTAGTTTTGGGTTTAATAATATTTTACTGTAAATTTTAAAAACATAACGATATTACACTTAGGCCCCTTCCACACAGGGCAGGCTCCGTTGGAGTCCACTCCGCCTATACAGAATGGACACAGACACAGCTGATCTCCTCTATGGGTGGTAGGATGTAAACGGACCACCTGTCCGTCTGTTTTTAACAGATAGGATTGAATGTCGTCAGGTGTAAATGGACACATGTCTGTTTACACCCACCGCTCCATAGAGGAGACTAGAGGGTCAGTTTTTAAGGTGGAACCAATCGGTCCTCTAGTGTGAAAGGGACCTTAGACTAAAAGTTCCCACATTACATGTATATCACGAACTATGAACTGCAGCAGATGAAAAATGTAGAGGAGCAACTGAGGTACACACAAATGAGGTGATATCCACAAATTATAACCTATATTCAATCTATAAAGTAGTACAAGTCAGTAGGTATTTTATGTAGGGAAGACAATCAGACATTTTAGGCAACAAATTAACGATCATATATATTATACCTCTAATGGTAAGATGGTGACTCAAATTACAAGAAACAGGGCAAGATTTATGAATACTGGATCGCACAAAATCTGGTGCAGTTCTGCATAGGACCCAATCAGCTTCCAGATTGAAGTTTAATTGAACTGACGTTAGAAGCTGATTTGTTACTATGCACAGCTGCACTAGATTGTGTGCTCTAGTTTTAGTAAATCTCTCCCACAGGGCTTAGAAACAACTTCCTGTATGTCCTTTATGGGACTAGATCAGGGGGTCTGCATCCCGTCAGCCGCGGGTAGATGATAGGTAGATCGGGACAAGTCTGCGCCGTCTCCCTCCCGCCTCCTCTGCCGCTGTCATCAGTGAACAGCGGAGAGCAGAGGCAGCATAGGGCGGATGGAGGAGCTGGCAAAGTTAACTTTTGCGGTTAATCCGCAGGTGATTGGTTGCTAGGTCCTAAGCAACCAATCACCAGCTTGAACTGTGCTGGTTCTCGGTCTTGTGTGCACAGGTAGGATGCAATAGGACTTTTATTAGTTTTTCCCTTCTCTGTACGCTCTCCAGTTCCAGCACATCAGTTCTGGACACCAGTTCTCAGGAAGGGACAGCATACTCCAGGTGCGGCTGGACCAGAGTCTTGTAGATTGGGATAATTCTCATTTTATCTCTGGAATTAATCCTTTTTAATGCATGCCAATATTTTGTTTGCTTTGCTTGCAGCAGCCTGTCATCTACTAGGACCCCCAGGTCCTTTTCCAGCCTAGATTCCCCCAGAGGTTCTCCCCCTAGTGCGTAGATTGCATTCATATTTTTGCCACCCAAATGCATTATTTTACATTTTTCTACATTAAACCTCATTTGCCATGTAGTTGCCCAGAACTTAATTTTAATTTGTTCAGAACTTCTTGCAAGGTTTCCACATCCTGCGGAGAAGTTATTACCCTGCTTAAATTAGTTTTATCCGCAAATACAGAGATTGAGCTGTTTATTCCATCCTCCAGGCCGTTTATGACTAAATTTATTAGGATTGGTCCCAGGACAGAACCCTGGGGAACCACACTTTCCACCCCGGACCATTCCAAGTTCTCCCCATTTATCCCCACACTCTGTAGAAGGTTTTCAATCCATGTACTCACCCTATTGTCCATGCCAATGGCCCTTATTTTGTACAGTAGACGTTTATGGGGAACTGTCTGTATCAAATGCTTTTGCAAAATCCAGATACACCACGTCTACGGGACTCCCTTTATCTAGATGGCAGCTCACCTCATCACAGAAGGTTAATAGATTGGTTTGGCAACGACAATTCTTCATGAATCCATACTGATTACTAATGATATAGTTCTCATTACTAAAATCTTGTATATTAGTCCCTTATCATCCCCTCAAAGAGTTGCATACAATTAATGTTAGGCTAACTCAGTGGTCATCAACCCTATCCTTGGGGCCCACTAACAGGCCAAGTTTTCAAGATAACTTAAAGAGGAAGTAAACCCCTTCAAACCACTTTGACCTACAGGTAAGCCTAGATTAAGGCTTACCTGTAGGTCCAAGCAATATCTCCTAAACCTATATGGTTTAGGAGATATTTGCCCGAAAATGGGCACCGCACAGGCGCACGAAATGCGGAAAGTCCAAGAATGGATTTGCCTAATTTGTCGACTCCCGTGCGCATGCGCGGGAGTGACGTCATCGCGGCTTCGCCGAATGGCAGCGTCGGAGCTGCGAGACGCGACTCCCGTGCGCATGCGCGGGAGTGACGTCATCGCGGCTTCGCCGCTGTCATTGGTCGGAGCTGCGAGACGCCACCAGCAAGATGGACGCGGCGGACTACAGGGATCAGCGGCGACTTTGCTGGCTCCTGTGTCAGGTAAGTGACACATAATGAGCTACTATGCGATACATAGTAGTCCATTATGCTTTACCTTTGCAGGGAAAAAAAGAGGAAGTAAACCCATCAGGGTTTACTTCCTCTTTAAATACATCACAGGTGATATCATTTGCTGCTCAGTGATTGCAGTATTCTAGTCTGCATCTCCCCAAGGTAATACATAAAACCTGGCGTGTTGGTGGGCCCTGAGGACAGGGTTGATGACCACTGGGCGAAAAGGTCTGTAATTCCCAGGGATGTATCTTGGTCCTTTTGTAAATACTGGTACTACATTGGCTTTTCTCCAAACAGCTGGTACCATTCCAGTCGACTGTTCATAAAAATGAGGAACAATGGTCTGGCAATTACTTGACTGCGTTCCTTATTACTTATTAATGTTAAGTCTAATTATAATTCTGTCCTCTGTTAGCCATGAGAGTGCATCCTGTGACATGTCATGTGGATAAATATTGCAGTTTTGGTTACTGAAGGCTAGGGATGAGCCGAACACCCCCCCCCCCGGTTCGGTTCGCACCAGAACTTTCGAACGGACCCCAAATTCATACGAACTTTAGAACCCCATTGAAGTCTATGGGACTCGAACGTTCAAAATTAAAAGTGCTAATTTTAACGGCTAATATGCAAGATGCTGTCCTAAAAAGGGTTTGGGGACCTGGCTCCTGCCCCAGGGGACATGGGTCAATGCCTAAAATGTTTTAAAAAATGGCCGTTTTGGCGGGAGCACTGATTTTAATGACGATTAAAGTGAAAAAAAAAAAGTGAAATATTCCTTTAAATATCGTGCCTGGGGGGTGTCTGTAGTATGCCTGTGAAGTGCCACGTGTTTCCCGTGTTTAGAACAGTCCCTGCACAAAATTCCATTCAACAGAAATAACATCATTTAAAACTGCTTGCGGTTTTAATGTTATATCTGGTTCCTGCAATATGGTTGAAAATCATTGAGAAAAATGGCATGGGTAGCCCTCCCTGCCCATTACCAGCCCCTTTGGGTCTTGTACGCATATTAAGGGGAACCCCGTACCCATATTAAAAAAAGGAAATGTGTGTGGCCCCCAGGACCTATATACTCAGAACAGCAGTATACAGGCGGTACAAACAAGACAGGGACTGTGTAGGTTTGTTGTGTTAAGTTGAATCTGTTTGTAATTTTCAACTGGTACATTTTTAACCACTTCGGACCCAGGCCAATTCTGACATTTCTCTCCTACATGTAAAATTCCTAATTTTTACTTGCTAGAAATGTACATAGAACCCCCAAACATTATATATGTTTTTTTAGCAAAGACCCTAGAGAATACAATGGCGGTCATTGCAACTTTTTATCTCGCAGGGTATTTGCGCAGCATTTTTTCAAACGCGTTTTTTTTCAGAAAAAAAACAGTTTCATGCTTAAAAAAAAAACCAGTAAAGTTAGCCCAATTTTTTTGCATAATGTGAAAGAGGAGGATATGCCGAGTAAATAGATACCCAACATGTCAAACTTCAAAATTGCACGTGCTCGTGGAATGGCGCCAAACTTTGGTATTTAAAAATCCCCATAGGCGACGCTTTAAATTTTTTTACTGGTTACATATTTTGGGTTACAGAGGAGGTCTAGGGCTAGAATTATTGCTCTCGCTCTAACGTTCGCGGCGATACCTCACATGTGTGGTTTGAACACCGTTTTCATATGTGGGCGGGACTTACGTATGCGTTCGCTTCTGTGTGCGAGCTCACGGGGACAGGGGCGCTTTAATTTTTTTTTTACTGTTAATTTTTTTATTTTTTTAGTTTTACACTTAAAAAAAAAATAAAAAAAAATTGATGACTTTTATTTCTATTACAAGGAATGTAAACATCCCTTGTAATAGGAATATGGCACGATCGGACCTATTTACAGTGAAATATGGGGTCAATAAGACCCCATATCTCACCTCTAGGCTGGGAAGAAAAAAAAAAAAACGATCCTGGCTTCCTAGCCAGATCGGCGCCGTTAATTTGAATACCGAGGCCGGGCGTGACGTCATAACATCGCGCCCGCCCTCCGAACGATCATAGAGACTCCGGGGACAATCTAGTCCACCGGAAATCTCTATGATCACTTGCTGGGGCCGGCGGATCCTGTGACCGACTCACCGATGGAAACGGTGAGTCGGTAGAAGCACCGGAGGGCGGCGCGAGGGGGAGGCATCCCCTCCCGCCGCCCGTAAGAACGATCAAGCGGCGGAACAGCCGCTATGATCGTTCTTATGGTGTAAGGAATCGCCGGCTAAAAACGGCAATATCTGAATCTGGCCTCAGGCATCATTTATAACCAGCGAAACCCCATGACGTCAATAGACGTAGTGCGGGTCTCAAGTGGTTAAAGTGTAGCTCCAGTCAAAAAAACTATTTTTAAGCTTTTTGGAAAACATAGGGAAGGGTTATCACCCCTGTATAATTTGTTTTGTCCTCCATCTTTTTTCATCTCACTTGCTGTTGTCTCCTTCCGTTTGCAAGTAGGAGATGTTTGTAAGTTGGATGTTTGAAAGTAGGGGCCTGCCCTATATGCTCTGCAGAAATGGCGGAACAAGGTGTTGGTTTTGCCACAACATTGTAAGCCCTCAAAGTGACTCTTGGTGGGCACTGGAGCACCCTGCTGTGAACGATTATATCAAGAATTGTAATTACATGCCATTGTTGAACAGTGGTAGAAAAATTGACCTTTGGTGGTTGTGGTGCTGGTGCCACAACACTATAAGTCCTCACAGTTACTCTGGGTGGGCACAGGAACGGGCCTTCCTGTGAAATATTATATCAAGAATTGTAATTACATGTCCCTGTTAAACAGGGGCAGAAAAATTGGGCCTTAGGCACTGGTGCTGGTGCCACGACACTGCAACCTCTCCCATATACTCTAGTTTTAGTGCAGGAATTAGCCCTGCTGCAAAGCATTGAATCAAAAATTGTAATTAAACGTCCCTGTTAAACAGGGGCAGAAAAATTGGGCTGATGGCATCACCCAGAACCAGAAATGTTCTTCCAACATATCAGCGGAGGAGGAAGAGGATAGACAATCAACATAACAGGACAGTCACTCAGCATCAGCATAGGCAGTCTTGAAGGGATGTGATATTTAAAAAAAAAAAAATTATTCGGTTACATCAGCTTCAGGTGCTTGGTAGCTGTGGGTGATCCAAGACTGATTCATCTTGATGAAGGTCAGTCGATCAACTGATTCGGTGGACAGGCGCACCCTTTGATCGGTAACAAAGCCACCAGCAGCACTGAAGGTGCATTCCGAAAGAACGCTGGATGCAGGACAGGCCAGTAGCTCAATTGCATACTGTGTAAGCTCTGGCCAGTGAGCCATCCTCAAGACCCAGTAAGCCAGAGGATTTTCGGTGGGAAAGGTGTCCAAGTCTGACCTTGGCCCTAGGTATTCCTGCACCATGTAAATCAGACGCTGGCGAAGGTTGCTGGAACCGATCATACCTTGGGGCTGCGGACTAAAAAATTGTCTGAAAGCATCGGTCTGACGGCCACCTTCTCCACCGCTCCTTCTGACCGATGCCTCAGCAACACGTTGTCCAGGACCAGGAGTTTGTAACCTTCCAGTCTCTGGGAACGCGTTGCACAGACCTTTCTGCAAGGCCTCCCGGAGATGTCTCATCCTCTGCTCCCTCTGCGATGGCAAGATAAGGTCGGCAACCTTACCCTTGTACCGTGGATCAAGGAGAGTGGCCAGCCAGTAATGGTCCCTCTCCTTGATCCGAAGAATACGAGGATCCTTCCGCAGGCTTTGCAGGATCAGGGAGGCCATGCAGCGTAGGTTAGCTGAGGCATTCGGTCCGGAGTCCTCTGGGTCACTAAGGACAACATGATCCGCAGCTACCTCCTTCCAGCCACGTACAAGTCCACGGGTTTCTTTGGACTGTAAATCCTCCCTACAAGACTGCTGCTGAGTGCCAGCCTCCACCTCATCCTCCTCCTCCTCTTCCTGTGTGATGGGTGGCACAGCAGGAACACTGTCTGGATAAAGGGGGCCTTGAGAGGCAAGGAAGTCCTCCTCTTCCTGCCTCTGTTCTGCCTCAAGTGCCCTGTCCATTATTCCACGCAGCGTATGCTCCAAGAGGTGGACAAGAGGTACAGTGTCACTGATGCATGCACTGTCACTGCTCACCATCCTTGTGGCCTCCTCAAACGGTGACAGGACAGTGCATGCATCCCTGATCATGCCCCACTGGCGTGGTGAGAAAAAACCAAGCTCCCCTGACCCTGTCCTGGTGCCGTAGTCGCACAGGTACTCATTGATGGCCCTCTGCTGCGTGTGCAGCCGCTGCAGCATGGCCAACGTTGAGTTCCACCTGGTGGGAATGTCACATATAAGGCGGTTCTTGGGCAGGTTCAACTCCTTTTGGAGCTCAGCCAGCCGAGCACAGGCATTAAATGATCGGAGGAAATGCACACAGACTTTCCTGGCCTGCTTCAGGACATCCTGTAAGCCCGGGTACCTGCCCAAGAACCGCTGCACCACCAGGTTAAGGACGTGAGCTACACAGGGCACATGGGGTCAGTTGTCCCTGTCGGAGGGCGGAGAGGAGGTTGGTGCCATTGTCGCAAACCACCATTCCTGGCTTAAGCTGGCGTGGCGTCAACCACCTCTCGGCCTGCCCCTGCAGAGCTGACAAAACATCCGCCCCAGTGTGGCTCCTTTCCCCCAAACAAACCAGCGCAAGCACGGCATGGCATCGTTTTGCTTGCGTAGCCCCTGGAACGCCTACGGAGCACCGCTGGTTTGAGGACAGAGCACTGGAAGAGGCCATGGAGGAAGAAGAAGAGGAGGGGGTGGAGGAGAGAGGTGTGTCACAACCAATAGTAGCATTTTGGAGGCGTGGTGGCGGAACAACCTCCAACACCACTGCACCTTGTCCTGCATCCTTCCCAGCTGCCAGAAGAGTGACCTAATGGGCCGTGAAAGACAGGTAACGTCCCTGTCCATGCCTGCTGGACCATGAGTCAGCGGTAATATGCACCTTACCGCTGACCACCCTGTCCAGCGAGGCAAGGTCATTGCCTTTCACATGCCGGTAGAGAGCCGGAATCGCCTTCCGTGAGAAAAAGTGGCGTTTGGGGACCTGCCACTGAGGAACCGCACATTGTACAAACTCACGGAAGGGGGCAGAGTCTACCAACTGAAAAGGCAGCAGTTGAAGTGCTAGCAATTTAGCCAAGCTAGCATTCAACCGCTGGGCATGTGGATGGCTGGGAGTGAACTTCTTTTGCCGGTCCAGCAGCTGGGGCAGGGACATTTGCCTGCTATAATCGGATGAGGGTGTACTGCTAGCAGAGTGCCCGGAAGCACTTAGCTATGACACACCTAATTCTACACCTTCATTCCTCTCAGAGCAGGTTTCAGAGAGGACTGAAGGTCTAGTGGGGTTGGAGATCCCAGCTGATGAGGAGCAAGGAGAGGTCCGCTTTGTTCTTTGGTGTGGGTCTTTGAGGTACGCTTGCCAACGAGCTGCATGGCAGGTCAACATATGTCTGGTCAAGCATGTGGTGCCCAAGCGGCTGATGTTTTGGCCACGCGAGATATGCTTGAGACATATGTTGCAAATAGCAGCGGTGCGATCTGATGCACTCGTCTCAAAAAAGGCCCACACCAAAGAACTTTTAGAATAACGCGCAGAGGCAGCGCCCTGCACAGGCGGAGCTCTGCGGTGTGATTTAGTCGGTGTGCTGCCCCTAAGCTGGCCCCCGGAGGGCATCCTGCCTCATTGGAAATGTGTCTCCTCCTCCTCTCTCCTACCAGGCACCCATGTGGAGTCAGTGCCCTCATCATCTCCTCCCTCTTCATCACTGGAGCAAAGCTGGCAGTATGCTGCAGCTTGTGGAACATGACTGCCAGATTGCTGTCCTTCTTGAGCATCCCCTCTTTCTGCATTCACGCTACTGCCTTCCTCTAGCTGAGTATCAACATCAGAGCCTACAAAACACTGGGCATCCTCCTGGAGCATGTACCCAACACTGTGCTCAAAGAGTTCAGGAGACTCCTCAGGAGGACGTGGTGGGTCTAGGGAAGGAGTCACTGATGATGACATTGAGAGGAGGGAAGACAATGCATTGGCAGCTGCTTTGCTAGTACCCTGAGACTGGGTGAGAGCGGATGAGGAGGATGAAGAGGGCTTGGTCATCCACTCTACCAAGTCGTTGGCATGTTGCGGCTCAACATGTCCAGCTGCCGAAAAGAAAGACAAGCGTGTCCCATGGCCACGTGCTGATGATGACGATGCACCGCGTCCACGACCAGCACTGTTGTCTCTAGACACAGAGCCTGCTTGCCCTCTTTTATCGGCTCGCACCTGTCTGCCTCTTCTTGCTGGCCTTCCAGACATGGTAATGGCCCGAAGGGAGTTGGGAAAAACAGCAATTGGGTAGTGTATATTGTGTTGGAGGCACACACAACTTCCACTAACTCCTGCAGATGGCTCAAATAGAGAAGAGCTATGTAGGTGGATATAGCGGTGTATAATGGGTTCAGAGCACGCAGACAGCACGCACAAGCTCCTACTGCTGACTGCAAGCTCTATTTAAAACGAGCAAGATAGTTTGCTATATAGGTGGATATAGCGGTGTATAATGGGTTCAGAGCACGCAGACAGCACGCACAAGCTCCTACTGCTGACTGCAAGCTCTATTTAAAACGAGCAAGATAGTTTGCTATATAGGTGGATATAGCGGTGTATACTGGGTTCAGAGCACGCAGACAGCACGCACAAGCTCCTACCGCTGACTGCAAGCTCTATTTAAAACGAGCAAGATAGTTTGCTATATAGGTGGATATAGCGGTGTATACTGGGTTCAGAGCACGCAGACAGCACGCACAAGCTCCTAACACTGCAAGCTCTATTATAAAAGATAGATATATCGCTAGCTATATAGGTGAATATAGCGGTGTATACTGCGGTCAGGTCACGCAGACAACAACCACTACAGAAGAGCAAGAACGAAAAATCGGCCGATAACGATCAGTGTATACTGTGTTGAAGGTACACAGAACACCCACTAACTGCTTCAGACGCCAACACACTACACAAGGCCGCCGTGCTGGCGGCCTTATATAGTGTGGGGCGTGTACTACACAGCCTGAGCTATGATTGGCCACAGGCAGGCATGCGGGGTCACAGTGCATGCTTGGCCAATCATGAGCCAGCAATGCACTGCGCCATCGCAGTGCATTGTGGGCCGTGAGCGCCACACGAATTTGGCGCGAACGGCCCATAACGTTCGGAATTCGTCGAACGGGCGAACAGCCGATGTTCGAGTCGAACATATGTTCGACTCGAACATGAAGCTCATCCCTAGTGAAGGCCCTCAGATTCCCTTGTGAAGAATAAATTCAATACCTTTGACATCTCTCCATCCTTAGTAACCAGATTCCCTTCCTCATTCTTTATGGGACCAGTGTAATCTGACCTCCCTTTCTTACTACAGGCATACACCACTTTTAAGTACACAATGGGGTATATTTACTAAAGCTGGAAAGTGCAAAATCAGGCTCACTTCTGCATAGAAACCAATCAGCTTCTAACCCCATCTTGTTCAATTAAGCTTTGGTAATAAAACCTGGAAGCTCATTAGTTTCTATGCAGAAGTGAGCCAGATTTTTCACTTTCCAGCTTTAGTAAATAAACCCCATTGTGTACTTAAAAGTGGGGTATGCCGTATTTATGTACTTAAAGAATTTCTTGGGATTTTTTTTTGTTTCACTCTCCTCTGCTTTGTGCCTTTTGTGTTCTATCTTAGCTGCCCTGATTGCACCCTTACATTTCTTGTTGCATTCTTTGTAAAGTTGGAATGCTGATGATGATCCCTGAGCCTTGTATTTTTTTTTGAAGGCCTTCTCCTTTGCTTTTATATGCATTTTGATGTTGGAGTTAAACCACCCAGGACTCATTACTAGCTCTTTTAAAATGTATTTCCCATTGGGATGCACTGGCTAATGCGCTTATTTAATGCGCTTAGGCCTGATTCACACCTATGCATTTTTAGCACTTTTTGCAGCTTTGCACTACAGAACATGTTCCATAGAAAAATAGGATTTTTGTACTCACCGTAAAATTATTTTCTCTGTAATTCACCGACTGACACTCTGTAACAAAATGGGTTGTTTGCCTATTAATCTCCAGTGATAGGGCTAAGACACTTCAGAACTTTTAGTTCCGCCCAGGGGGGCGGTCCCTAGGCTACAATCCCCACAGTCTGCCCTAGCAGCCTCAGTACGTCAACAAGCAGTATAACGTAAAGAGAAAAAAAAAAAAAGGAGGGCGGGTGCTGTCGGTCGGTGAATTAGGGAGAAAAGGATTTTACAGTGAGTGCAAAATCCTATTTTCTCTTTTATTCACCGACCGACACAGCTCCTCTCTGTAACAAAATGGGACGTCCCCAAGCAGTGCCAAACGAGGGGTGGGAAAAACAGCATAAAAACTTCATCCACCATGGCAGGTGGGAACTAGTGAAACTAAATGCACAAAAGGAAAAAAAAAAACAGCAGTGCGTGGAAAAACCACCACAAAACCACAGGGTATCCTCAACAGGAGTGATCCCCAAGACCACTGCGGAAGTAATGAAACAGTGCATTACCATAACAGTACTGCGTTTTTTTGAAAAAACAGGAAAAAATATCGGTTGCATATTTAAGGCCGCCTGCAAAACTTTGCGGCCAAAACAGGCATCAGCCGATGCACTGACGTGTACCTTATAAAACTTGGTAAACATATGGACAGACGACTGGGTTGCCGCCTTACACACCTGAGCGACCGACGCTTGGTGCCGGAGGGCCCAAGATGTTCCGATTGCCCTTGTGGTGTGGGCCGTGACCGGAAAGGGGGGCACCTGCCCCTTCAAGGCGTAGGCTTGTACTACAATCTGTCTGATCCACCTGGAAATGGTGGCCGGTGAGACCGCCATGCCTTTCTTGGGACCAGCTACCGAAAAAAACAGTGAGTCTGACTTCCGAAAGGGAGTCGTGGCAGACAAATTCAGAGCCCTAACCACGTCCAAAGCGTGCAGGGCCACCTCTTTAGGGTGCTTCGGCTTAGGACACAGTGATGGTAATACAATGTCCTCATTGATATGAAAAGCCGAGACCACCTTCGGTAGAAAGGACGGTTGCGGACGCAACACCACCTTATCCCTGTAGATAACCAGATAGGGCGACTTGCAGGACAAGGCCGCCAATTCCAAAACCCTCCTGGCCAAGGTGATGGCCACTAGAAAGACCACTTTCTGGGAAAGAGTCATAAGGGGAATCTCCCCGATATTCTCAAACAGCGGTTTTTGAAGCACTGACAACACCAGGTTCAAATCCCATGGGGGTAACAGTGGACGCACCAGAGGGACTACATGTCGTACCCCCTGAACGTAGGTACTCAGTAAGGAGTGCGATGCCAGGGGTCATTGGAAAAAGACAGCTAAGGCTGAGATTTGCCCTTTGATGGTGCCTAATGCCAATCTCTGGTCCACTCCCTGCTGGAGAAACAACAGGATCCTGGATATGGAAAAGGATTGCAGATGCCATCCTTTCTCCTCATACATGGAGATATAGGCCTTCCAGGTACGATGATATATCTTCCAAGAAGATTTCCATGCCCTCAAAATAGTTGGAATCACCAAGTCCGACAGACCCCGGTTCCTCAACACCTGGCTCTCAATAGCTATGCCGTTAAAGCCAGCGATGGTAAAGCGAGATGGAAAATTGGACCTTGAGATAGGAGGTCCTCTCGCAACGGCAGTAGCCAGGGAGCGTCTGCCACCAGATGCACTAGGTCTGCGTACCAAGGACGCTGAGGCCAATCTGGGGCAACCAGTATTACTGGGATCCCCTCGGGTTCCACTTTGTGAAGCAGACATGGCAACAGTTTCAGTGGAGGAAAGGCGTAAATCAGCTGGTACTGATTCCACGGAGCCACCAGCGCGTCTGATGCGTCTGCCCACGGATCTCTTGTCCTGGACACGAATCTTGGCACCTTCTGATTGGGCCAGTAGATCCAAATCTGGTGTTCCCCACTTCAGGCACAGCAGGTTGAATGTCTCTGGATGCAATGCCCATTCTCCTGGGTCCAGCATCTGTCGACTCAGTCTGCCTGCCAGTTCTCCACCACCGGGATGTAAATGGCCGACAGGGCCGGTAACGTGTCGCTCTGCCCACCGAAGTATGTGAGCGACCTCCCGAGCAGCGGCTGAGCTTCTTGTTCCCCCTTGGTGATTTATGTACGCCACAGCCGTGGCGTTGTCCGACTGTATCCTGATCGGACGTCCTTGAAGACTCACCGACCATATTGACGAAAGAATCTGAGTTGCCGATCAATCTGGTCGAATTGAGAGTGATCAGGTGATCGGCAACTCAGATTCTTTCATCAACAAGAGGCCCTGAGCTGACCGAACCCCCATCACTCTACCCCAGCCGGATAGACTGATCGCCGTCCATTTCAGAGGAAGGAAAGATTTTCCGGACTGAATCACCGGGGACCTCAACCACCAGATCAGAGAGTCCCTGACAGTGGCTCACCTGGATCTGTCGATCTAGGGACAACTGAGATTTGTCCCATTATAACAAGATCTCCTTCTGCGGCACTCTGGTGTGGAACTGGGCGTAGGGTACTGCCTTGAAGGAGGCTACCATGAGTCCCAGTACTCGCATGCAAAACCGGAGCAACGACCACTTGCGGTTCATCAGTAGTTTGACCGCGGATCTGAGAGTCTGCAATCTGTCTGAAGGGAGAAAAACTCTCGCTTCCCTGGAGTCCAACAGCAAACCTAGGTAGCCCCCCCCCCCCCCGAATTGACCTCCCAGAGAATGCCCAGCTGCTCAACCCTGCCAGGGAGAGCTGTACTTACCAGTCCTGAAGAGCTGGGAGACATTCCATTGTAGCCCACTCCTGATCAGTACAGGGAAGTCTACTGGCCCGGCATACTGTGGCGCATACATCAGTAGCCCGGTCATATGTATGCCCCGGAGCATAAAAGCTCACCGACCACCTCTGGAGCTGAGGTATGTCGTGGCCTGCCGAGCCGTAGCTGCGACCTGCACACACTCGATGGCCAGACTGGGGAGATTACAAGGATAAAAGTGAACCAGCCTGTCACCCAGCCGGCTGCTGATAGATCACAGGATCATTCATCTTGCGCAAAAAGCCAAGCTTCTGCATAAAAAAAAAAAAAAAAAAAAAAACAAACACAGACCTATGGGCCCGCAGGGTTCCTAGGTATATCTCCTTCACTAGGAAAAATAAAACGGAGGCTGCTAGGGCAGACTGTGGGGATTGTAGCCTAGGGAACGCTCCCTGGGCGGAACTAAAAGTCCTGAAGTGTTGTATTTTACAACTTTGCCTAATAATCTCCAGTGATAGGGCCAACAACCTATTTTGTTACAGAGAGGAGCCGTGTAGGTTGGTGAATATAAGAGAAACCATAAATGGACTGTAGTGCAAAATGCACTAAAAATGCAAAGGTGTGAATCAGGCCTTAAAGCATACCTAGTTTTCCTCTGTGTTCTTAAAAAGGTTAACCCTATGTTTATCTACTAGCAAGGCTCTTAGTTTAGGGAAGTTGCCTTTTGAAATTCAGTGTCTTTGTATTCCCTCTTATGTTTCCTATTTGTGTGATTTATACAAAAAAAAAAACAGAGAAAAAAAAAAAAAAACTGTGGTTGCCTTTCCTACATTGCCCTGTATTTCCACATCTGTGATCAGGTCTCTATTGTTGGTAATGAGTAGGTCTAGTAATGCTTTGTTTCTAGTTGGTGCATTTATCATCTGATCCATGAAATTGTCCTGAAAGACATTTAGGAACAAACAAGCCTTAGACGGAGTCGAAGGAACCGTGCATTCATCTGTCTGGATAATTAAAATCCCCCATTATGACACTTCCCATTCTTGCTGCTAATCCAAATTGTGACAGGAGTTCCACCTCCTTCTGGTTAGGGGGCCTATAGCATACTCCCCATATTCCCCTTAGTTATTCCCTTTGTAGCTCTACCCATAACGATTCCATTTGCTCCCTTAGTGATGTCATCTCTCACAGTCACTTGTACATCATTGATATACAGGCATATCCCTCCCACTTTTTTACCCTCTCTAACCCTGCGATTATAATGATTACCCTTGAATGGTTGCCAGCCAATCATGAGCGCTGTCGAACCAAGTCTCTGTACTTCCTAAAAATCTAAATCCTCCTCATACAACAGTAGCTCTAGTTCTCCCACCTTGTCCGGCAGACTCCTGGCATTGATGAACATGCCACGTAGTTTAGACCAATCGCATACTATCTCCTTATTGGGTGCTCTGGGGTTGCAAATAGGACTTGTTACTATACTTACCTCGAGTTTAGGTGCTTTAGTAAACCTAGCACTAATATGCCCAATACTACCCTCTGTACTATGTTCCGTGCTGGCTATCTCTAAACAAGGCATTTCCCTGTTGTGCCTAGCAACATGACAGGGATCTACTGCTCCCAGTGATCTGTCATGTTCTAGCAAGCCCATCCCCCCCTACAGTCAGAACACTGAGGGAACAGATTTAACCCCTTCCCTGCCAGTGACATTTATACAGTAAATATGTGCATTTTTATAGCACTGATCGCTGTATAAATGTCAATGGTCTCAAAATAGCATCAAGTGTCCAATCTGTCCGCCACAATAAAAGTTGCAGATCACCGCCATCACTAATAAAAAAAAAAAAGCCATAAATCTATCCCCCATTTTGTAGATGCTGTAACTTGCGCACACACCAATATACACTTATGTATTCTACATTTTTTTTTTAACCAAAAAATAACACACAAAATGCAATATCGGCTTAAACTGGAGGAAGAAATTCTTTATATACACATTTTTTTGGATTATAGCAAAAATTGCTTTTTTTTTTTTTTCAAAATGGTCGTTTTGTTTATAGCGCAAAAAATGCAGCTGTGAGCAAATACCAACAAAAAAAAAAGCTCCATTTATGGGGGAAAAATAAAAAAATATATAAAAATACAAGACGTCAATTTTGTTTGGGTACAACGTAGCACAATTGTCAGTTAAAGTGACACAGTGCCATATCGCAGAAAATGCTCTGGTCGGGAAGGGGGTAAATCCTTCCAGAGCTGAAGTGGTTAATTATATGGTCCTAATTATATTAGTTCTTGACCACATTTTATCAATTTGATTTCATCAAATAGGTTCAGCTTCTAAAAAATCCTTGAAAAACAATCAAAGTTAGAGCAAAAAGGGCATATTATTAGGTACTTAGACTGGCAGAGAAGCCCCTTGAGGTTGTGGAAAGGCTAAGCACTTCATTGGGCGCCTCTGCCAATTGAACTATGTGCCCTTTTTGCGCAGCCCGCTACATCTTTACGCCACCTGATAATTTTCCAAGGCATAGAAAGTGACCAACCTGACCCTGCGTGGAGACAGGCTCTCTCCACCCAAGCACTAGGAAGACCACATCTTCCCCCATAGTTGGGTGACCGCAGTCTCCAGTTGAAAGTACATTTTGACCCCCCCCCCCCATTTTATATTGTGGCAAGAGACTGGTACCCGTTTGACAGTCACCTGACTGCCGGATACGACAAATGGCGGCAGCAGCACCTGACAACTGATCCAAAGATCGGCTTGGGTGCTGACATTTCAGACTCCCTGGACAGGTAAGTATCCATATATTAAAAGTCAGCAGCTACATTTGTAGCTGCTTTCTTTCCCCCCTGCAGGCAGACCACTGCTTTTAAGGGGAGCTGATTTTTTTTTTTTTTACCTAAATGGAACAAAGTTTAATGGATTGTTCACATAAAGGTGGTAAAAAAATATTTTTTTTTACCTTTCATCCTTTAGCATGGTTAAAGTTCAGTGTCCTCCCTGCATAGGATTTACTTTTCTGTAGCTACTCTATAGGAGGTTGTGCTGGACATTCTGTTCACCCTTATTAAATAATTCTCAATTTAAAATTGTTGAGGTAGTGCTGGACTTGAAGTTCAGCCTGAGCTCATTCAGCTGGGCTGGGCTGGGGAGGAGGAGAGGAAACACATACTTCTCCTTTAAGATGGCCATACATTATACAATTTTCTTATTCAATTTCCCTTCAACTACATTGCAGCTGCCTGCTGGATTACATATGAATTAAAATGGTTATGGTTTGACCTCAGTCTATGGTTTTGGTAAATCTAAAAGAAGGGAGGGGAGAGGGGAGGAAAAAAAAAAAAAAAAAAAGTATAATAATATAAGACCAGGCTTAGAGCAGCTCTATCAGATACCAACACAAGATATAAAAGTCACATAAACATTCAAATACACGATTATTCTAGTTTATCAATAGAGCTCCTTCTCTCCCTTATTCATGTTCGGGCTGCCTGTCCATACTTGGCATTCATTGAATGGTGGCTTTATCAGTAAGCAGAATAGTGTGTACTGTATAGTGAGAAGATTGGGGGGGGGGGGGGGGGGGGGGCAGGGGGAGACAGTTCTAAAAAGCAGGAGTGTTCATATACCAACTGAGATTTACAAAACCCATAGTGAATGTAATGTGTAAAGCACTGCGTAAATTGACAGTGCTGTACAGACCTGTAATAAATGGCATACTCAAGCATTTTATTTGTTAAAATAGACCTTATATTTCACAAAACCTAAACTCTATATTGTTGCCCCCCCCCCCCCCCCCCATTTCAGGAATAACCTCCTTCCTAGACTGTAAGCTCGAACAAGCAGGTCCTTCCGATTCCTCCTGTATCATAACTGTACTGTCTGCCCTCATGTTGTAAAGTGCTGAACAAAATTGTGATGGCCTTAGGCAGACTTCTAATCTTCATTCTGCTAAAATTGCAATTTTTGATCCTGTGCAAGAAAAATTCCCCTTTGTTCCTAATTGTTGACCAGACAAGGACAACCGCAATCAAAACCTACTAAGATTATAACCCTTAAATAAAAAAAAGTAATCTATAATTAAGCTATAGGGGACATTTCATACCCAAGTGTTTTTATTTTTAGTGCTGTATTCTAGAAAGTTCCCAATGATAACCAACAGCCTTGTTGATTTAGACTGAGGAACAACATCTAGAAGAAATAAACACGTGGACAAAATTCAAGTTTGAACAGAATATTCATCTCATGTGATATGACATAGCAGGGTGGCCTTACAATACAGGGTTATCAGCATTTGTTTAGTTTCTTGTAACTCAGAAAAGGCCCATAACTGAGAAAAATCAGATGGTAAAGCACAAAGTATTGCAGTAAATTCTCTTATTGGTTATAGCATTGCAGCCTTGGCCAACTCATTCTCATGAAGTCTCCACTCCCTGCTAGTTGATGTTTAACAGGCAGCTCCTTCCAGCTACTTTTAAGATTTCCAAGGCTTGGAGAGGCTAGTTTAATGTTTGGTTGATCCGGTTCTAGGTAGGACAGACTGGAGATAAATGTGTCGTGAGGCAAGTACTGTACTCAATACAGAATTCTGAGAATTTGCAGGGATGATTTATACAAGAGATACAAATAGAAACCAAAAATGTTGTTTATTACAATATATAGAACTTTATTAAACGGACCCTAGACAAGCATTCTTAGCATTCCGTTTACAACAGGCAGGTTTAACATTGACTTTTTTGCATTGATTCTTGCTTCCTTTTATGAATCAGATGAGTTGACCACCTAGTACTGAGGTCAGTAGCACTTGTGTATAAACACATGCCCCAGGCAGCCTTAAAGATGGAGGTTATCCTTCAAACCACTCCATCAGTCCAGGTGCTGTCACCAGCACCCCCACCAATCACCACAGAATGGGCCCAAAATGACACGGAGAACAGGTGCAGTAGTAGATTAACTTTTTACAAAATCGTTAAGATACTAATAAAGGCAAAAACCACATTGATTGTGCTTGATGACCACTATAATGCTAATCTATTTTCAGTGCTAAACACATTCACAGACAGGACACATACCATCCAGGGATTTACACCCCAAGAATGCAGTAAGATATCTGCTGATCACTGCAAAGTCATGCCCAGTGTGATCTTCAGGTTCTTCTAATCAAAACACAGCTGATGACTGGGATCCCCTTTCATGAAATGGTTTATAATTAATGTCCTATGTAACTTTCAGTATTAGAGCAGTAATACTCAAACTGTCTGCATCCACCTATGTCATGATCTGTTCCTGTGTAACAATACTGCCAGAGTATAGCAAACTCAAACATGGAGCAATTTTAATGCAGTTTACCTACAAGGCATGCACTCAAACTGCATCCAATTCCTGTACAATGAATTCTACCCGTTTGTGGAGAACAGTAATCTCAGTGGGAATGTGCTAGTGCATTAGTTCTATAATACATCTTTCAGAAAACCCATTAACAATTACCAGAAGAAGCTCCTAATGCTGTTCAAAGACTTGTGGCCCTATTGCCAGATGAAAAATGAAGGCGTTGAAACTGAAATTCAAAATTAGAAAGTAGTACACCAATTTCTCTACTCATTGAAAAATACCTTTAAACATATTCCAATCACTGGCTATGTCTGCTTTCTTATTTGTAAGAAAAGCCTAAATGGCAACATGAGGATCCTTCTTGCACTAAAACTACAGCTGCCCTGCAGCTTCTCATATGTCCTTTTAACACAAGTTTCAACCCCAAAGAACCTGTACTCTTAAATAGAACACAGTGAGCTAAAAAGGCAGATGTCATTGATAAATGTGCAGAACAAAGTTCAGCATTCCTTCTTTTATCTCTGACTGCAATTACACAATTCTCCTTGCCCTCTTGAACACAGTGCAATGAAAGTTGCAAATCGGGCTTGAATCAACCCTGAACATTTCCCCCTATTTATAATTTTTTTAAAAACCAAGTCCACATAACTACATGTGTGTCATTATTGCCCAATAAAACTTTACAAAGGTGCACGTGAACCTTCAGCCAATGTAGGGAAGCCATACATGTCCACAGCATCAGCCACAAGATGCCTCCACCACATTCCAGTTTACATGGAGGAGAAACAATATGGTCTGCTCTGCCAGCAGTTCCTCTCCCTGTCCCGTGAAGATGTCTGGTGTGACGAAACAAATGTTGAGACATCACACAAGGATTGAGCGCTGTGTTGACGCTATATGTAGTTTTACCTTGTTTGCAAGTCTTTTTACTACATTAAGCAACTTTGGAAAAAGTTATTGCACTGTATCACCTTTGTTCTCCACATCATTTAAGGCTATGCAGTTACTGTGCTTTAAGAGCAATATCACCAGCTCCCAAAGTGAGAGCACCTGGGCTGACTGCTGCGGTGATCAGATCCTGAAGTGGTATGGGAGGGGGGTGACATTCATCTTTGAGGCTGCCTGCAAAAGAAACATTTTATACACACACACCCGTACTATTGACCTCAGTACCAAATCATCTGCCAAGAAGCTGGCGTAAGAAAACTAAAGTGTACACAGTGGAATGTTAGCCACTGATTTTCACAAAATACTCCACTATTTGTGTCCATTTAGTTGAATGCACGTTTTATCACTAAAGTTGTAATGTTTAATTATTGCCTCTAGGTTTTTATTTAAAGCAATAGCACAACCACCTTTTTGGTTAACACTTTTTTGACTTAACACATACAAGTTGAAATTAAGAGGTCACTGTATGGGCTTATTAGGCATGTATGATAACCTGGCATATGCTATATATGATTGGCTGGTACAAAATAGTTTTCAAATGATATGTGGTTATGCACTTGCTTTCTTTGACTATGAAAAATCTGAAGCTAGGTACACATGTACCAAAAGTCAGCTGATTTAGCAGGAACTAGCCAGCTTTTCATTTGTGTACTCCTCTTTTTAACAGAAACCAGTCATGCTGGAAAACCAGAATTTGCAGCTCTGACCTGTGTATGCTGACAGGAAGGAGGAGGAGAGCCCACATCCACTTTACTTGTGTGGCTGCAGGGATCGAAACTTTTTTTTTTTTTTTTAACAAACACCCCAAAAAATCCTGTATGTACACCCTGCTTAATAAAATTGTTTTTTTTAATCTTCCACTTCTTGGCATTTCCAGTACCAAGGTCATTCTGCAATTTAGTCTATTTCTGCTGTCATAACTGAATAAAGTCTACAGCTGTAGTAGATTGTCTAATTAAATTAACAGAAAGAAATATGCCCTTGTCATAGGCACAGCAGATAGAGCAGGGAGCTCAAAGAGTACAATTGGCACCAATGCAAACCAAGATAAGAGGACTGGACACTAGCATCTACTTTAACCAATATATTTGTTTTAAAGTGGACCAAACCTTAATATAAAAAAAAAAAAAAAAAAAAAAAAAAAAGGGAAGCGTATAAAGTACCAAACCAAACTATTCACTCTTTATTCTCACATCATCCTATTTAAAGTGCAATTTCTTTTTTGAGGTCTAAACAGAATGCTTATCTGTTTGTGGATCCCATAAAACATTTCCTTTGCTCCCAATGACCTCAAAACCTACTAACAAGCACCGACTGAAATTTGATGCCAGCTACTTCTCCTCCCAACAGGTTAGAGTCCACTGTTCAGAAGGGAGCAGCTCTTAGGTAAGAGCAGAAGACCAGGGCAGAGGTGATTGTGTATTTGACCAAAGTATCCCAACTGCTTACTATATGGTCTGACACTTGTATACTCAGCAAAAAATTAAAACAGTTAGTCAAATAAAAAGGCCATAATACTATATCTATACTTAAACATCTGTAAAAATATCAGTTATTTTCTTTTTAAATAAATATATAATAAATATACAAGCTAGGCAGTAAAAACCATGAAAAACAACACACAAAAGTAGGAATGTGCAAGCAAACGCTGTCCTGGATGGACACAGACTATGGTCTTGTGTGGGACAACAGCATTTGCAAAACTTAAGACACTGAGCTGCTGCTAGGTTACTTTACTAAAGTAAAATGCTATAACATCTGAGGCAGAAAGAAGCCAGAGGTGAGTCTTGGCAGGTCAGGGACCTGTTGGCGGTGCCAATTTTGCAATCCAAGCAGACACTCGTGAGCCTCATCCAATCAAAATTACAAAGAACTCAGTAGAATGATGGGAATTGGCTGCCTGGAATTTGAGTCAGGCCTGCACAAGCAGCAAACCAGGTGCTGCGTTGCACAGACAGTCAGGGCTGCTGTTAGAATAGACAGGTCCCAGCCTCCACACCCAAAAAAAACAATTGTTTGCGTAAAAAAAAAGAAAAAAAAATGAATACTAAAATACACTAAAATCAATTAGTGGACACAAATGCAACACTATTTACAAAATTCGAACTAAACTTGAAAAGGAAAAAAAAAAAAAAGTTCTGTGTGAATGAGGTCTTGAGGCTTACCCTGGGTTCACACTAGTGCGATCCAGGAACCTACGCCATTCCAGTGCCAGTTCCCGCATCACTCCTCTCCTGCAGGCAGGTCACACTGCCTTGTGCGAACCACCGCCGGTATCATTAAAGTTAATGACACCCCAATTTAGTTCACAGATCGCAGTGCAAACTGAACTCGCATGAATTGTAAAACATAGGTGAAAACACCCATGCAATCCGATTCTAGTTCACTATTTTTTGTGAATCCAATGAGAGTTCAGTCATAACTGTCTGAACTCGCATTGCACAGAGATCGCATGTGATCGGCACCCGCAATCTCAGATTGTGCTAGTGTGAACCCAGGTTCAGTCATGTGGGCACTGTGAATCGTCAGTTTATGTGGCTGGATTGCAGGGAGCCTACGTTACGCTATGTGGACACAGCAGCCGTACAAACAGCCACACGTCCCTGTTTGACAGCAGTGTGGGTGCAGGTGTATAGCACTGAACAGAGCGTGTGCATTCGAGACCAGATACCCACTCCTAACAAGTTAGGACCTGCATCTGTGTTCCTCCTATTCGCTGCATCCCCATAGAGTAACAGGCAGCTCGAGTCACACAAACTACTTATTCACTGTATGGTCCAGAGAACCTGTGTGAATGAGCCCTTCATTTTTTTTTTTACAATTTTTTTTTTTTTTTTTTTTTAACAATGTGAGGGGGACAGGACATTGGTCGAATATTAAAGGGTATAAATAGACAAAAATAAAATTGAGCACTGCAGCTGAACAGGACGTGTCTGTATTGAGGCTCCCTTTTCATTCACAAGCTGATGCATAGTAAACAGTATACTATGGTTCAGTTAACATAGTGAGTGATTAGTACTGATCACTCGTGTTCATTCAAAAAAAAAAAAAAAAAAAAAAAAAGGAAGAGTCCAGTAAATACAACAGGTTCACTATGTGGCTCTTCCTGCAGCAGCTGAAAGCTGGAGAGAAAAGTGGAGAAGCCTGCTTTCAGAACCACACAGGCAGATCGGTTCCAGTTAATTTCCCCTCAGTGTTGTGCCAATCACTTTACTTGTCCACAATACAATTCCCTCTGCTCATCAGCTGCCCAGGCCCAAAGCCCATACAAGAGGTTTAGCAGCCCTGCATACAGTTATATGTCTTCATCTCTGACTGCTGCCTCAGCAATTGCATAGTTGATATGCATGCTGCATTACATATATTAAGTACATTCAGAGAACTCATGCTGCCACATAAGCTCAATACATAAAATGAGCAAAGTGTACAAAAAAAAAAAAAAAAAAATTGTAAACAGTTCCAACGTGGAAGATGCTACTGGTCCCCTTTAAGCAAGGAGCATGGAATGAGACCAGTCGTCGATTAGGTGAGAAGTTCCTAGCACACAGAGGCCGCGCATCCTTCTGTTTCAGGGCTTATCACAGCTTTACTCCATTGCATTTAGTGTTAGACACATTCACAGAATGAAGACAGGACACTTAACATCCAGGGAGTTATACCCCAAAAATGCAGTCCAAATGTCCAGCAATAGTACGACATTAACGTCTCATCACCGCGAAGTCACGCCCAGTGAGCGCTTTATGTTCTCGTAGACAACATAGCTGATGCTGACGGCTGGGATCACCTTCATGAAATTGGGGGCCAGACCCCGATACAGTCCAATAGCGCCTTCAGTCTGTATAATATGTTTGAAGAGACTGTTCATAGTTGGCTGTGGAGCTCCTTCAATGGAAGCTGCAGAGGGGGGGGGGGGGGGAAATAAATTAATAATTTATATATACATATACATACACACACACACACACACACACACACACACACGTCAACCATGTTTCACTTAGAGAGATAAATTGGTTAGCGCAGAGATCCAAGACAGCATGCCACACATTACTGCAATTAACAAGGCTTCCCTTGGGGGTGGTTGGAGTGCCTGTATTGTTAGTTTGGACGTATGCAGAGGTTCCTACACATACAAATACCATCAGATCAACAAATGTACTCACCCTGTGCCTGCATGCGTGTCCTGACCAGAGCTAGGGGATAGCTGGCAAGCTGCCCACATGTACTGGATATGGTCCCGCAGGCCAGTAACACAAAGACACCAGGGTCTGCACTGCTTGTGGCATAACGACTTAGCCAGGCATTCTTCAAAGTCTTCAAAGAAAGATGAAAAAAAAGTGATTAGAAACTTTCTACAAAATATCACTGACTAGAAAAGTTTTACTTGAAGCAAATAAGGAGTGTTTTACTAACATTACTAAATAAAAGTAAAAGCTGGGCATTGCTACAAGTAGGGTCATAATGTTGGTATTGAATAGGTAAATAGTTAAGCGAATATCCAAAGCCTGGATTCACCTGTGCAACATCCAAAAAATGGCAAAATTGCCTTGGGGGGGGGGGGGCAAAAGGATTCATAACCCTTGAAATTTTCCACATTGTCATGTTACAACCAAACATTTTAAATTTTGGATTTTATGCGATAACCAGCACAAAGTACCACATCATTGTGAAGAGGAATCAAAATGAATGAATTTCAATTTTTTTTTTTTACAACTAAATATCTGAAAAGCATGGTGTGCATTTGTATTCAGCTCCCTTTATGCAAATGTCTCTAGATGTGCAAAGCTGGTAGAAACGTCAGAAAAGATTTGCAGCTTAAATTGCAGTGAAAGTTGGTTCTACAAAGTATTGACTCAGGGGGGCTAAATACAAATGCATACCACACTTCACACATTTGTAAAAAAAAAAAAAAAAATATTCTATAATTTTCCTTCTACTCCACAATTATGTGCTACTTTGTTTTGGCTCATCACATTAAATCTCAATAAAAGACATTTAGGTTTGTGGTTTTAACATGACAAAATGTGGAAAATTTCAAGGGGTATGAATACTTATGCAAGGCACTGTACATTTGCTCCTCTTACAGCCACATTATAAACTATAGGGACTTAGTGGCTTACCTCATATACTGCCAAGTCAATGCCAGCATAAGGAATAATCCCCAGCATGTTGGGTACATAACCCTTGTAGAAAGCAGACATCCCTTCCTTCAGCATAATCTTTTTCCCACAGTCCAACATCCCTTGATATTGGCCAGTCTTCCTCAGAGCCATCCTTGTTTTCAAAACCTGCAACCATTAAGAAAAGTGCATAAGTTCCAAATTCACATCCACATGTTGGATCACAATTCCAGCAGCTCATGTCCTCACCTCCATGGGGTATATACTGCTCTGGGCAATCACTCCAGCTAGAGACCCGGCCACCAACCTCTCACGAATACCCAAGATCTCCTGGTCACTCCCAATGAAACGTTTAATCTGGAAAAAGCAAGTTAAAAAAAATAAAATAAAAACGTATTCTAACACTTCCATGGCAATAGATAGCAGCAGCTTGCCAACACACTAATGTGTTCCCACACCAGCCAAAAGTCAAATAGTGCAGCGTAGTAGGTACCTACAATTAACTACGGTTCTACTTATACCATGCGATTCATCTACTCCATGTGTATAATGTGCTTAAACCAAACTGTACCACATCACCTTGGGGATCTGTGTACAACATGCAACGAGATAATTCCCCTGTATTAGGTACTGGTAACATTGTACACAGATTCATGTGAGTTTTTAAAGTTAGTTTTTAATAAAGTAGGTTTCTAAACAGTAAGCACTAGACAAAGCACCCTCATTTTCTAACACTGGAAGAATGCTCAAGTCTACACAAAACTGACTCAGTCTGCACTCTGCATTCATCTATGACATTCTGCCAGCATTATTACATAGCAGATAATGACAAACTCACCTGTTCATAAGCCATGAACTTAATAGCAGACTCTGGCGCAATTTTAATGACATTAATGCCATTTCCCCGCCACAATGAGCGGTAGCCTCCTTCACGGAGCATCTGTGCAAAGCCCCCTGCCATGGACATTGAGTTGGTGCGTGAAGCGTGGACCTGCAAGAGAAATATGAGGCATGCACTCAGAAATCACTTCTAATTCCAGCACAATGGATATTGCTTTTTTGTGGAGGACTTTGTAATCTCAGCAGGAATGCATAATAACCCACAGTACTTCAGCTAAAGACGTGCTGATCAGCTTCTAGTGCGTCACTGCTATAATACATCTTTCAGAAAACCATGATTAACAACTGCAACACATGGACCTGGAGCTGGCTTTGATGGTAATAAGCCAATACATCATTACTAGTAAAAGCTACTCAGTCCACACACATAGCGGCGTTGAAAGAACAAATAAAACCCAATTTTTTACCAATTAAGAATTCTTTAGATAGGTTTTCCCGCTGATCCTGGTTGTCTTCCTTCTCATTTCTAATGCAAACTTTAAGTTTCAACTGATGTATTAAAAACGCAGCACGCCCATATATGGTGGCAATGCAGTGCAATCCAGTTATACTGGGAAAAGGTGGTGGGTTTAATTAAAGAGATCGACGGGAAGGAAATAGAACTGGATCCCTGGAAATGTTTGTTTCACGCGGCCGAGGGCCCTAGGGAAAAATATAGAAGAGCACTAACTCCATTTTTGCTAAACGCAGCGAAAGTACTGATCCCGAGATACTGGAAAGTAAAGGAAACACCAGGGATAAGAGAATGGTTTAGGGAAATAGATAGATTGAGGATTATGGAAGAACTAATACACCTTCAACGGGGAGCCGAAATTAGATTCCAGGTGACTTGGAGGAACTGGATGGAATTTAGAAAATCCTCAATATATCTCGGAATTATGGGGGATGGAGAGGGCATCTAGGGGAGGGAGATAGGATGCATATACTTCATAACCCCCTATAAATTTTTTATTTATTTTTTATAAGGGAGGGAGGAGGAGAGGAGAGGAAGGGAGGAGAAGGGGAAATGATCCTTTCCCCCTCTTGGGTTTTTTTTTTTTTTTTTTTTTGTGTGGGGGAGGAGATGGGGGGACCCCTTGTTTTGGGGCCCTTTAGGGGGTTTGTCGGGGGGGGGTTTTTTTTTTTTTTTTTTTTTTTTCGTTTTGTTCTGTAGAAGGGAGTGGGGATGGAAGGAGAGGAATCCCCACCTTACACAAATCACAAATTGGAATTAAGAAAAAGTGTCACGTGGGAGGGGTAATAAATATGGGTAAGATAAAATCACAAAAGGATAATTCTAAACACATGAAGAGAGGGGGAGGGGGTGGGCTTTAAACCCTTTTTTTTTTTTTTTTTCCCTTTCTCCTCCCTCTCTCTCTCTCCTCTTCTTCTTCTTCTTCTTCCCTTTTGGGATATTTAAGATCGATCCGGTTGGGCACCCAATGTGTACTTTTTTTTTGACTGTTTGTTTTTATGTGAATGTTGAAAACACTGAAATAACATGAATGTTAGTCAAAGTGATTTTTAAAAGTATGTATAAGGAATATTTTGTACTGTTCTTTTTGTAAATGTGGAAAACGAAATAAACAATATTTAAAACAAAAACGCAGCACAGCAGATTAGGACAGCAACATCATACGGCCTGTAAAGCTGTTCTGACTAAAAGGAAATATAATGCACGAGGATCCTACACTAAAATACAGCCGCCACAGTTTCTCATATGACCTTTTCTACACAAATTTCAACCCCAAAATAGCTGAATGTCAAAGTACCTGTACTACTCTATGGCACACAGTGAGCTAAAACGCAGATGTCATTCATAATGTGCAGGACAAAGTTCAGCATTCCTGCATTGATCTGACTGTGCTTACACAATGCTCCTTGCTTTCGTGAACAAAATGCATTGAAAGTTGTGACAGAGCTTGCATCATTAACTATGTCAAAATGCCTACATGTGACACTATTGCCCCATAAATTCTACTAACCTGCATGATAACCTTGAGCCGATCTAGAGGAGCCGTACATGTCCGGGACACAGCGCCAGCCCCACCACCAGCCACAAGATGCCTCCACCACATTCCAGTTTGTTTCTCCTCCACAGTAAACTCATCAGGCACAAGGAGGTTTTCTCCAACGTCAAAGATCTGCAAAGGGAGCAGAGTGATGGCATCAGTGTTGGCACCATCAAGCCAGTATGTATAGACCATGCTCTACCCTAGGCAGCTTTAGAGCTGCTGGTCATGCCTGTTCTCCATCAAGTACTTTAGCCGAGACTGGTAAATCATTTATTTGCAGAAGGATATGTAAAAAAGGGAAGCACATCCGATTCCTATAGCTTCAGGCTACGGGAGGGGGGAACAAACCAGCACAGGCCGAGTTGGACCAGTCATACTCTGCATGCAATTTGGTGCTGAAGTTTTAGATTTTGTTTTTGCCCAGTTAATAGCAAATACAGCAAGTTCGACAAGCAAGACATGGGCTTCTCAGACCTGCACGCTAGGTCCTCTGAAAAAGTTTCTAATAAACTGCAAAATGGCATATAGGTGAACAAGGAACAGCATTCGATTGTAGTGATCAGTGGACCGTGATCCAAGACTATTCCTGTGCATTAACAGCTTGGAGCCCATTTTAATAAAAACTCGTCTCCTCGGCTTGGCTGACAACTTGGTCATATACAAGACATGGCGTATTCCTGCACCCTAAAGCCCAGACTAAATACCCCTAAAATGGTCAAGTCCTGCTTATGTTGAACATCACACACACACACACACACACACACACACACACACAATGCCATTTAAAAGTATGAAAAGCATTGTGATACCAGGTCAAAGTATGCAGTGACAAGGCAGTACAGTAATTTTCACTTACTGTAGAGTGTTTCCAGTAAAGGATGATTTCAGGAATGTTGTCAGCAGGATGTAAGAGATGGTAATCTCTCCACTCATTCCAGTCTATAGTCATTGTACCATTTTTATCCATGCTGAAAGACAAAAAAGGCCAATGCATGGAGGTCAGTGATTTCTAAGAACACCACAAACACAGGCAACCATGCACAAGCACAGCAAGTCACAAGACACAGTGGGAAGGGTACAAGGCGACAACATACTTACTGGGCGACAGGACCCCATTGGTGGCCCGTCCTAATTCTGACAGCCACACAGACAGAAGCAATAGGAAAGACAGCAAAGATAAAAACAGTTACTCCCTGCCAGAAAGCATTTTTGGGCAACTCTGGGATTACTAGGTTACTTTATTAGATATTTTGGGGGGGGGGGGGGGGGGGAATTAGCATCGAGAAGAGAAACACGAGAAGGGAGGAGGCCACACAATATAGGACAGACTACAGAACTTGAAGATAAAACTTTGTTGTAATAGGCAAATCTTGTGTACTCACCGTTTAAGGATTTTCTCTGCCTGCTGCTCGGAGATATTCACACCAAGGTCACGGAGAGATTGCATTATTTCTTGAACATCAATTCGACCTAGAAGAGGAGCAAAAAAATAAAAATCCTGTTTTAAAAGATCAAAAAGAGGGGGGGGGGAGCGTGTCTGAGAAAACCGATGGTGGCAAAGTGATCGTAATGTCAGTGACCACCTGGCCTGTGTTAAGACCTAGTCTACCAGCCTGGCCTTGCTCTGACTTAAGTCTCAGGGACTGCTGACGTTCATAAGTTGACGTTCCCAAACTTTAATGGAGGCCATTGAAGTATATTTGGAAAAGTATTTGTACTCAAGTGCATTTAATAAAAGCACAGAAAACAGAAAGCAGTGCCATCTTAGCCTGGCCAAAGAGTTGACAAAACTATCTTAATGCAACACTTGCAACTAAGATGACATAATGTAAACAGCAGCCAGTAAGCCTGACCTAGTTCTAATAAAGCTCTTTGGGGGCCAGTAGTATTTCATAGTCGCAATGGCTGCTGATGTTGAGTGCACAACACAGACTGCTTTACTAAACCTATTCATAAACCCCCCCCCACGAGAACTCCTTGGCAAGTAAGGTTAGAAAAGCAGCTGCAAGCTGCCTCACTATTATGGGTCTGCCTCTGTAAGACAACCTGCATTACTTACCATCATTCTTTTTATCCAGACTGCGGAAGACCAATCTGAGCTTCTTCTCATGGTCACGAAGGTAGTGCACAAACTCCTCAAAGTCCAGCTGCCCATCCAGGTCCTTATCTCCAGCTTTCACTATTTTCTGTTACGGAAGAAAGGGAGAAACAGATTTGCACGGTCATTCTGCATGTTTAATCAACTGGCATGCTGCCTCTGGAAAGTGCAGGATAGAACTGGAAAGGGCATAAGCTGCAACTTTGCAGCAACAGTCTACAAAACAGGAATCATTTATCTGGGGCATACAGGAACAGAACACACACCTCAGGGGAGCCAACATTATGGAAAATGTGACTTAGACAGATTATAACGATGGAAAGGAGTGTCCCCCAAAATTGGACACCATGATTTTAACATAGGGCAGGCTGATGGGTTAATCAGCACCAATTGCAATGCCACCAGAGGATGAGCGAGATCAGTAGAGAGATTTACAGTGACCTTTGTAAACTGTCTGAGCTGCAGTCACAGGACACGGAGTGCTGACAGCTAAAGATAGCTGGGTGTGTGACATTACATGCTGGCCAGCGGGCACACAGTTTACCTTAAGCGAAATCGATAATCATGGATGGTGATAAGGTTACAGATTCATGAAGAATGTTAAACTAGTACATATTTCAAACACATACCAAAGACACTTATGTAAAATGCACAAATGAAAAATTGAATAAACCACACAGCAGGTAAGCAATACCAAAAATATAAATGCTTTTCCAATTGTAGCAAAAAGTACAGATTACTCGCTAACTTGCTAACTTCTTGGTTGTAGATTACAGTCTAGCCCTGAACACCTATACCAATTGTGAAGCAAATTATCACATCAACCATAGACACCGAAGCATTACTATAAGGTCACAATCTCAAGCAGCAATACGTACACCCCAGCTTAATTCATCCCATCACTACAGGGTTTCAGCAAATTCCAATTTAAAAATCCGATGTGGTATTGTAGCTTTTATAGGAGCCAAATCAGCATTGTTTGAGAAACATTTGCACAAAATAAAATTGTCCAAGAGATGCACATGAAATAGGTAACCAAATCAAGTGTTACTTGATAAAAACTGGCAACCATTCTAAAACAGATTAAAAAAAAAAAAAAAAAAAAAAAAAAAGAAGAAGGGGGGGGGGGGATCCTTTACCAAACCTACACAACCCCTCTTTAATTTGAAACAACTTCTGGTATTGGTATGGAGATGTATAACCATGTTAAAAAAAAAAAAAAAAAAAAAAAAATCCAGTCTACTATGCCAAAAAGTCTTATTGCAGAAAAACGCAATAAAAAAAAAATTTTTTATAAATACAAAAAAATAAAATAAAAAAAAAGTGTATGTGTGATACATACACACACCAAAAGTTGTCCCATAAGTGAGCCATGAAAACCCTGCTTGCATTAACTTTAGCATTTAGATCCCTCAGAAAAAATAAGTAAATCCTACTACAGTAAAGTTTAGCAATTTAACTTTTGTGAAAAGTTACAAAAAAGCCACACACACTAGGAATTTTCAATGTTTGAACTACACCTGCACCATTCATTACATGAGCTAGACAAAACGAAATCCAATGTAAAGCAGCCATAAGCTCACCTGTCTCCACTGCCTGTAAGTTGAAAACTCCTGAGATGGAATAAAAAGACTTAGCCTGAAAATAGACTTCAGCTCCGAAGGTAATCCATTGGACTCAAAGTACTGAAATTCTGCCTGCGACTGATCCGGCATGGGCACATACAAGCACAGACAAAGCATCTTGGGGATGCCTACACCTGCGTCAGCTCTTTGGACTCCTCTACAACTCCACGCTTTCTGTACAGTAAATGCTGAAACCGGCAGGTTACAAGACTAGGTGCCTGTGTTCAGCTGCTATTGGCTGATACAGACCAGCCCCCCTCCCATTGAAGTCTGCCTAACTGGCAGAACCAGCCTTCTACAGCTGACCAATCGCAGAGGAGCCAAGTCACTGAATGGGACAAAGGATTCTCCAGTCGCATTAACAACTCCCTAGAACGCTGCTATGGGACAACAGCTGATAAGGTTATCAGGGCAAAGGGAAAGAAGACCCCCTAGTGACTTCAACTATAGAGCACATCACAAGGTGCATTGCTTAAAATGTTGTGTATATTCAGAAGCACAATGTTGACACTTGTTTACATATATAAGCCTTTGCTTACAAGAAGAAAGAAACAAAAAAAAAAACAAAAACCTAAATAGAAAGGCTGCACAAAATACACAAACCACACATCTGGAAGCCAATTAGCTTTTATACAGAGCTGCATCAGATTTTGCACTCCAGTTTTACTAAATCAACCCCTTAGACTTTATTGAGTTGTATTTGAACCCTCTCTCCCTTTTAACCACTTCCCACAGTCTTATGACGTCCTTGAATTTGTGCGGGTATATCTGAATGATGGGTGCAGCTACAGGCATCAGATATCGGCTTTTTCAGCCGGCGATTACCTACACCATAACGATCATAGCGTCTGTTCTGCCACTTGATCGCAGGTGGCGAGAGGGGACATGCCCCCGCTGCTTCTACCGACTCACCGATTCCATCACCGACCCCAGATGTTTACTATAGAGATTTCTGGCAGACTAGAAGGTCACCGGAGTCTGATTGTTCAGCTGAGGCCAGGCCCAGAATGCCCTGGGGCTGTGGCGTCATAAGAGGCAGGGTGACATGCCTATATAAGTCGTTGCGCACCTCACACACGGCATTACAGTGGGAGAGAGCGTTGTGTGATCATCAAAAGAAGAGGGATCAAGACGGAGAAGACTGGGCCACTGCTAGCAAAAGAGCAGAAGATAGCGGAGGAGCCCGGCAGAACAACCGGAGAGCGGGAGAAGAGGCAGAAGAGCGGAGAAGTCGGAAAACCCCCGGAGATGCCAAATAAATTACTTTAAAAACCCGTCTAGTTTTTAATGGACACTTTTTCCCCCCCCCTCAGGTGACTGGGTAGGGGGTACGATGTACCCCATACATATAGGGTGGGGGCCAGGATCTGGGGGCCCCCCGGATTCCAATAAGCCCCCCCCATGCAGACCGACAACCAACGGCCAGAGTTGTCGGGAAGAGGCCCCTGTCCTCATCAACATGGGGGACAAGGTGCTTTGGGGTGGGGGGCTGCAGGGCACCATGTTGAGGGCATGCGGCCTGGTACGGTTCAGGAGGGGGGCGCTCTCATCCCCACCCCCTTTCAGATAAGGGTCTGGTATGCATTTTGGGGGGACCCCCCCCCATGCCATTTTTTCAGCGTAGGAGGTTCCCCTTAAAAGCCATACCAGATTTAAGGGCCTGGTATGTTCTTGGAGGGGAACATGCTGTTCTTTTAGTTAAAGTTTGGCGTGGAGTTCCCCCTCGAAAGCCTATTATTCTGCGATTGGCCACAGCCAAAGTCACCTGGCCTGGGGGGCGACTTGTAGTGCTGTAAGTCACCCTATGATTCATACGCAAGTCATGTCCAAGTTGCCTCCCAAAGCCATGTTGCCCCTGTGTGAATGGACTCTTATGGTAGGTTCACATGTACAGGCCAGAAACGTGCACCTAATTGTGCGATCCCAACCCACAGACAAAACAGCTCTTTAGAAGATGTGCAGTAGTGCCATTGTTAAAGCTCCTCCTTAAATCAGAAAATTGGTTGCACGATTTTACACAATCCAAACCATGTGGTGCTGCAGTGCATTTGTTTAACCCATGTCAGGGACTCCCTGCATTTCTCACAGAAGAGCAGCCAGCGCAAACGAAAAGCCAGGTGTGTGCACAAATGCACACAAATATGTGAACCTAGACTTAGACATTAACCCTATGGGAGTATCTCAAACATTTTTGTTGCAGAGCATGCCTAAAATCAGACTTGTATCTTAATGCAGACTTCTGGGAAAATTACGTTCGAGAACAAATCTATAGAATGCAAGGACAATTTAGCACTATTCTCCACACCATTCCTTTACGCAGTCCTCATCACATACGTACCTAAAACCTACAAAGCAGACACTAACTGGCATGCCCAGCAGCACAAGTATCAACCATGCAAACGTACTGGGTGCTGACAAAGAATAGCCATACTATGCAAATGCACCTGAACCAGGCATAAGGGCCTATAACTGCATCAAGTGTGCATGCATGAGGGTACAGACTTAAGCAGAGCTAGGACCTATAAACACCTACTTGCCATGGGCACACCAACCAGTATGACTGCACAGAAGTTATATTTTTAGCAAAATTAGTTTTTAATGCAGAAAAGGAAACATTTACCGGACTTGTAACATACGTAGAGATATTCTGAACACAATATTTAAAAAGGAAAAAGCCTGTTTTACTGCAGAAGGGTGCTTTCCAGCATTAAAGTCCATAGAAAAACCCAACACCACCCCCTCTTTCCCAAAGTTGAGGAACTCTTGCCAGCCATGAAAACTCCCTGAAGTAGGGAACAAGCAGCTTCTTTACAATTAGGCTTTACTGCTGTGCAAGTTCAAACTGCACATTTAGTACATTATTGGCTTAAACGGATTCAAGTATATACAATCAGCTTAAGGGTCCTTTCACACGGGGCGGATCAGTTCTGATCCGCCCCGTGGATATCCGTTTGCTCAGCGGGGATCACTCCGCCGATCCCCGCTGAGCAGGGAGATGACAGGTCTGTCTCTGCACACTGTGCAGGGACGGACCTGTCACAGCGCCGCTCTCCCCTATGGGAGATCGGATGACGACGGACCGCAGTGCCCGTCGTCATCCGATCCGATCCGCAGACGGATGGAAAAATAGCTTTTTCCTCCGTCACACTTTTTCGGATCGGAGCGGGTCGGATGTCAGCGGACATGTCACCGCTGACATCCGACGCTCCATAGAGCTCTATGGAGCACCCGTTCAGGTCCGCCTGAAAAACTGACAGGCGGGCCTGAACGGGACGTTAGTGTGAAAGGGGCCTAAGAAGCCATTCTCAGTAACCCTGGAAATAGACCGAGGAAACCAGTGCAAGTAAAGAAATAATCTTATGCAATTAAAAATCAGGGTATTGGGGCTACTAAAATCACTTAAGAGGTCAATTCAGGTGGGTATTGTTTCATTATCTACCCTACCAATGTGATTTCTCTGCAGGTGCAACCAATACGGAGTACAACTCACAATAACACATCAGGTTTACTAATAGCATGGAAAGGAAACAGGGAAAGCTGTAGCAGCATCTTACCTGGTTCAGACCTAAAAATTGAGGGCATTTCAGGTATGGCATTTTTCACAGCTACCATGGTAAAAAAAAAAAAAAAAAAAAAAAAAAAAAAAAAAAAAAATAAATAAATAAATAAATAAATAAATAAATAAAAAAAAAAAAAAAAAAAAAAAAAAAAAAAGATACCATACCAGCGGAATCTTTTCTAGAAGCTGGATATCAATGTAGTAGGCACTGCCAAGTCGGTTATCTCCACTTGACTCCGGGCCCCGTGCCCAGCATCTTCTCTGCTGCACTACGAACACAGGAGGTTGGCTGCTCAGCATGGGTGCCATTCAGGGAATTCTCTCCACCTCATTCAATCAGAATTTCTGAATGACAACCATGCCAAGCAGAGATAACTGTAGCCGCAGTGCTTACTACAGCTATTTCCTGCTTCTAGAGTTCATACAGGTGTGGTATATGCATAGTTATATTGATTCAAACATTAAAACTCTGGTGCCCAACCTGCTGCCTTTTGGCACAGTTTTAATGCCCTAGGAGCCTCTGGCCATCAATCTGCCCCCCCCCCCCACCCCTGTGTCGTGGCCACAGTCTCTGTGGAGAGTTTGGTCTCCAAACTGTGGCCCAGGAGCCAGATTTAGCCCTTTGGGCATTACTCCACTGACACCAATGACTGGGCACTTTTTTTTTTTTAATGAGAAGGTTGACATGGATGCCAGGGTTTTTTTTTTTTCCACACACACCCACTAGCCACAGTACAGCCCCCCTAAAGTCTGAAGGGCAATACATTGGCCATTTGCTTAGAAAGTTTAGAGAGCCCTGGTCTAGATAAAGAAAATGTATGGAGATCTTGGGCATTTACCAACATGTACTGTTTTGCATCTTTCATATTTATGCATCCTTTCATAAATACAAAACGTGAAGTGATCCAAATGAAAAGAGCAATAATATGACCCTGGCCTAATACATTTCTTTGCATGCACAGGATTCCTTCTTTTCATATAGTTATCCACTCTTGGTACTACAGTACCAAAGCAGCTGAACGTGCGGCTGTCACTCCTGCAACTCAACGCGATCCATTGTGGTGATGGGTCACTTCCTCACCACTTATTTGAACCCAATAAATGCTACACCATTGTGCCTTTGGCAAATTCACTAGAATAGGTTGCATTTGGCAGCAGTACCAACTACCAAATGTAACAGAGGGATAATTTTTTAGCCTAGCCACAAAGCAGCTCATGTCCCCCCCCCCCAACTTTGTTTGCTCACAGAGGGGCAGCAAGCACTGCCACATGTCTAAAACGTATCCACAGAATGTTTAACAGTTTACATATAAGTGTTTGACTTTTTTGGGACAGCTGTTGCATAGTACAAGGCGGCCAGTGGTTTGTTTTAACTGTGCACCAAATAAACTGCAAATAGGGGGTGTAAGAATAATTATCCAATCTGGAACCAGACCCATCACAAGGCAGGTAGTCTAAATACAAGGACCTTCTATAAAGAGCTGTAACAGAAAAGTCATGCGACACAAGGATGGTTAATAATTGGGAGATAAAGCCTCTGATGCAAGCTAATGAAGATTGGACAAAATGATAGATAAGAGATCAGATCCGCAACCACGGAGGTCAATGCGAGTTTGTCCTCTGCTTATTGCATCACTGCCTGGTACATTCTGACCATGACAAAAAAAGGCTCAAAGTTGCAAAAAACTCCTTTATCTTACTGCAAAAATGCCCACCATGTTCTGAAAATGCCCACTGCCATTGGTCCCCACTGACCCAAAACAAGCATACAGGCACAGTGAAGTTAGATAAAAGTATTAGAATTAAGAACACTAATGATACACTTAACATGTCCTAGATTTTTTTATTTATTGTTATTTTTTTATTTATTTTTTAAGTATAGAAATATACTGGCAGGAGCCCCACTAAAAATACTCAACCATCCAGGGCAAATACCTATCTGTAGGAAACCTATCCACCTACTCAGAAACCACGACTAATCAATGACAGCCATTAGGCTTCTCTGGTAGCTCAATAGCCGCTTATTCAGAACAGTCATCTCTGAAAGGTGTCAGAATAGTTTAGGCTTAGCTACAGTGAATGAAGCTAATCAAGTCACATGTGACCTTGTTCAGAATAAATCATTCCTCACAAACTGTACAATGACATTTAGGATATGTTCACATCTTTGTGGGCAATTTCCATAGTTACCCGCACAGAAAAACATGAATGCGTGCAGGTGCCAATAATCCTAACAGCATGCACTGGAAATCACACCCGCACTGCACATGCGGTTCCTGTGCAGGTTGCGGTTCCAGACATGGTGCAGGGACACTTTCTGTGCATTTCAGGAGGCACGGCAGCCCACTCTAATGAATAGGCTGTCGTGCCCATGCAAAACATGGCTAATAAAATGTGAACTTGCTCATAACGCAAGATGTATATTGCAACTAAAAAAACGGCCAAAAAAATAAAATAAATAAAAAACTGAATGCAAGATAAGCACATGCTGCATTTATGTAGTACAAGCACGGAAGACATCCTTAAAAGCAGAACGGAAAAATATGAAGGAACTGACTTGCCCAGGTAGACTTATGTTAGCGTTTAATGCACTTCAAGGATGGCTATGGGCTGCAATTAGGAAGAGTATACTGCAGCAAAATAGAGGACAAATATAAAAAGCCATTAGTGTCAGAATGCAAGACATTTGCCTGACTTAAGTTTGCTCAGCCCACGCATACTGAATAAAGCAGGTTTATGAATTACTTCATATAACTATTAGACATGCAAGGTGAATACATTAAAGGAAAAACGTCATGAGCAACAAATTTGGCCGACCATTTCTAAACCTCAGAAAAAGCTAATGGGGCTGCTTCGAATAATTTGAGTAACAGACAGAACAAGCAAGCAGCCAGCAAGGTCAGAACTCTGGAGCTGCATCATTGTTCCAAGTCAGTGATTTAAAAATGGTACCAACACAAGGAGTTATTAGGAAAGAGGCAGCAGGAGATCAGCAATGGTAGCTCTTATGACATGTTCCCTTTAAATCAGATTTCTGCAATTAAACCTATCTTTCGATGTGGTCCAGGAACGAAAACACCAAGCCCTCTCCCAACATACGGCAGCAGGTCCACCACCAGCAACAATTCATTCCCAAGTCAAAGTCACTCAGTTTTGCAGGCTTGTGACTTTCCATATTCCTCAGCATGTCAGTGGATGCCACTCAGCAATGATAGGTCATGGACAAGAAAACTTTACCTGCTGCAGCTCCTTCCAGGGTGCCACCACCATCAGGACAATCTGGCCCTCATCAGCATCACTCTGTTCCTTCACATCTGTCCCCTCCGTAATAGAGTGAGCATTTACATTATCACCATCAGATCCATTGCAGGCCACCCAGGGAATATACGTGCCTAAAAATTCCCAGACTGATTTCAGCATCCTTCCTTTTGTTAGCAAAGAAATGTGAAGCTTGAAGAAAGAAACCTCAAATACACCCTTTGGATGGTTATCTGCAACAAAGGCTGCTTCAATGAGACAGCAAAAATGAAACACTGGAATTAGGAGTAGGATTATTGCTGTACAGCAAGCATCATGCAACACAGTTAAACACCTGGAGTCTGCCTTGCCCTCACTCTGCAAATGTTCACACCAAAAATACTGAAGCCGGCTGCTGTGACTCTGCATTCACACTGCAGCAGGGTATAGCCAATCACAGCTGTAGACATTAACACGCTCTAAAGTCAGACCAGTCAGCATCCAGCAAGCCAGAAGGAAATTCCAGCATCACTCATGGTCCAAGAGGAGGAAACTGCAGCTTTAGGGTGATCTATACAGCATCCTGTGCTACAGAGATGACACAGCTTTTCTTAAAGTGAAACTCGTTTTCTATAGGCCTTTTTCCTATATAGATACATAAAAGCAGCCTAAATTGAATGCTGTCAACAGGTTTAGGTTTTAAAACCCCTGTATAAAATCTGATACTTGTGATTAGCTAAAAAGACAAAAAAAAAATAAAAAATAAAACACAGCTTATTAGGAAAAATCAGGAACAGACAGCCACCAGTGCACACCTCCATAACCGGGTTGCTGAGATGTTCACCATAGCAGCCAGTACAGCAATCTGGGGATTTGAATTCCCCCGCTCTTAATGCAGTGCTTCCAGGATACACCAGATCGATTCTGGTTGGTTAGTGCCATCACAGCACTGCATGAAGAGAAGGGGATTTCAGTCTATGAACCAGCTGCTGAGGTGCTCACTGCTCAGAAACCCTGAGGTTAAGGCTAGGTTCACACCATAGCGATGCGGGAACGCCGCAAATCCGCTGCATTTTCCCGCATCGCATGCCTCCCGCTGGCAGTTCACATTGCCCTATGCGGACTGCTGGGAGTGTCAATGAAATCTTAATGACACCCCCAGATCCGTCCGCATATCGCAGTGCGATCTGCACACTCGGACAGGAATCGGATCGCATGGTGTGAACACCCATGCGATCCGATTCTGCTGCGGACCAAAAAAGGTCCCGTGCGAGTTTGCGGCGGGTGCGATGCGAATTCAGCCATACTATCTGTATGGCTGAACTCGCATCGCTACAGAGATCGGATGTGATTTGCACTGCGAATCACATCCGGATCTCCCACCCGCAGCAGTGTGAACCCAGCCTAAAAGTAAAAAGGTTTTTTTTTTTTTGCAGATTCATGCTTCTAGGTGGATGCAGCATGGGTCCGATGCTACATCTGTCCCAACACCTCTAACCGAGCAATTGAACACCAATCACTCGGTTTTCAGAGCTCACTGGAGCACTGAGCTGTGGAGGGGAGGGAGCGGTTCAGTCTCAGCGGCTCGCACTTGGCGGATCCCAATGAGGCGGTGCCTGGGCTGATTTCTGCGACGTCAGCAGAGTGTGGACTTTAGTCTGCTCTCTGCTGAAAACGAAACACAGGCATGCAAAACAAAGAATTGCACTCCTGTGATCCATAGGAGGAGGATTGCAGCCAACAAGCTTTGGCTATACTTTAAGTATAGCGTGAGGGGGGTAGAGGGTGTATGGCATTAGGTCACCTTTACCATTTGTTTTTTCTGTAAAGTGTAAACTATCCCTTTAGCCCACGTTCACACTGGGCTGAACTGGCATGCGATTTGACATGCCAAATGGCTATTGCTGTCAATAGCACTGTTTGAATCGGTGCAGCGCCACACCAATTCCCAAAAGTAGTTCCTGTACAACTTTTGGCAACTTTGGGAGTGATTTTAATAGACATCTGCGCATGAACCCAAACAGATGGGTGCCAAATCGCCCCTGAAATTGGGCCGAGTTGCTGGTTTGAAAGCAAGACCAGTGCCATGTTCTGCCATCTTGGATGTGATGATCAGCAGCCTCAAGAGATGTCACTTTATAGCAGGGATCACTAGATGAGACCCGCAGTCCAAACCACAACCACCACTTAGCAGCTTTGTGTTCTGCCGAGTCTCCCGCCCGGCCGCCAATGGGGCTGGAGGTGCTGCAGATTGGGATAGAGAACATCCTCCCTGCCGCTCAGGTAGAGGGGGCAGGCAGGAGACTCAGGAGAGCCCACCCCAGGCTGATAAGTGCCTCTTGCCTGCTAAAAAAAAAAAAAAAAAAAAAAAAGAAGAGGTAGGACTGTTCAGGGAAGGCTTGCACTGAAAGGGGGGCACTGTTACATGAACAGGCACTGAGAACACGTGATGTAAAGGGGGACTATGCACATTGATCTGAAGGGATGTGATGTGAATGAGGGCTGAGGAAACTGATGTAAAGGGGGGGCGGCAGTGGTGTGTTCTAGTGCAAACACGAGATTCGGACCTTTACTGGAAGAAAATTTTACTGTCTCATTCCGCTTTGCTCCTTCCCTAGACATAACCTTTTTATGTAATGTAGGGAGGGAAGGAACAGGGGGAATTGGACCAAAGAATTATATACTTCCAGAATAAGATAAGACTGACAGGGTTATGTAGGGGAACCAAATTTAACTGAAGTTATGTGCTAACAATTTCAGAGGCCCATTGCAAATCAATACAAATAGTTTATAGAAAAGTAAAATGCAAGTAGGTATTTAAAAACAGCACTTCGTGCTTTTATCTGCAATTTAAGGTGGTGACAATGTCACTTCATCTAATAAAAAAAAAAAAAAAAACCCACTATTTTGTCCGCTGATAATGGGGCACAAGTCCCCCCCCCCCGCTGACACAAATGAAGGGGCATTATACCTCCCAATGACACCAGTGAGGGGCACAATTCCACCAATGATGGAGAACATCTCCTCCCACTAACAATGGGGCATAATTACTCCCAATGAAACAATGAAACAATTTTTTTCCCCACTGACATCAGGACCTTTTCTACTCCCAATGGCCATGTTCCGGCCCCGTCTGAAAGACAGTAACCTGGCCCTTTGATTAGATAGTTTGGAGAGCCCTGCTCTAGAGAGAAAAAAGAAAGCCTTTTATTAGAAATAGGATGCAATATCTAGCATCAGTGTGATGGATCCTAGCAACCAGCTGTCTAGCCAAAAGCCGAAATCTACATGAACTGGCAACTGCTCGAGACTTTTCCTACACTTGTATAAATGAGGCCCAGCGTTTCCCCTTTCAGGAAGCCAGTCCTCCATCACAATGAGCTAGAAACAGATCGGCCACTTGCCAAGTCGCAGTGACAGTCAAAGAATTCAGTTACCATCAGCCACTAAAAAGGTATAGGATGCAGCTAAAGCCAAGATCTCTTCACAAATGCAATAATTATTTTTATTACAATATAACTCAGTGTATTTAAAGCCAAAACTAGTAGGCAATGGTTAAAACCTGACGGTTTTATTTTTGTTAATTTGTGTCCCATTAAGAAGACTTTCCTTCACTTTCTGCTCTGCAAACACGACAGGAAGCAGGATGAAATCTCTCCAAAGACAGACAAGTCCTCTCCTAGATAAATTTTTTAGGGACAAGCGATTCCATTGGAGGATCTCCCCTGTTCTTCTGGCTTGATCCCGAACTGAGCCATGTGCCACTATCAACACATACTATAGCGGGCTTGGGCCCCCACTCCTACCTCATGATTTGATTGACAGCAGGAAGAGCCAATGGCTTTATATTATATGGGAAACTGGAATAGCATGTTTGGTTAATTAGTTCTAGTTTCTTTAAAGTTTTTTTTCTTCAACTAATGGATTGTAATGCATCCAGTTGCTTGACGGTTATCAGTCACATACATTTTGACCAACCGTTTGTAGTACTTCATCCACTTTTCCTGAATGATAATCTTATCCTATGCTTTATGTATGGAAGCTGTAGCTATTGATATAAAGTAAACATTTCTCTTTAAATATCACAACACAGGCATTGTAATTTTTTATTTTTTTTTCCAAAACAGCTTTTACGGCTTTGACACCCCTTAACCAGAACATGCAATTATGCTGTGTGCATGATCTGAGCACAGGTTCCCTTTAAGGGCTTCTTCAGACTAGAACATGTTGCAGGAAAACCACGCTTGTGCACATTTCCCCACAAAGAAACTATGCAGGATCACGATGTATGTTGCTCTCCAAATTATGGCGGAGATGACCAGCTAAGAAAGCAGACTTGGAGTTTACTCAGTACACTTAACATTTGGGGGTGCCCTGTAGGCACTGAAAACACTTGCCACACAACTACCTTTAACTGTGGGAATACAGCTTTAGGGAAAATATAAGCTGGACAAATGACGTGCAGACTACAAGTCCGTCATCTCAAAATGTACTGTGCAAAAAAAAAAAAAAAAAAAAAAAACAAAAACCCACACCCACGGTCAAGGATATCACAAGGTAAAGTAGCCACATACAATGTTTTGCTGACCAGAATGCTGGAAAGATCTTCCTGGAACCATTGTATTCTGTCGAGGAGGAAGGCTCTCCGTTGGCAGACCACAATAGCACTGTGGGGGAAGGATTCCTGAATCAAGCAGTTTTCTTTCCTTCAACCCATGGTACATCATGCATGGCCTTGTCTTGGTCTTTCAGAACTATTCAGTTCTGAAAGAAAGTCTTCTGCATATGAAAGATCTTTGCTTTACAAATGAATACAGCAGGGACGAAATGACAATTGAATTCAGAATGTTCTATCTTCTGCCAAATGACCACTAACCCTAAGAATACAAACTGCTGAACAGATGGTTGTAAATAGAAAGGTGGAAAAGGGTAAGAAGAGCGTCACATGAGGAAATAGAGCATTGTATGTAAAGATCTTAAATGGATTAAAGAAATGATGGTTAATAGGGCTTATCTTCACACACTGATCTCGCCTTAATATACAGCACCATACCTGCGTGATAACAGAAGGCCAGGACAGCGACCTCAAGATGAAAAGGAACTCCAAAAGAGTTCATATTAACCATAACCTGATTGGGGAGGGGGGGGGGGTGGGAATCCTCTTCATGGTGGGAGGGAGGGGGACACACACACACACACACAGAGTTAAACCCTTTCTGAACTCTTATGGGATAAACATCTTCAGGGCATGGTGCACTTGGTCATTTCAGCAGATTTTTGACAAATTTCCTGGCAAACAGTCATATTCTTTACTCTAAAGCTGGCCATACACCTATAAATTATCTGCAGATTTTCTATGGTTAAATGGAAAAAAGTGGGAGATTCCTCCATCCACAGTTTAGCCAACATGGAAAAACCTGTTGCACTTTTTCCATCTAACCATAGAAAATCTGCAGACAATCTATAGGTGTATGGCCAGCTTTACTGACTATAAAGCTGGTCATACATTATACAATTTTCTTGTTCAATTTCCTTCAGATTTATCTTTAGCTACGTAGCGCAAGGGCCTTTCTGATTGCATACAAATTGCTAGTGTTTAGGTTTAACCTCAGATGGTTTTGGCAAGTTTACAAGGTATGAAGTATGGCCAGCCTAATTCAGTGCATAGACTACTGTCACTGCTGGGTGCCAGTGCTTAAAGCGTGGTCATCAACCTGTCCTGAGGGCACACTAACAGGCCAGGTCTGGAAGATAACAGATATACATCACAGATGATAGAATTTGCTGCTCAGTGATTGCAGTATTCTAGTCTGCACCTCCCCAACGTAATACATAAAACCTGGCCTGTTAGTGGGCCATGAGGACAGGATTTTATGACCACTGGCGTAAACCATTCAGTTAAAGAGATAAAGAAATCTGGTCATTTATGAGCAGACTACATTTCTGTGCTAAAAAAAAAAAATTGGTGTAAGTGAACAAAAATTAGTATAATCTCATACATACAACAAAAAAGTTATAGTTACTAGCTCAAACACTGCAGACGATTCCTTCAATAACTGACATACAAGATAAAAAATTAGCGTAGTACAATAATCAGCTCAATAGTAAAAGTCCACTATAAGCAGTCCATAAACAGTACAATCAAATCCGTGAAAAAAAAAAAAAAAAAAAAAAAGTCTAGCGCTTTGTAAGTGGAATGCGCGATTCCAGTAAATAAGAGAATTGAATGCTCACCTTAAAAGAAAGGTCAAACAATGCAACAACACATCCCAAGGCAATTACTGGAAAAGAACACTTTCATCATCCCTTCTAGATGCGCGCCCCCCGCCCCCCCTTCAGGAATGTGCCCTCAAATATAAATGAATGCATGGGTATATATAGAATACAAAACATCAATAGTTCTCAATATACAACTTATTCCCTCAGTGCATTAAAAATCACTTACAGGAATATATAGCTCAAAAATTTATGTGATGATATACATCCATGTGTTTCCCCAGCACACCACATAGTAGTTCGCCAAGATGGCTGCAAGAGGTGGTCATGGGCTGGGCCCCAGCCCCAATATGCATTGCATTCTGTGATTGGACTTCCACAGTAAGACCCATTGAGGAAGTCCAATCACAGAAAGCAATGCGTATGGGGGGGGGGGGGGGGGGCTATGTGTGGTGAGCTGGGTGCAACAGATCAAAAAAAAAAAAAAATAAATAAAAAAAAACACACAGATCGGATCAACAAATAATTGAATTTGCAAAAATCTGTGAAAATTCCACCACCATATCTCCCCCACTGTAGTATTGGCAGAGTATGGA